>NW_027397104.1:10102746-10425401 GCF_003265705.2 Callorhinus ursinus
AAGAAAGAAAAAAAAAAAAAAAAAAAAAAAAAAAGAGAAAGAAAAAGAGGGAGAGAGAGGGGGGAAGGAAGGAGAGGGGAGGGGAGGGGAAAGGGAGGGGACGAGAGGGGAGGAGAGAAAAGAAAAGAAAACCTGGGTTAATGGGCTTTATGTTGTTGTCCATACTGTTACTTTGTTATCTACAGGACAGCAAAGAAACCACTTAACTACTAGAAACCTTTCTGATCGTTGCTTGTATCAGTCAGGATTCAACCTGAGAAGCAGAAAGCAGAATCAGGAGGATATGTATACAGTGTATATACAATACAATACAATTGTGTGAAGTCTTTAGGGTAGACAGTGAGGAAGGGAAGCTCACAGGCAGGGGAGAATTCCCAGCTGAAACTTACTGTCCACAGGAAGTATTGTCTTAACTCAGGGAAGGCCTAAGCCCTCTTTTAAAGACTTTCCAACTGATTAAATCAGACCCACCCATGATAATCTCTTTTTTGATTAAAGTCAATTGATTAAAGACTTTAATCACATCTGCACAATCACTTTGCAGCAGCAACTAAATTACTGTTTGATTGGATAAATATGAGAAGGTGTATGCGTGCCACAAAATGACTCCTTTCCTTCTGTCTTCCAACTCTTCTAAGAGAATATCCCTTGTAGCCCACACAACTGGGAACATACTAGAAAGGGAAATCTGGGAAGTGTAGTACAAACTAGTAAATTTGACACAATGAAAGCCATCACAGTTCACCCCTTGTCAACTTAGCACCCATACACATCTCTTAAAATCATAATTGCTCTCTCAGTAAGATAGTTACAGAGTCATACTCCTGCCTAATATGATACAAATATCCCATGTTCTATCAAAAACATGTAAACTCTTCCCCAGAGAAGGATATGAAGTTTCTGGGTGATACTTATTCTTCTCTTTTGATTTCCTGTGATTTAAATACTTTGATGAATGATAAAGGGTAAGAGAGGGGAAAACAGTTTTTGGTTAATATATATTCAAACATATTCATTTAAAAGTAAGGAAGAATTACTTATAACTATTACAACCCTCTTTTCTGAAACTGGTCATATGGTTGCACCCGGTACTTAAAACTACTTTCTTCCAATTCATTTCATATTCCCTTTACCCTCAGCAACTACCTCAGCTGATCATGTTTCCTTGCTCAATGGGGTGACTTGAACATTCATGAATGAAGGGTCTGAGTCATTATCATTTCTCAACACGTAATAAAATTTTAAAAAACAAAAACAAAACAAAAAACACAAGTTTCATTGCCTGGGGAGTACCCTTCCATTGTGAATAAGACAGCCACCATATAACCAATAGTCTCAATCTACAGATTTCTTTGCTTTTACATAAATAAGAGCTGAGACCATGTCTATATTATTATAGGATAATAAATATTAGAAATAATTGAGTTAATTCTGTTTCCTAATATACAGCTTCATTTCTTATTATAGAGAATATGAGCAAGCAGTATAAATGACAATAGAAGTCACCATTAATTCTACAATCCACCACAGCAATCATCATACTAAATGGTGAAAAGTGTAAAGTTTTCCTCTAAGATCAGGAACAAGGCAAGGATGCCCAACTCAACTTTTATTCAATATAGTATTAGAAGTCCTAATCAGATCAATTATGTAAAAAAAAAAAAAAAAGAAAGAAAGAAAAAGCACTCAAATTGGAAAGGAAGAAGTAAATCTCTATTTGCACATGATGTGATAATAAATATATTATGCACATTGTTAATAAGTATTTAAAAAATAGTATATTTTAAAATAAATATTAATAAATATTTTAATAAATATTTCAGCAAAAAAAATCCTGTTAGAATAAATGAATTCAGTAAAGTTGCAGGATACAAAATCAAAATATAAAAATCAGTTGCATTTCTACATACTAATAATGAACTGTCAGAAAGAGAAATTAAGAAAATAGTCCCATTTACAATTGCATCAAAAATAATAAAAAATACCTAGGAAAAAAATTTAACTGAGAAGGCAAAAGATCTTTATACTGAAAACTATAAGACATTAATGAAAGAAATTGAAGAAGATACAACAGATGGAAAGATATTCCACACTCATGGATTAGAAAAAATAATATTGTTAAAATGTGCATACTACCCAAAGCAATCTACAGATTTGAAATCCTGATCAAAATTCCAATGGCCTATATCACGAAGTAAAAAAAAAAAAAAATCCTAAAATTTGTATGAAACTACAGAAGACTCTGCATAGCCAAAGCAATCTTGACAAAGAACTAAGATGGAGGCATCCCATGTCCTGATTTCAAACTATATTCACAGCTATAGCAATCAAAGTGGTATGGTATTGGCATAAAAACATACAGATCAATGGAACAGAATAGATAGTGCAAAAATAAACCCATGCACTTATAATCAATTAATTGATGACAAAGGAACCAAGAACATACAATGGAGAAAGGATAGTCTTTTCAATAAATGGTGTGGGGAATACCAGACAGCTACATGCAAGAGAATGAAACTGAACCACTATCTTACACCATACACAAAAATAAATTCAAAGAGATTAAAAATTTGAATGTAAGACTTGAAAACACAAAACTCCTAGAACAAAACATAGAGGCAAGCCCTTTGACATCAGTGTTGACAATAATTTTTTGGATTTGACACTAAAATCAAATGCAACAAAAGCAAAATAAACAAGCAGGACTACATCAAGCTAAAAAGTTCCTGTACAGGGTGCCTGGGTGGCTCAGTTGTTTCGGCAACTGCCTTTGGCTCAGGTCACGATCCTGGAGTCCTGGGATCGAGTCCCGCATCAGGCTCCCTGCTCAGCGGGGAGTCTGCTTCTCCCTCTGACCCTACCCCCTCTCATGCTATTTCTCTCTCTCTCATTCTTGCTTTCTCAAATAAATAAATAAAGTCTTTAAAAAACAAAACAAATTCCTGTACAACAAAAGAAACCAACAAAATGAAAAGGTAATTTACCAAATAGGAGAAAATATTGGTAAATCATGTATCTGATAAGAGGTTAATACCTAATAAGGGATTCATACATGCCAATAGCAAAAAACCCAAATAATCTAATTAAAAAAGTAGAAATAGGAACTGAATAGACATTTTTCCAAAGAAAACATACCAACAGGTACATGAAAAGATGGTGAACATCACTAATCATCAGGGAAAGGCAAATTAAAACTACAATGAGATATTGCCTCATACATGTTAGAATGGTATCATCAAAAAGATAAGAGATCATGGGATGCCTGGGTGGCTCAGTCAATTAAGCATCCCGCTCTTGATTTTGGCTCAGGTTGTGATCTCAGGTTCGTGAGATCAAGCCCCAGTTTGGGCTCTGTGCTCAGTGCAGAGTCCGCTTCTCTCCCTTTCTCTCTGCCCCTCCCTACTCTTGCATGCTCTCTCTCTCTCTAAAATAAATAAATCTTTAAAAAAAAGTTAAGAGATCACAAGTGTTGGTGACGATGTGGAGAAAAGTTAACCCTTGTGCACTGTAGGTGGGAATGTAAACTGTGCAGCCACTATGGAAAATAATATGGAGCTTCTTCAAAAAATTAAAAAAAAATAGAGCTACTATATGATTCAGCATTTCCCCTTTGGGTTTATATCTAAAGGAAATGAAAACAGGATATCAAAGAGATAACTGCATTCCCATGTTGATTGCAGTATTATTCATAGTAGCTGAGATATGGGAACAACCCTAGTGTTCACCAGTGGAGGAATGGATAAAGAAAATGTGGTAAATATATACAATGGAACATTATTAAGCGATGACAAAAAAGGAAATCCTGTCATTTGCAACAACATAGATAAAACTTGAGGGCATTATGCTAAGTGAAATAAGCCAGAGTCAAATACCGCGGGGTTTTACTTACATGTGGAATTTGATGGGGGGGATAAAAAAGTAAGTCAAACTCACAGAAGCAGAAAGTAGAAATATGGTTGTTAGGGCTGGGGGGAAATAGGGAGAGATTGGTAAAAGAGTACAAACTTTCAGTTATAAGATGAATAAGGTTGGGGCACCTGGGTGGCTCAGTCAGTTAAGCATCTGCCTTCAGCTCAGGTCATGATCCCGGGGTCCTGGGATAGAGTCCTTCATCAGGCTTTCCGCTCAGTGGGGAGCCTGTTTCTCTCTCCCTGCACCCCGCCTTTTGTTCTCTCACTATCTCTCTCTCTCAAATAAATAAAATCTTTTTTAAAAAAGATGAATAAGGTCCAAGGAGCTAATATAAAACGTACTAATTACAGATAACATTGTACTGTATAATTGAAATTTCTGAGAGCTTAAATGTTCTTACCAATAAATAAATTAATTAATAAACTAAAATAAAATATGTGAAGTGATGATGTGTTAATTAACTAGATAGGAGATAGTCTTCTACAATGATTTGATAATCACCATGATCGATGCACACTTTAAATATCTTACAATTTCATATGTCAATTAAAACTCAATAATTCTGAAATTAAAAATAAAATTCTATAATCCACCTATAAATACCATTAACATTTAATATGTTTCTTCCTAATTTTTGTATGACTCATACTTATAGTTCTATGACTAAGATCATATAACATACATGTTTTATATCCTAATTTTTCATATAATAAGGATTAATGGAGTAATGTAAAGTGAATCTTTTACCCAAGTCATCTATAGGTCCATGATGGTAATATACATGGTAGAGAACAATGACCAGCAAAAGCAAAATCTTTATTTTTATGAGGCTTTTGGCCTCAAAATTCTGTAAATCCAGTTGAGCCATGTGGGAATTGTACAAGCTAATGACTACCTTCAGACTAGAATAGTGGTTATACAGTATGAGATATTAAAAATGCACCACAGTGTATACATACACACACACACACACACACACACACACACTATACACTGTTACACTGACCTATTAAAAATACTGAAGCATTTGAGGGGTCCCTGGGTAGCTTGAGCATCCTGAGCACCCTGAGTCGGTTGAGCATCCAACTCTTGATTTCAGCTCGGGTCATGGTCTCAGGGTAAGGAGATTGAGCCCCTGATGGGCTCTAGCACAGAGTCTGCTTGAGATTCTCTCTCTCCCTCTCCCTGTGCCCTTCCCTTGCTCACGTGTACTCTCTTTCTCTCTAAACAAATAAATAAAACCTTTAAAAAAAATGCTAAAGCATTTGATAACAGAAATTCAGAATTTGGAAAGGATGAAACAATATTTGTTTTGTCTTGGGCACCTGGGTGGCTCAGTCGTTAAGCGTCTGCCTTCAGCTCAGGTCATGATCCCAGGGTCCTGGGATCGAGCCCCGCATCCGGCTCTCTGTTCCGCGGGAAGCCTGCTTCTCCCTCTCCCACTCCCCCTGCTTGTGTCCTCTCTCGCTGTGTCTCTCTCTCTCTGTCGAATAAATAAATACAATCTTTTAAAAAAATATATTTGTTTTGTCTCTACAATATTGTTTTTTAATATATTATTAATGATAATAGTAGTAATGTTAAATAATAATGAAATTATTTGTTCAGCACTTTCTGATATAGCAATCAATGGCCTGGTTCTGAGTTCGGTTCATTTAACTTTAATAGCTCTCATAGCTAAAGTAAGTATTTTATGAAGAAAAGTGGATCCAGATTTAAGAATTGGATCACTGGCTGAATTTCTAAATCATGACACTCACTATTCAAACTCATTTGCCAGTTATACAATTATTGAGGGAAACTAAATTTCCATTTTTTTAAGAAAATAGTTCTCCTTTTAAATAAACCCAATGGTGTCATTTTATATATATCTATATATATAATAAATAGGTTCATGACTCACAAAAATTATCTATTTTAAATAATGTCAAATATTTGAAAAATCAGATATCCAATTTTCAAAGTACAGTTAAGAATATGTAAGACTAGTAAATGATTTTGGGCAACAAAAAAAATAATGATGGGTACATTTTGAAGCACTAGTCTTTAAAATGATCTTTCAAAGAGCATTAAGTACTTGGTATTTTTAAGGCATTGTCTTTATCTTAAATGGGCCCATTAGTGTTGTTTTGTTTTGTTTTGTTTTTTACAAAAAATATCTGCTAGGTGGCTGGCAGTGTTTTTAATTGCAGAAAAAGGTAAGTAAATTTGGAATACTTGCTTTTGGAAAAAGAAGAATGAATACTTCATTCTTAAAGTCAGCAACTCTCTTAAGATTTTTTTTTTTAAGATTGTATTTATTCAATAGAGAGAGAGAGAGAGAGAGAGAGAGAGAGAAAGCGACAGAGAGCAAAGCAGGGTAAAGGGCCAGGGGAGAAGCAGACTCCCCATTGAGCAGGGAGCCTGATGCAGGACTTGATTCCAGGACTCCAGGATCATGACCTAAGCCGAAGGCAGATGTTTAAGTGACCGAGCCACCTAGGTGCCCCTCTCTTAAGATCTTTACTGTGGGATAATCTAAACATTTATCTGTAGTATGATTTTTATGATCACATTGTATTTCATAACAAATTTATTTTAAAATTCAGCTGCATTTAAAATATCAAAGTGCTCACATCAATGAAATTTTGCAGCATTTTTTATTTATTTTTTAAAAAGATTTTATTTATTTATTTGACAGAGAGAGACACAGCGAGAGAGGGAACACAAGCAGGGGGAGTGGGAGAGGGAGAGGCAGGCTCCCCGCAGAGCAGGGAGCCCGATGTGGGGCTCGATCCCAGGACCCCGGGATCATGACCTGAGCCAAAGGCAGATGCTCAACCAGCTGAGCCACCCAGGCACCCCCGCATTTTTTATTTCTTAAACTCTGCTGCAAAAGTTTGCTATTAAGAATTGATGAATTCAACTGAAGTGTTAAATCTGCAAAATATCACAGGTTGTGCGTGTCCAGTAAAAAACAGCTACTTCACAGTTTTATCATAACTTACTGTCTTCATTAAGTTAGTTATTTCTTGGTGAACTAGTATTTTTTCTTTGGGCTGTCACAAAAAGTAGTTTGTATGCGTTATAACTGAAAGAGAATAAACGTCTAACATAATACAAGGCACGTAGAAATTTCTTTAATCCATCCGTATAACAAACTTCACCCTACGTAATTGAAATTTGGGTTCGGATGCTTCCATTTTTAAAATCTAGCAGTGATGCTCTATATCTTTAAACACTATTAACTGCATTTCAATTTGTTGTCATACTGTTTTCCATATATAATTTTAGCCAGTTTTACCATACCAGGATGGATATGAATTTCTTACATGGTAGGTTGCTTTTAGCCTTTTGCTTTCAAGAAACCCTCAGAAAGATTTTAAAAAACTTATCATTAGCTTTAGAGTCATTTATAAAGTATTGGGTTATATTTCAATTGACTTAAAACATTAATGAAAAACTAAAGAGGTCTTATTCTATAGAAGCTTGGCAAATCAACCCAATATGGTAACTGCTATTTTACAATTTTGATATTTTTGGATTACTTCTTTTGAAATCTGCTTAGTCATTGCTGCTAACTTAATTGTGACTAAAGGGTTTTTTTTTTTTCTGGTGTTGTTTTTACTAAGAGTAGAAGCTTCTTACATTCTTTGAAAACATAATTTTTGATGACTGGATAATGATGTTTATTTTTATGAATATTCCATTGTTTACTTTGCCATTATAATATTTTTTAACATTTATTTTTTTTTAAGATTTTTATTTATTTGAGAGGGAGAGAAAGAGAGCCAGCAAGAGAAAGAGCACGAGGGGTGAGAGCAGAGGGAGAAAGAGAAGGAGGCTCCCTGCTCAGCAGGGAGCCCGATGCGGGACTCGATCCCAGGACCCCAGGACCATGACCTGAGCCGAAGGCAGACCCTCAACCAACTGAGCCACCCAGGGGCCCCATTTTTTAACATTTAAATATTTTAATAAAAAATGGTAAGCTTGAACATAAATACCTTCACATTTAAATCTTCATACAAATATCTTACCATTTCTTTATAATGAAGAAAAGATTTCTTTAAAATTATGAGTAGTATTGTCAAATTACATCCCAGAGATTTTATTCCAATTTGTATTTCCCAGGAGTGAATAAAATTGAATGTTACATCAAATGCTTGATAATAATATGTACTTATTATTTAAAAATACTTTTTCTAATATTTGAAAATGACATCTCATGGATATATTCCTATTCCTTTGATTATTAGTGAGGTTGAGTCTTTCGTGTGTATTATTTTCCTTTGCTTTGACTATCTACTTGTATTACTTACTTTTTCTTTTTATTTATTATGTTATATTAATCACCATACATTACATCATTAGTTCTTGATGTAGTGTTCCATGATTCATTGTTTGTGTATAACACCCAGGGCTCCACGCAGAGCGTGCCCTCTTTAATACCCATCACCAGGCTAACCCATCCCCCCACCCCCCCTCCCCTCTAGAACCCTCAGTTTGTTTCTCAGAGTCCATCGTCTCTCATGGTTCGTCTCTCCCGCCGATTTACCCCCCTTCATTCTTCCCTTCCTGCTATTTTCTTCTTCTTCTTCTTTTTTTTTTTTAACATATAATGTATTATTTGTTTCAGAGGTACAGGTCTGTGATTCAACAGTCTTAAATCTATTTGTGTGAAATTTTGTACAGTGGGGGCATTAATTTCTTGTCGTATTTGTCACATACAATTCTTTCAGATTTTTTTGTCCTTTTTTCCCCGACATTTACTGATTAATAGAAGTTTTTATTTTTATGAATTCAAATCCAGTATTTTATTTTTCCTTATGATAAGACTCACTAGCTTTATTATAAAATGAAAATTACTCTTTTATAACAGTTGAAAAGTGAAAACAAATAGAAATAAATGATCGAGAAACTACTCCTAATAATTTGACTTGAATATATTTTCTAAGCAAAATTTATATATTTAAAATAACAATATATCTATAATTTTGTATCCTATTTTAGTCACAAAATATCATCTCCATTTTCTATGTCTTTAAGGACTCTTTGAATTTCTTTGTTTCCATTGTGAGGAGATAATTTATAAAGGAAATCACCTTAGAAACTTGTGAATTTAAAAACAAACCTAGGTAGGAAAAGCATTTTTGGATATATCTTTGTTACATATCAAGTTATTTATTAAAACAGGCATCCACAAATTAAATACTTTTGTCTCAATACAAAAAAAATTTTTTAATGCTGCAAAATGGGGAAATGGAATTTTCCCTACAGTCATCTTATTGCTTTTTTAAAAACTAACAATATTCCCGAATTAAGTCTTTCTAGACTTAATTGAATTTTGTTTTGTTTTAAATTATCCTTTTCAAATAGATCATGTCCTTCACCCACGTGATTTTGAGTCCTTCAAGAACAAGAATTTCATCTTCCCCATCCATCTTTATATTCCCATAAGTATGGTATATGGAAGATAACCAGGAAAATTTAATTCAATTCAGTTCTAATTTTAACCCTGATATCATTGAGTTGCAAATTCAGTGACATGAATTATTTTCTACAGCTCAGCCTGATTGCCTCTTTATCTGTCATCTTGATAAATCATTAACTTTAAAACTTAAAGCAAGTAATCTGCTAAATATCACAACCTTCTTTCTATCCACACACCTCGAAACCCAACTCTGCATCTGTAACACTGAAATTTTAAATAAATTCCTGTTCCGAACATTTTAAATTATTGTTTAGGATTGTGGTTGTCTGCAGTCATTCAGAAATATCCCACAGTCTTTCTCAGAATTCTATACCACTTAAGCTTCTAACATATCTGGACTTAGAGGTTTGCTTTCCAATATGATAGCTGTTAGGCATATGAGGCTATTAAGCACTTAAAGTGAGTGTGGTCTTCATTGAGATGTTCTAAAAGTATGAAATATCAATCACCTATTTTTTTAACTGTTGTGAAATATAGCTACTAGAAAATTTAAGATTATATATATGGTTCATATTAACCTGCTACTCGACAGTACTACTCTAGAGGAACAAATCTCTTTGACTACCCCTTGCTCCCTACTAACATATTCAAATAGTGTTTAGACTGTTCAGCTTTGTCTAGAAGATCAAATTAAATCATGAGTATAGATATAACTTTACCGTTTACTCTACAAACATTTCTTGCCAATTATTTGATTTTTGAACAAAGAAAAACAAGTTGGGAACAGAAGTGGGATAAAACAGTGGATTTTAACTGGGCAAGCTAATTAATATATTAAGTCTCTTTGTCGCTACACATGGCCTGAAGCAGCACACTGGACAAGAGGGGATGGGTCTTGCATCTTAGCAGAAAGTCAGGGCGAGGCCTCTCAAGGAGGTCCTGGAGCAGGCAGGCTGCTGAAAGCAGCAGCATATGCACTTACTTCTTACACCAGCGGTGAAGTCCTTGTTGACAATTTTCCCAGGAAGTTTCTGACAAATAGCACACGCAGTTGTTTACATTTTTGTGATTTAACGTCTCACTTAAATTACACAGGTGCACATAAATGTGTTCATTTGAGCACGGTAATTCCACTGCTACTAACATCAGTAAGTAAGTGAATACGAGAAACAAGCCAGTACTAAATTTATTACTCTCCTCTCTGGCTAATGTACTTGAATAAAGCTGTAGTGATTGGTAGTTATGGTGAATATCATGTTTCAGCCTTGCAAGGAACAATAGTAGTATAATGCTCCTTTAAGTGCTTTCCTTTTATTTATTTTTTTGTTTTATCAATTTTCGTTAGTTTTTCTTTTTTCCCTCCCCACATTTTTTTTTTTTTTGGTACACCAAGGGCAATCCTAAATAGCTACATTCGGTAGTTATCCATCTATTTATTTTTGCCCATTTTATGGCACACCACAAACACATAATTTGTGTTTTAAAATCATGGGCAATGACATCCTTCCATACAAATATCAAATATTCATGAATGAAAATAGATTTATGACACTGAATTTTGAAAACTGCTGTAGTAAAACCACATAAAACATATATCAAGTACCCTAATTCCTGATTTCATTTGCTTTGATATATATATATATATATATATATATATATATATATATATTAATATATAAAAATACTCATGCCTTACTGTAGCACTGTGGAACTTAACACCATAAACAGGTGTTTCTAAGCTGGATATCCATGGAATACCAGTCACCAAAGTACTAAAGTGAAATCATATATGGAAGTCTTACCCATAGAGATTAAGAACCTCAGGGCAAGGTGGAATATTAAAAAAAACTGAAGGAAGGAAGGATCGCTACACTGTTGTGATCACCATGTACATGTATTGGGATCACTGCTATCTATTTGATAGCAGTGTTCTCATTTGCATACAAGAAGAATAAAGCTAATAGAGGTAAAGTAACTCCCTGTTTCCATGTTTAGCCGTATAAACACTTGGCTACCAGGCATTCAAGCATTGCTCCTTTTCCTTCTGTTGCTAAGGTGGCAATTTGGGAAATAGCCCTAGAGCAAACAAGTATGGTCAAATGGTTTAGAGAAGCAGGAAGACCCCAAATGACCAAGTCACACCACTGTTACTGATAAGAATCACTGCTGAGAAGAACACAAGAAAACCTGGAACCTTTATTAATATCAATTCCAGGTTGGGTGGTCTGTTAGGGACTTCTAAACATCACTTATTTAATCCTCACAAAAATCTTGTGACACTGATATTATTATCACCCATTTATTCATGAAACAGATGCTCCTAAAATTTGAATAGTTTGCTCAAAATGCAAACAAGCGGTAAATGTCACAGCAAAGAGTGTCTGTTTGACTTCAAAATTTGTTCTATAAACCACTATGCTGTGTTGCTTCCAAATTAGCTGGTTGTTATCACAAAGAATGGCAAGAACAAGCCTGAAGAATTAAACAAATATAAAGAACTGCCTGACTGCCTTAGTCTAGACATTCAAAGAAAACACGCGGTGGGTGAGGGTGGGAACTATAAAAGTTAACGTCTTACTTTCCAGAAAACAAAAACTAAGGGATTAACTGCAATTATCTTTTGGGGGGAAAGCTTCAATCCTAAAGCAGTAAGAATGAAGGAGAAGAGGAAGCTGAGGCAGGAGAAAATAGTAACCAAAGCATGAAGGTATCCTGCCACGCCAGCCACCGGTTTACAGTGAGCCCTAAGACACATAGCAGAATAACCATTTCCTGAGCAGGAAGAGTAAGAGAATTTATCTGCCTAGATCTCATCCATTCTGCGCCTTCCTCCTGCCCCTAACTCCATTTCCAAAGTTTTTCCCCTAGGGAGTAAAACTCCTCTACATTTCAGGGTTGCATCATGTAATGTTGCATTTCGAAGGGGCCTGGAAGTGGCAGACAAAGGACCAGAGACTCTGGGTATGTGAATGAACTCAGGATGGGAAAGTAGTTGTTTGACTGTGGCTGGCAGGAGACAAAGCATGTTCTTCAAGATTTGGGTGGGAGTTAAGACTGAGAAAACCAGTGGAGTGTAAGAAATGGTTGGATAGATGCTATGTCTGAGAGAAACAGGCAGATGGATGTGGCAAGAAGGGAGGCATTAAGAGAAAAGCATCAAGAGAAGGAAAATCACAAAAACAGGGCTAATATTCATAGTATGTTATTTTTAAATTAAACTTTATTTTGAGGGATGCCTGTGTGGCTCAGTTGGTTAAGCGTCTGCCTTCGGCTCAGGTCATGATCCCAGGGCCCTGGGATAGAGCTCCGCATGGGCTCCCTGCTCAGCGGGGAGCCTGCTTCTCCCTCTCCCTCTGTCTGCAGCTCCCCCTGCTTGTGCTCTTTCTCTGACAAATAAATAAAATCTTAAAAAAAAATTCTTTAAACTTTATTTTGAAATGACTGTAGATGCAAATGTACATCTAAGAAATAATACAGAGAGATCCTATTTATCCTTTATCGTTTCCTCCAATGGTAAAATCTTGCAAAGCTCCTATACGTTATCACATGAGGATATTGACATTGATACAGTCATTCAATGTTAAAAAAAGATACTTCTTTCCCTACAAGGATACTTCATGTCCCCCTTTTATAGATACACTCACTACCTACTTCCTTCCTTCCTTCAGGCTGGGTAACTCATCTGTTTTCCACTTTTATAATTTTGTCATTTCAAGAATTTTATTAAGATGAAATCATACTGGACATAGCTTTCCAGGATTGGATTTTTCACATAATTCCCAGCATAATTCCCTCAAGATTTACCCACCTTGCTGTCAACTTCAATGGTTTATTCCTTTTTATTGGTATGGATGTCCCATAGATTATTTAACCATTCATCTGTAGAAGGACATCTTGATTATTTCTAATTTTTGGCTATTATGAATAAAAGTGCTATAAACTTTCATGTATAGGTTTTTGTGTGAAAACAAATTTTCATTTCCCTGGGATAAATGCCCAAGAGTGCAATAGCTGATTCAAAGAGTAGTTGCAGGTTTAGTTTAGTTTTGTTTAGTTTTGTTTTTTTGAAGAAACTGCCAAACTAACTTTCCAGGGTGGCTGCACCATTTCCATCTGTACCAGGAACATGTGAGTGATTCAGTTTCTCTACATCTTCACCAGCATTCCTTCTCTCAGAATTTTTAAATTCAGCCATGCTGATAGATGTGTAATGATATCTCCTGTGGTTTGATTTTCAGTTTCCTTATGGCAAATGATGTGTAACTTCTTTTCATGTGTTTATTTGCAGTCTGTATACTCACTTCAATGCAATGACTGTTCATGTCACAGCAAACAACTCGGAGCAGTAGTAATAATCGTAGCAGCATTGTATTCTCCAATGAGGAGATTTAATGAGATCAACCATTGGTCTTTATCATTTGTCTCAGACTTGGTAATATCCCTCCAGTTTTTAACCACTTTGATTCAGATCAAGTTTTTGTGTTTTTCAGAATTTATTTCTTAGGATGTTCCATGTTTTCAGGATGAGGTCTCAGGAAAGACTGGATCTGGGAAGGACAAGGGACAAATGGAGAGCAGGTTCAGAACCTAGTTACACGTTACTGGCTCTTACTTACAAGGGTGAAACCCTAAACCTGCTAAAACTAATTGGCATTTACGGTTTAAGCATCCCTGTTGACAGAGAGCACTGGCAGAAGTTGCTATTACACAACTGTTTGCTTTTGCTCTTGTATCGATTTCAAGAAAGAGGCTTCTTTCTAGAGGTGATTCTTCCTAAATGGATAATTACCACAGGAGATGCGAAGGAAGAGAGGCTAGGCTTTAAGACATTTTATTAACATTATTCCTCTCCAAAATAAAATAAAACTGGTTAGAATAAGTTAGTAACCTATGCTTATATGCTAGCAAATGGCAGAAGGGTCAAAATAAAATAACAGGTAGCTCATAAATTAATAGAAATGTGTTTCCTAGAGCAATATCCAGGGCTGAAGGACAAAGGAGTTCAGGCATTCAATAGTACTATTATACTTTAAAGAATGCGTGTCCTGTGGTTTACATTCTTCTTCTTAAAAAAAAAAAAAAAGAAATAACAATGTAAAAATAAGGATTTCTGCCAGACATTGACCTTCATAAAGAATTTAAAATACAACCTGTACGAAACCAAACTTCACATTTTGCACACATCTGTTCCTTTTCAGGAATCCCTATCTCACTTAATGAGCCTGTCATAAAATCAATTTCTAAGCCAGAAATCTTAGATTAGATGTATCTCCTCATCATCCACTGAATCAAGAGTGTGATGGTACTTGGTCCCCAAGTCTGGTTGATTTCTCTTTTAAACATCTCTTAAATCTGCTGCTGTCCTCTGTCTATGGAGCCAGCAGCTGAGCTCAGGCATTGAACGCTTCTGACCTGGACTACTGCAGTAGTCTCTGCTGCAGATCAGGTCGTTGCCCTGTTATCCTTCTTCCTTTCTGTCTCAGGAGCAATAGAAATCCTGAATTTTAGCATGATATATGACTTCCCAGAATACTAACTGCATTTCTTAGTCTCTTTTACAGCTAGCCGTGGCCATCTCAAGGCTAAATTCTGACCAATAGGACATAATTAGAAATGGTATGAGCAAATTTCGTGACCTGTCCTTCAAGGCAGCAGGGGGACATGCTTTTCTCTTTTTCTTTTCTTTCTTTCTGCTGGCTAGAATACATATGTGATAGATGGAAATGGAACAACCATCTTGGACCATAACATAAATACCCAGTGTTGAGGACGATAAAACAACAATAATAGAAAATGCCTAGATCTTTGTCAACTGAGGAACCATTTTGATAACCTTAGACAGACAATGTTTACACTTCCTTTTGTTGGTTACTGTTATATTAGATCTTCTTAATTTGTAGCTAAACCAAATCATGACAATCAGAGCCTCTTAACCATTTCCTTTGCCTTGCTCTTATTTATCTCTACAAGAGGGAAATACTGCCATAAAATCATGCTTTCTGAAATATGTTAACATGTTATTCCTGTGTCTAAAATCTATCATCTACAGAGACAAGGTCTATCATCAAAGAGACAAGGTCCATCATAATCCAGTTCCTACAACTGTTGCACCCACTGCAGCACACTCCTAGAATACCCTTCAGCTACCCTGAATTACATGCTTTCTAAACATACCATGCTCTACCATCTATTCTTAGCTCTGCTGCAAAATGATCCTATTGAAACCTAACTTCAGTGTCCTCATTCTAGCTCAAAATCTCCGGTGGCCTCGTTTCAGAGTCAAAGTCAAAGAACTTACAAAGGCCTGTGGGACCTGACTAGATTTAGGGAGCCATTATGTTTCTTCTGGTTCTCTTGCTTACTCTCTTCAGATGCTCTTTGCCATGTTGGACCCAAGATACAGTCCAGCTTCAAGGACTCTCCACTGCCAGCTCTTCTACCTGGAAAGCTCTTTCTTAGGTATCTTTCCTTTCAAAACACCTTTTCAGTGAGCTTTTCCTTGGCCACCCTATCTAAAGTTACAGTCTCCCTTCCCCACACCAGTTCAAACACTCCTTATCTCACTTTGCTTTGTTTTCTCTACAGAACTCATCAGTGTAACATATCATATGATTTATTTCTTTCATTATCTGACTCTCTCAACCCTCCTAAGTAGGAGCCACATATGAAGTAATTTTTTTCTCTTTTGTTCAGTGCTGCTTCTCCAGAGCCAAGAATGGTGTTTGCCATATAGTAAGTGCTCAATAAATATTTGTTAATATTGACTAATGTCTCCCAAATTATGATGAAATGTTGCCTTGAACCCCAAACTGATAACTCTCTGAACACTTCCAGGACTATTTCCTCCCTCACCACAGATTTATAACCACAGTGCTCCTGTAAATCATGGTGTATATGTTTTTCTTGCAGGAACGAAGGTATTTTTATTTTTATTTTTTAATTGTTTTTTAAAAAGATTTTATTTATTTATTTGACAGAGAGAGAGAGAGCATAAGAAGGCAGAGTGGCAGGCAGAAGGAGAGGGAGAAGCAGGCTCCCCGCTGAGCAGGGAGCCTGATGCGGGGCTTGACCTCAGGACCCTGGGATCGTGACCTGAGCCGAAGGTAGACGGTTAACCAACTGGGCCAACCAGGTACCACAGAACAAGGGTATTTTTAAATAAAAATGAAATTTGAAAACAATTTAAATTAAAATTTATAAAGAGGTACTTATATTTCACAGTAGAGCTCTACGAGGAATAATTTACCTTTGTGTTCAATGATTGCCTATTCAAACTCTTGAGTGTAAGGGAGGTCATGTTTATAGAGGTCAGGTTTCCGTATTCACTGATCCTGCTGCTTACTGAAGTCACTAAATGTGCATTTCATGTCTGAAATTGGGGCAGCCATGGTGTGATCATGTAGTCTGGTGTTGTCTTTCATACTTTACCTGCAATGTGATAGGAGAGTGTTTGCTGTCTGAGCATGCTAAACGTCTGCATTAACATTTATCCCATGGTTTTATAATTAAGTATATATTTTATATGATTTCTATATATGTATATTATATATGTGTATATATATCCCATAGTGACTATTTTATCTGAATATAATAATGTATATATCTGTTTGCTTCCTTATAAGCTCTTTGGGAGCTGAAACTCTGTATTTTTTTTTTCATAAAAGCTTCAATACATTGCAGAAAGCAAGTGTATCAGTTAGGATCATTTTGGCTATAAGTGGCAGAAAACATATTTGCAAACTGGCTTAAGCAGTAAAAGGTAAGATGGATTCCAGATGTGTAAGGTTCTATAGGTAAATGATGTCATTGAGACCCAAGTTCTTTCCATCTGTATACTTAGCTTACATTAGGAACAGCTTTATACTGAGGCTGACTCACCTGGTAGTTGCAACACAGCTGCCAGTAACATTCAGATTAATGTGATTCACTGTCCCTGTCCTTTAGGAAAGAGAGAGATTCATCCATGGAGGGAGAAAAGAATATTTAAAGGGTATTAAAAATAATACCCTCCTCCTCTAGCCTGGTGAATAAATCCATTCCTTCACAAGCTTGTCCCTGGACCAAAGGGAATGTCATAATCCATTTGATCAGCATATTCCATGGAGATATAGATGAGATAAAAACCTGAGAAAATTTATGTTCTTAAAAGAATAGAATGATGAATGTATGAACAATTAACATTAATTAAGCAATCAACAGTGCTTATTAAGCTTATAGGAGTATTCATTTCTTTTTGTGGTTGAACACTCATTGAATACTGCTTGCTCTTAGAGCTGTGTAAATATTCAATTTAAGGCCTTTACAGAAATTTATCAAACAAATAATATTGATATTATATAACAGCACCTTTCAAAATCTCCAATTCCTTCATAAATGATACTTTTATTTATTACAATATTCTTTTGAAATTCACATAGGTTGGTTTAATATTGTGCTATTTGTGATCAATTTTGCTTAGAACCCACCACATCCTACTTCCAAATTAATGTTTAATCTATAACATTTATATAATTTTATCTTGTCCCGTTGTGGAAAACTAAATAATGCTATCTAATTGAAAGCCCTGTCCTTGCATAAATTCAAAACAGTACCTCAGTGTCCAACGATTCCTCCCATTTGAGCCACCATAAAACCTAATACTGATGTTGGCATCAGGACTGGTATTAGTACATTCTCACTAAGAATGGACTTTGTCCTTAGCACTGATCCTGCCCATGGCTAACTTGCTTGTTTTTGAACTATTCTTATGCAAGTTCAGGCATATACCATTCTATGGCTTCCACCCAGGACCTATAATATGTCACACATTCTTCTAGCCCACATCGTCACCTGGCTGTTGCTGCCTTACCTGTCCTGAGCCCACAGCTCAAGATAATACCAGATTCCACTTAACTTCATGTCCTATGAACTTCTTTAGGATCCCTTAACTCAATTCACCTAGAGAATCTATCTGGTATTATTATTTCTTGGAACTGAATCATGAAACAGCCAATCCACTCTTTTTCAGATTCGTATTACCTATAAAGGACACTTAACAACAACAACAAAAAAGTTTAAAGATTTCTTTATTTAGTTGAGAGAGAGAGAGAGAGAGAGGAAAACGCAAGCATGGGGAAGGGGCAGAGAGAGAGGAAGAGAGAAACTTAAGCAGACTCCTCACTGAGCACGGAACCTAACACAGGGCTCCATCCCATGACCCTGAGATCATGACCTGAGCAAAAACCAAGAGTTGGACGCTTAACTGACTACACCACCCAGGTGCCCCAAAACAGCAACAACAAAATTTTATGCATTTAGAAATAGCCTCTGAATTAGGAGGAACTATATTTCTTTCACACTGAAGGATATGTTCTACCTGAACAATCAATATTACCGAGCAAATCATCTCTATAATTTTAATATTAGAACATAGAATGGTACAGTAAAATAGAATTAGAGACAAAGGCCTAGGTTCGCATTATCCATGTGACCTTGTGAGTTATGTAATCTTAGGGAGTTCTCCTTTACTAATATTAAAATGGAAATGTAATTATTTTATTGAATGGCTGTGGTAAAGATTAGAAGTCTTTTGGAGGACATAGAATCATGCCTGGCACAGAGGAGGGGATCAAAAAGTCACAAAACTATCACTAAGACAGTTATAATGAAGACTATATCAGGCTCCTCTTGGAGTTTACCCAAGACAAGGCTATTATTGGATGCATAGAGCAGAAGAGTTTCTTCAGCCTAAGGCTTTAAATGTCTATTGTAGATGTCTTCCCATGATAAACCATATAATTTTGGCTCTAAGGATACAATTATAACACAAATTATTTTATTTTAAATGAAAATATCATGATTTTTACAATGGCAACTACTACTACAGTAGTAAGTTCTAGAAAATAAAGATTGCAAAAAATGTAATACTTTCCTAAAGGTTTCAGAGTATATAGGTCAATGACCGAGCACAAAACCCAAAACATCTGTTATATGTGTAGAATATGAACACTAAGGATATACCAAAAACAAGACATAACTTTTCATGAAGACAGGGATCAATCATCAAAATAGAGCTCAGTGTGTCAGCTTAAAGCTATGAATAAAATATCAAATCCTTAAGGACTAAGATTCAAAATGACTCCATTTAGAAATAGTGATTGCCAATGTCATCTGTTTACTGGGCTCCTTTTTTTTTTTTTTTTAAAGATTTTTTATTTATTTGAGAGAGAGAGAATGAGAGATAGCACGAGAGGGAAGAGGGTCAGAGGGAGAAGCAGACTCCCTGCTGAGCAGGGAGCCCGATGTGGGACTCGATCCTGGGACTCCAGGATCATGACCTGAGCCACCCAGGCGCCCTACTGGGCTCCTTTTATATGTCAGAAACTGCACTGAGTCCTTCAATCCATGAGATCAATGAATCTATGAGATAGGTGCTCTCCTCACTAGTTGACAGAGGAAGAAACTGAGACTTGAGAAATTTAAATGACTTGTCAAGGTCTGACGAGTTGCTAGCAGCTGGCTGGAAATCAGGAATAAGTAGTTTCTCTGTTATTATACTTTACTGTCTCAAGTCAGAAAACTGAACCAGCCAAACGTCTAGGACGATACACAGGTAGATTATTTGGATAGGCTACCAAACCAGGTTGAATTTCTTAATATTTATTTCATATAATTTGCACACAGTCTCTTTTTCTTTGAAATTCTTATATGTCCTCCAAAGCTAAGTTTTATGATTAAAAGTAAGTTGTTTGATCTTTGGCCAAACACAAAAATAACACCATAATAATTTGCCCCCCTAAGTTTTCCGCACTAAATTTCTTTATGTCCAGTTTGCCCGTGAGTTTGTGGGGTGTGTATATGTGTGTGTGCACACACCTTCACTTGATATAAAAGCATGTGAGTGGAGTGGTAGGAGGGTAAGTCAGGAATCATTCTCCAAGGATGCTTTATTTCTGGAGGAACTAAGTTTGTTCAAAGGAAGTATGGACAAACAATTGAGGAGAAAAGGAAACTAGTTACAAATACATAGCATAGAATGCCCAAAGGAACAGGGCTAGACAAAAACAAAGCAAAACAAATACTACAGAGACATAAGTAGGAAGAATTAAAGACCTTGTCTTTCTTTTTCTCCTCTCCCTTTCCCTGAAACTACTATTAAACAGTGTACTTCTGTTCAAATTCACCATTATTTCAGGAAACAAATGATATTACATGTTTGCTCTTTATTATTCTTTTTGCATTTAAATAGCACACATTCTTTTTTTTTTTTCTTAAACTTCCTGGAACTAAGACCAAGGGTTGACATTTACAGCTATAAGTGATCCAAGTGCTACATTAGCATCTATTTATTAAAGATGATCTTTCATGTACAGTACAACTAAGACATTTGGCCTAATTTACTATACTAACATTTCCAATTTGGCTCCGAGTAGGGAGTTGTGCCAACAGCACTGTGTCCTATAGTGAAATAGTGCCTAATCAGTATTTATGAATAGGGTTTTAGAAGTCACTAAAGAGCACAGGAAGAGATTTTACCTTCTTAAAGCACAAATATTGCTGAGCTCTGGGAATCTTTACAGCACATTACGATGGAATAGCTTTCCTTTTTTTTTTTTTTTTGAAATTGCGGTTAAAAATGTGTAATGTAATACTGTCAGTAATTTAAATGGAGTGTACCTCTTTCTTTCAGACATTAATGCTATTTGTTAAACTTTGTAATTACTATGCAAATGAAGTGCTGTACTTAAAAAATGGCAGTGCCAAGAGTACAACAGAGAAAAACAGTTTGAAATTCAAACTAACACAAAATAAACTTCAAGTTTTGTAGAACTCAAACACTGTATATTTTTATTCCTTTGAATGCAGCATTTGGGTGAAAGCAATGAGGACTTGTCTTTGTTCTTAACTCGTAGATAGCAAGAGGCTTAGAACCAGAGACTTGAAAGCTTCTGAGACATATTAGCTCCCTGATCTTCACAACAGGTGGCTGGTATTTTTATCTGTCTTTCAGAGATGAAGAAACCGAGTCCCACAGATGCTTAACTCATTTGCTCAGGGTCACTTAAATAAGCCAGTGACAGCCAGGAAAGGATCTGAGTTCTCCCCAACTCAAGGCTGCAATGAGAATCCCCAGACAGCAATCAGAAAGGAGCAGAATTTATGGCTCAAATTATGATTTCAGAATATTAAACACAGACTGAACCAGTGCAATTCAGTTTCATTTCATGCCAGGTAGATATTTTAGAAGAAAATGGACGAGTTTGGTTTGCTGAGAATTACAGGGAAGTAGGTGAGAGTACTGAGCACCCAATACATGCAGAAACAAACATGAAGGAAGAGAGTAGGGTTTACGCATTTTCGTATCCCCAGGACTTAGTGCTGTGCCTGGCAGCACAGTCACTCCAAAATATTTGGTGCTTCCAAGAATAAATGAATGATTAATGAATGAATGAATGAATGCCCATTTGTTGTTTAGGTGACTTTCTATACACATTGCATTTGTCCCTTTCAGTCACTCTCCCATCTTTACTTTCCACATCTGCAAAACAAACAATTGAACAACAAAAACAGCTTTACGTCCCTCTAGTAATTCTTCTCTTCCTGTCCTCTTTTCCTACCCTTGAAACTAAATTAGCATTTTTTCAAATATCCCATGTCCTTAGAACTTTGATTTAAACTTGAGATAATCGTATAAACGAGAAGGATCTAAGGACCCTGCCTATTGATAGCAATGTGTTATCCTCTTTAGGTGATCCTCTTTATATTTTAACAGGAAACTTTCAAATTCTGGAGCCAAAAGAATGAGAAACAAACTGAGATGTAAAGTTGACTTTTCTTAGGGAGAGTGGGAGAGCTGGTAATGATAGCATTTTTGAGTTTGGTAAAAGGCAGAGACAGTCTACCTATGATGATAGAAGCTGAGAAAATCAGATACTCAATATGGCAGTACGTCTCGTGATTGGAGTACAGGTATGGGACATAAGCTCAACTAATCAGACAACCCCCAGCCCCACTTTAACTGTGAATTAGGAAATGGCAGGCAAAGAAAGAGAGGCACTAAAGAACCCATGTTGGTGGAAGGCTGCGGTGGAAGAGGCAAGTCCCTGAGTTTCCAGGGCAGTAATGACCAAGGACAAAGGCAGTATCTGGTGTTTAGCTGGTGCCAGTGGTGATAGGGGAGGTTCAAGCTGTGGCATCAAGTGGATTATGGTGGCAGCAATAGCCTAGTTCTGTGGCCTGATTATGGCTATGGTCTTAGGAGTGGTTCTTGTTCCAATTGTTTTTCCATGTCTCAGTCTGCTGCTCTACTAGTGATTCTTTGAGTTATCTAATGTCCTTTAAAATGAAGGGGTGGGGGAATCGGAGGGGAGATGAACCATGAGAGACGATGGACTCTGAGAAACGAACTGAGGGTTCTAGAGGGGAGGGGGGTGGGGGATGGGTTAGCCTGGTGATGGGTATTAAGGAGGACATGTACTGCATGGAGCACTGGGTGTTATACACAAACAATGAATCATGGAACACTACATCAAAAACTAATGATGTAATATATGGTGATTAACATAACATAATAAAATAAAATTAAAAAAATAAATAAATAAAATAAATTTAAGTGATCAGAGTCAGTTTCTGTTGCTAACAGCTAAGAACCCCTGCACCATATCAAGACCAGCAAGGGAAGTGAGATCTGGGCAATATTATTGTGCATGAGGTATTTGAGGATATGAGGAATATAGTCTTGGCTCTACCAATTTACTAGTAAGAGATCTTATTGGGTAAATTACTAAACCTCAGTCTTTCCAAAGGTACAAATGGAAATAACATTACCTTTCTATAAAGACTGAAAAAATATGTGTCCAGAACCATGTTTGGCATAGTTAGCCACTACCTAAATTCTCCTACCTCACCACAGTGGTCTGGCCTAGATGGTAAAAGATGCTAAAAGAAAATGAATATCCAGAAATTGAAATAAAAAATGAACTGCTTGTGCCTTTAAGAAGGCACATGGAAATCAAGAATACATATGAGACATTAAGTTATAGATGAAACTTACCATTGTGAACATTTACTGCTCACACATACTCTAAGACACGACATCACACAATAAAATATCCAGAGATGAGGTCTTACACATGATATGCTTTCTTTCACCTCAGGAATGTTATTTGTGGTGTTTGAAGAAGCAAATGAGCTGTCAACATTCGCTAGTTAGGAAAACTTGATTTCTTAAAGGTTATCTAATTGAGAGAAGCAGCTAATGTGGAGGCCCCGGGCCACTGAATCATTGCCATTATTGCTCCAGTGGCATGATGTAGATCCCTTGATATGGAGGAAAAAGGTGTTTTCTTTTGCTGCATTCTCTGCATAGTCCTCGTTATGCTGTCTTCTGAGACTGATCGAAATTGGAGAAGCTTGACACACTCTCAAGTTAAGACTGTGCCTCTGGGAAAGTCATTAGCTCTTTTAGGTCCCCATTTTCCTTAGTGTTACATGTGGATTATGTTTTCTGTCTCTTGGGTTGTTGTGAGAATTCAATGAGATCATGCATGCAGACAGAGTTCTGAGCACAACACCCGGTTCACTCTTTTTAAAATAGCTGCCTTCACAGAGTGAGAGGCTCCCTCCCCTTTCGGTCTACTATACATATTCATAGAGAATAGGGTCACATTATTTCTGAATGACAGGCTTTTTCAGGGACATGGGTTTGCCAAATCCACCAGCTGTCTTCATGTCTTTCCATTCCCATGAGATTTCTGTACATTTTCCCTGCCCTTTTAGTGGCTCCCCAGAGGCAGGCTCCCTTAGGAAGGAATCAGGATATAGGGGGATGCTCCATTAATTTTCTTGTTGGCATTTTACAGCCAGTGGTGTGGATGACCCAAAGGCAGCCAGGAAAGGAGACAGCTAGACTGAGCCTGCAGGCCTCTCTAGAGTTCTTTCACTATCAGAACACTATGAATGATAAACCTTTAAACAGTCCTGTGAGTTACAGAGAAGCCTCCAGTGAAGACAGTGGTATTGGCTGAGTCTAGGGAATGGAAAAGAGAAAAAACAGGACAGCAAGAGCAAAAATTGGGGAAACATCCTAGCATGTTCCCACATGAGTTTTTATTTCTTCCATTTTAAAATCTTAAATATTTAAAAAGTTTAAAGGCTATATAACATTTTAGGATATTTAAGAAATATGATAAATCGATGAATAAATAAATAAAAATCACTCAGATCTCTATCCAAACACATCATTCATTTTGAATTCTGCATAGTTTATCCAGTATTCATCCATATGGAAAACATAATTTGGATATTAATAAAAAAATTTCATTTTTACTTCATGTGATATTACATAACTTTCAATGGTAACACAGATTTCATTATCATTACTTATAATCAAAGTGTTCATCAAACACATTTCTATTATTTGTTTAATCAAATGTCAATAGTTGGACAGTTTGATTGCTTTCATGTACTTATTATATATGATACATATAAGAACATCTTTGTTCTTTGGCTATGGCGTGTTCTATCTTTTTGATAATTCTTTAATATAAATGCCTCAGAAAGATATTAGTCAACATACAGGTAAAAATATTTTTAATTTATGTTGAATATGACACGAAGAGATTATACTTATTTCCTATGTGTTCAATTTTCTTTTGGAATGCCTTAAAATTAAAAAGAAATCTTACAAGCCTCTAAAGCATTCTTGGAAGGTAGAGACGTAGCAGGTATATAATATCTGTCTTGCACAAATGGAGAGATTCAAGTACAAAATATGAAGTGATTTGCTTCAAGTGATACCTCTAAGCCATTCAGAGTAATGTTCCAGGACCTAAGCCAAGCTTCCATTAGTTTCAGATCACTTCATTTGCCTTGATCCAAAAGACAGCTTTGCAAACAACTTAATTTCACTTCTCTCAAGTCATCCAGAGGATGTTCAGTGCTGTCCCATCATGCGCTGCAAAATCCAAAACCTAAAGTGGTGCTTATTCTGATCTTTGTAATAGGAAAATTCAACACTTTTTTCTTGGCTCCATAAAATATGAACAAAGCCTAGAAAAATTAGTCCAAAAATGACTGGTATTTAGCAGCCTGCCTCTGGTTAGCCAATTCATATCTGTTTCTACTTTAAGTAACCTTTTTCTTCTTGTTACTGCATTAGCTTAAATTTGCAAAAATGAGAGAAGCAATTTAGGAATTAATAAGAAAACATGTTTCTATTTGGCATGCTCCCAATTTCATCAATATCACTGAGATCATTTGAAATGAAATGGTTTCAGTCAACATCTTTTTTCCTATTATCTGATAGAGACTTGCAAATTATTACAGATTTTAGTCCTTTGTGACCTCTAGCAACTCCCTTATTGTTTAGTCTTTTCCTAAAATTCATTGCTGAAGAATTTTCAACAAGAGAGGAACAGTCATCATTAAGATACAGGGAAGCCCTCTATGGAACTTTCTCTGTATTATATGAACACTTCTGTCTCAGAAGGTAGAATCTTTCAACTGGACCTGATTTGTACTTGTAAAACCTCGCTAAGTAAATTTTTTATGATTTTAAATTTTGGGTGATTTCTTCTGAGTTTGTATGTAAAGTTCCAGTGGACTCAGCTGAAATGTGAAAATTAGTTTGATTTAGGTTTGAAATTTTCATTAGTTTGATTTAGGCTTCCAAAATTAGTTTGATTCAGCATTGAGTACCCAGTTCCCAGATAATTTGACCTTGAGATAACAGGGCAGTTACTGTGTAAGAAAGAAAAAAACTGTTGCTGACTGGTATTAGTTGGGTATTAATTTTCTTCATGGGTATTTACGGGGATGGTTTCTTGATCAAATCAAAAACTATGCTTTTATTCCCCCCAAGTATTCTAGACAAGACATTTTAAAAGTGTTTCATCCAACTACCATTCTTTGATTGACATATACAGTGTAGCAGGAGGCTCAGTGACATCTAGATTAAGAAACTTTTTATTTTTTATTATAATAATAATCATTATTATTTTTTCATGGTAGCCTCTCATGTTATTCTTGGTGTGCTAGGCTTAAAAAGGCCACCAAAGATATCCAAGTCCCAGAACCCATGAATATATCACCTTACCTGAAAAAAACACTTTGTAAATGTTATTTAAGGATTTTGAAATGGGGACAATTATTCTGGATTGCCTAGTAGATCTGGTGTAATCACGAGGGTGCTTATAAGAGGGAAGAAGGAAGAACCAAAGAGGAGAAAGCCATATGACAATAGATTTAGAGATAAATCTGTAATTAAAGCACAGCAGCTACAAGACAAGTTACACTAGCTGCCTCTAGAATCTGGATGAGGCAAGAAACCCTACAGGCTCCAGAAGGAATTGGCTGTGCTGATACCTTGACTATAGGGTTATAAGACTCATTTTGGAATTATGATCTCCAGGACTGTAATAGAATACATTTTCCAGGGCTTTTTAGCCACTAAGTTTGTGGTAATTTGTTACAGCAGCAATAGAACACTAATACTGTAGTTTTTCAAAAAGTCTGGTAACTACATGATGTTCTCCCATATGTGCTACAAAATCCAAACCCTAAAGTTGTGCTTACTCTGGAAATTCTCTTAATGGATCTTTGTGAGCAACACTTGCTCTCTGCAGTAGTTAAAATAACATATTTTAAATTGTGTAACACTGTACAAATATGAGGTTTGCATTGCTAGGGCAGAGTGATCAAGAATAATTAAGAGTACAGACTCAGAATTCAGATGGTCAAATTTCAAATCCCAGCTTTTTGATGTGTAGCTCTGTGACTGGGGTAAGTTACTTAACTGGTCAGTACCCCAGTTTTACTCATCTGTGAACTAGAGATAATAATAATTTCTTGTTAGGGTTGTTGTGAAGATTAAATGAATCAATATGTATGAATTAATGAAGGAAATTAAAAGGGTAAAATAATCTAAACCTACTATGTGCAACATAAAGTTTGCTGTAACTGTTACCACCTTTCATCCAGATCAGTATTTACCAAATTTCCATCATGTTATGTATTGCCCAGGAGTGCTTGCTAGAAATACAAATTCCTTAAGGATATTCCAAGGTGAAAAACTGCAATCTTCAAGACAAATGTCTGGAAAGCTGTATGTTTAATTAATACTCAAATAATTCTTATCAAGAAGGAAATTTGAGACAAGAGCTAGAGAGTGCTGATTTTCATTCTTTGCTCTACATCAGTTAAATCTCTGGCTTCAAAACAGTTTCACAGAGGAGAGGAGTCAGTGACCCTTTGACTTCAACGATTTAACAGAAAATTTTGTTGACAATTATTAATTCCACAACTCATTCATTTATTCATTCACTTAGTATCTATATGCTTATACATACACTTTCATTTTCAAACATTTATTGACCATCTACTATATATCAGGCTCTGTATTGAACATGTGGGATATAACGATGAATAAAATGGGCTCGTCTACAGAGAAGTTATAAAAGGAAGTAGACAACAAATCAACAGAGAATTACAATTCACTACAGGATAGAAAATGCCAGAGGATACTAAAGGACCACAAACAAGAGATGAAGAGACAGGAAAGGGGGGCACAAAAACACTTTACTAGGTTTTTTTTCCCTTTTTTTAAAAGATTTTATTAAATTGAGAGAGAGAGAGAGAACACAAGTTGGGGAGAGGGGCAGAGGGAGAAGCAGACTCGCTGCTGAGCACGGAGCCTGACCCGGGACTTGATCCCAGGACCCTGGAATCATGACCTGAACTGAAGGCAGACGCTTAACTGACTGAGCCACCCAGGCGCCCCTTTACTAGTTTTAAATGCAGATGATGCTAAGGTATTTTCCAAGTATTACATATTTGCATGCTCGTTCCACATTTATAATGTAAATACATCATCTTTCATTTTGTAGGTCAGGAAACCAAGAGTGGAGTGCATAGAGACTTGCCAATATTCACAAAGAGGATCAGGGTGAGACCTGGCATTGGAAACATGTTCTAAGTTCAGAACTCTTTCCATCATATCATGTTGTGTGTCACAGAATTATTTAGAGAATGTGCTTAGGTAGCCCCTTAGGGTTATGGGAAGGCCCAGCAATTCCACACCTTCCAGAAGCCATAGTGGTTTCTCCTCTGATTCAGACTTTTATTTTATTTTATTTTATTTTATTTTATTTTATTTTATTTTATTTTATTTTATTTTTATTGAGAGAGTTTTTGCCAAGGGGTTGAGAAGCAGAGGGGAGGTAGAGGGAGAGACAATCTGAAGCAACTCCTTGCTGGTCGCAAAGCCCAAAGCCTGGTTGGATTCCACCACTGTGAGATCATGACCTGAGCTGAAACTGAGAGCCTGAGGCTCAACTAAATGAGCCACCCAGGTGCCCCCAGACTTGACTCTTTACAAAGATGCTTCGAATGACTGTATGCTATTCATCTTTGGGTCTCTAACACCGGCATGCAGTTTTACAAACAGTGTAAGCACATGTGACACCAGAATGAATGGGGTTGACATTCGCTCATCCATTAAATAATATTTATTGTACATCTATATGGCATCAGGTGTTCAAAAGTGACAGCATTATGTCTTCATGGGTTTATAGGTATGGAAGAGACTAATATTTGAGAAACTATCAAATATGTTATTCTCTTCTAGACTAGGTTTTCTTACTGAAGTTTTTCAATTCTTACAAAGTGATGTTTTGGGGACTATGGGAAGGAGAAACCATCAAACTCTCTCTGGAGTACTTTCACTCCCATATCTGGGAAACAAGAGAATCAGAAAAAATTAAGCAGACACAACATAGCAGTGAGTTTCTATATATCTTTATCATCTATTTTGCTAACTCTATTATTATCATTTTCTTCAAAATGTATTAAAAGATTAAGACATGCTTGTCTTCCTTTCTATATTCCATCCATTCATTTAACAAACATTATGAAACAACCATGCTGTAGCAAAGCCTGGGCCTTAGTCAACTCTGTCTCTCAAATGCCTATCACACCACCTGACATTTCAATACTATGATTGCCTTATTGCTATCCAGTAATATTTGGTTTCCTGTCTTCTTCCAGGTGTAGAGTAGGCATATGTTAAATGCTTACGCTTCAAAAAGACCAGTAGAAAAACTTAATGATCAAGCAAAGCAAAGTTCCTTTGACCAGCTGTATAAGGAAAATACTGCTTTGAGAGTCTTTATATTGTGTCACAAGGGGGAAGTCAGTGGAGAATATTTATAGGATTTTAGGGCCTGAGCTGAATGATGTTAAGGTGGTCTTGTGAAATGGGAATTAGTTGAGCTCAGGAAGAGTATATGACGTAATAGCTTTGGATTGGTGGACACAACAAGGTGAAGGGCACGGAGCCATGTTGGTAGTGAGTGTTAGATTTGATCAGTAAGTTCTTTTATTAGATTGGTACTCATATCTCTTAGGGGCAAGTATTTTCTGGGATAAGTCACAAAATGATTTGTGTTTGTTTTTTGCATTATTTAACTTAGGGACAGGAAAGTATGCCTAAACACTTGGATAGAAAATTGGGTTTATTGTGTTTTTCATTGATAAACTCAAACTCACATCATATGTCTTGCACTGGCTGATGACATGTGTGTCACAGTGACATGCATCACTTCTGGGTGAAAGCTTTGAGAGACAGTACATACCTCAACACATTCTCTTTCTGTTCTATCAGTGTGTGGCATGGTATGGCTGCTTCATCAGCCTGGGTCCCAGAGGAGAGGTGTGACATGATAACGAACAGAGATCCTAGTCATTCTGTCACCAACATGTAACTCGTATAGGAAATAAATCTTTTGTTTGTTTGTTTGACGTCAATAAAATAGGGGTTATTTGTTCCTGCAGTAATATCTACTCTACTTTGAACAAAACAGGTGCTAGGTATATGTTTGGTAAACATGTGAGATACAAATGAATGAATGAATGAATGAGTTCATTCATTCATCAATGCATTAAACATAAACTCATTTCAATTTTCCATTTAGATCTCATACAGATGTGTTCTACTTTAATAAAACTTAACGTATGACAATCTGAATTTAAAAAATAAATAAGGCCATAATATCCCTCCCAACTTGAACTCATTTAAAATAATAAATCCTTGCCCTTCCATTTGCATGTTTATAATACAGAGCAAAGCATAATACATCCAGATTTATGTTCTCTGTCTTCATCCAGAATATGCTGCAAATCTCTTGCATAATTCCTCTTGTTTTCAAGAAAGGTATTTTAAAACCAAATAACTTTATGTAGCAACATTTGCTGCTATAGGACACAGTGTTTTCTAGCTAAATTCCATAGGTAGACTTTTAGGAGGGCAACCAGGGTAATTCATTCACTGATGATTAAGTTCAGAATAATAGAAACTTTCATCTTTCCTCTTCTAGAAAAGCAATCCTAACATTTATATGACATTATAATATTGCAGAAAATTACCACCATAATTATGCACCTTACTAATGTCAGTATAATTCTAAAATAAATTAATGTATTACTGCACATGGAGATTGAGTGAAAAGTTCTGAGTGTTATTCATGTCTCTGCCAGCATACTCTTAGCTACTCATGACATAACTAGTACAATAGTTTGTCACCTATAATTGTTTGTTGAATAGCTGGGCACACCTCACAATGGAAAAGAAAAGCTAGAGGAAAAGAACAGGTAGAGGGAAGGGAAATACTTCACTATCATCTTTTACTGTGCTTGGTACACATACTATTTAGGAGTCTATGTGGGTCAATATGACTATAAAAGAATGAGATCACATGGACTCATTCTTCTGTAGTTCTGTATTCCTCGCCCTCAAAAGTTATGACTCCTACATGAGTTTAAATTAATTATTGTTGAGAAATGATTATCCAGTAAACCAGGGAATGCATCTATAGTAACAACACAGTCCACTAGGCCATTCTCTCTTACCCCATCTCTAAACCGAGCACTCACAAATCACATATTTTCATTCAGATATTTTGCTGTCATAGTAAAGATACTTTGTTAAAGACTCTGAAAGAAGTAGAGGCTATACATTTATTGCATGTAATAAGTGAGTTGCAGATTTTGTTACAACCAAAATAAACTATACAAAAATAAGGAGTTCTTGAAATATTAACAGATAGTTTTGCTGTGCAAGTTTCTTATGTCAAGGCCTTAGACACTTACAAGAAATTTGCCAGGTGTAAAATGTGGCCTTGGTGAAGTCACCAAGAGGAGCTTGCCTTCCACAGTGCCCTCACATCCACATTTAAGTACACCACAGTAACTTCTCAGATGCTGTAATTAGCGTCTTTGCTTACAGTCTGCTTTGGATTCTAAAGAAGACAAAACCGATTTTGAGGTATATGATGTCATGTAAGCATGTCCACACCCACTCACCTGCTTTCCCTATATACCTCATTGATTTTGAATAAAATTCAAGGACAGATTAAAACTGGGAAATTAACTCATTTTAAGTAGCATCAGTTTTACAGGTAAGGGAACAGAGACCCAGAAAAAGAATTACTTGAGGTCACAAAGTGAGGTTTTGTTATTTTAGACTCTGGTATGCTGGTTTTAATTAAAAATGCTTTTGAGGAACATTAGCTTCTTCCATATTCCTGATAGGCAACTTGTTCAGAGGGTAGTTATGGTCTGTACGCTAAATATAATACCAATTCTAAGACGAACTTTCTAGTTAATTGTTTGCCAAACAGTTACTTTGTATAAAGTCCTCACCAGTGAAATCACTTACAGTGTTGTTTATAGCCTCTGTGCAATAGTCAAAATCAGTCCTGAAAACCAGCCACATTATATATATATAATATATAATATATATAATTAATATATTAATAATATTAATAATAAATAATAAACATAAATATATTTCCTATATTTAGGAAATCTTTTTGTTTTGTTTTGGTTTGTTTTGGTTTTGCCTGGCATTCCCAGAAAGAGATCTCAGATGCTCCCATAGTCCAGCTACAGGTCCGTCCCTTTATGAGGTAGCATGCCTTCTGCTTCCAGAGAACTATACATTCAGGCCCACGTTCATTCACTGAACTCTGACAGGGTTTAAGCTGTGCACTGGCAAAAAACGTTAGACAATTACCCCCAAAAGACAGAAAGAATAGGACTTGTAACTTCATCTGATGAATCTATTCTGTTCTATCCCAGGTTGTGTCATGAGGATGGTAACAGCGATGGTGATGGAGGCTGCAGAAAGCCTCCTGTAAGGTGCCACGTAAAGGGATCAGACAACCTTCATAATTCTTTTCCCTAAATAATTTGGATCCCTCTTCCTGAAGTCACTTTGAAATCAACCAAAAAAGTAATGAGGGTGCATGCTCTTGACAATGGATAGGCCTAGCCATATCAGAATAGAAAGAGGAATTGGGAGATTGAAATTAGTTAAATTCTGTATCAAGGTTTGTTCCCTCAATAAAATTGCATTTTGGAAAGCCTCAACTATCTCCTAAAATTGAACAAAATGTGGTGGGAGTTATGATTCTAGCCCTTGCCTCATTAATGATCCATGCATCATTAAATCAAAACTGTAGCAGGATGGTCCTGGAAAATCAGGCTTTTAGACTTGAGAAAATAAGGAAAGTCAAAGGGCAATGGCTGTGTATTTTAACAAACATTTTGAATTCAAGTAAATAAAAAAACCTAGAAAGAGAATTGATTGGCTACACTTTTCTGAGACATAAGCATGCTTTCCCTTACTTGGTCTTGTATCTTGGCCCCTAGGTTTCTTCTCTCTCTCTCCGTCTGTCTCTCTCACTAAGCTTAGCTACAACATTATTTCTCTTTTCATAAATGACAGATTTACTTCAGCATGATCATTATTTCTGAGTTTCACTTTGAATCTGGTGTAGAGCACTCAGGAATACCAGTGTGATTTTAAAAAGAGAGAGAGAGAGAGAGGGAGAGAGAGAGAGAAGGACAGCACAGGAAACAAAAGGAAAAAAAATAAGTAACCTAGACTAACAAATATAAAAATTGTTATGCATTAAAGGACACAATCAATACAGTGAAAAAGCAACTTACAGAATGGGAGAAATCATTTGTAAATCATATATATGATAAGGATTTAATATTCAGAATATATTTTAAAAAGTCCTACCATTCAACAACAATAAAACAAACAACTCAATTAAAAAAAAAGCAAAGAAAAAAATAAGAACTTGAATCAACATTTCTCCAAAGAAGATACACAAATGGCCAACAAGCAAATGGAAAGATGCTCAATATCGCTGATCATTAGGAAAATTGAAATCAAAACCATAATAAGACATCATTTTATACCCATTATGATGGCTACCATCAAAAATCCAGAAAATAAAAAGTGTTGGTTAGGTAGAGAAATTAGATCCTATGTGTACTGCTGGTGGAAATATAAAATTGTATAGCTGTTATGGATAACAGTATGGCAGTTCCTCAAAAAAATTAAAGCTAGAATTACCATATGATTCAGCAATTCCACTCCTGGGTAAACACTCAAAAGTAGTGAAAGAAGAGTCATTAAGAAATATTTGTATATTTAGGGGCGCCTAGGTGGCTCAGTCAGTTAAGCGTCTGCCTTCAGTTTAGGTCATGATCCCAGGGTCCTGGGATCGAGACCCATGTTGGGGTCCCTGCTCAGTGGAGAGTCTGCTTCTCCCTTTCCCTCTACCTCTCCTCCCCCACTTGTGCTCGCTGTCTCACTCTTTCTCTCAAATAAATAAAATCTTCAAAAAATGAAATATTTTTATATTTATATTTCATTGCAAAGTTATTCACAATAGCCAAAAGGTAGAAGCAACCCACATGTCCATCAACAGATGAATGGATAAACAAATGCAACATATACAATGGAATATTATTAGCCTTAAAAAGGAAAGAAATCCTGTCATATGATACAACATGGATGAACCTTGAGAACATTATGCTAAGTGAAATAAGCTAATAAGAAAAAGACAAATACCGTATGATTCCACTTTTATGAGGTAACCAGAGTAGTCACATTCAGAGGCAGAAAGTAGAATGGTGGTTACCTGAGGCTGAGGGGAGGGAAGAATGGGGAGCTGTTGCTTAATGATTATAGAGCTTAAGTTTTGGAGATGAGTTGCACAACGTGAATGTACTTAACACTACCAAACTGTATACTTAGAAAGTTGTTATGATGAATTTTATTTTGCCACAATTAAAAACAAAAATAAATTAAAAAGAAACAACAGAAAATAAATTGTTGAAACAATTAGGTTCTTTGGATAACCAGCCTGATAAGTTTTTTTTTTCCTTTATCCTTCACTATTTTGAATTTGGAGCTTGAGCCTAATTTCACATACTTAGCATTAAATAAGCCCCCATCAGCATAATGGTACTCCAGTGCTAGTAAGGCATCTCAAAAGGTATTAGTGATCCTTAAGCCTAACAATATTCCAAAGAAACCTCCACCTTCACCAAGATATTCTTAATCTGTGAAGACTGATGGTTTTACTTGTATTAGTTCTCTGTGCTGAATAACAAATCATCACAGACTTGGTGACTTAAAAGAACAGATTGCCTTTATTATTTCACAGATTCTTTGGGTCAGGAATCTGGACACAGCTTAGCTGGGTCCTCTGCAAGGCTGAAATCAAGATGTCAGCCAAGACTGGATTCTTATTTGGAGGATCGATGAGGAGAAGCACTTCCAAGATCACTCTGGTTGTTGGCAGAATTAATGTCCTTGTGACCATACAACTCATTTAAGCTTGCTTCTTCAAAGTCAGGAAGGAGAGCAAGTTGGCTAGCAAGACAAAGTTTTATATAGCATGACTTAGTCAGAGGAGTGACATCTTATCACCTTTGCCATATTCTATTGTTAGAAGCAAGTCACAGGTCTCCCTCACAATCAGAACAGGATAACACAAGGGCAAGAACACCAGTAGTTGGAGTCGTAACACCTGTTCATCACCTTCCTCTAACTATGTTTTTCTCTCATTTATGTTGTTGACATAGGGTGAGAGTATTCCTATGAATTATATCCCCTGGTTAGATTGAAATATGGCTACCATTGATCTCTTGCTAACCTTGGGGATTTAAGTACGTCCATTTTCTTTTCTCTTACTTGCAAGTATACAATTTTTTAAAAACTTTCCTTCCAAAGTTTGGGTCTTTGAATAACCCACAAAGCTCCTGCTTATTTTCTTTAGCAATCTATATTAAACTCAGGACACTGGCTGCTAGAAAACTAATGGTCTATTGTCCTCCCCTTTCAGCTTTCCACATCAGATGACACACTTCATTCTCTAATATAAATTTACATTAATTAATAAGTTGGACTCAAAGGTTATCTTTGAAATAATCAGGGATTTTTTAAAAAAATTACAGTTCTAAATTTTTCTTGTTATAACATATCATGGATACTTCACTTCCTTGGAACAGATTGGCACCCAGAGGTCTAGTAAGTTACTTTTTTTTTTCTCCTCATCTGCCAGTCCAATCCTGGCTGACACCTTTACAATTGAAGAGAAGCCCCACCATTATAGTCACATATAAATCTGTCTGTCACGTGTTAGGGAGTCTTCCTAGTTCTTTGTCCTTTCATCTGTCGGATCCTGTGCTGAAATCACCCAAACTTTTTCATGAGTCAGGTTTGGTTCCTCTTACCATTGAATTCCTTCTTCATAGATTTCTAAACTGATACAGTATGTGTTGTTGCCACTCAACCAAGATGTGTATTTATGACACCTTTTTTGTAAACTTAGGAAAGTTCTTCCTTTTTTTTTTGTCCTCCCGCTCCCCCCCCCCCCCCGCAAAACGCTCAGTATGTTCTCTGGGAAAAAAATTCAAGTCTTTACATTCTTTCCCTCATACATATTCACTACAAGCTTCTACTTGCCAGACATTTCTGGACCAGTTTAAATGCAATGGTTAAGATAACTATGTACCTTCTTGCAGTCCTAACCCAAAAGATTAGTTCTGATACATTTGCTTTCTAATACAGACTACTTTTTTATAAAGGGATCTTGTTAGTTAGAAGGACACCAGAAGCAATTTCTTTTCAAACAAAATATAATAGGATTTTAAAGCAGAATTATGAAAGGAAACTCCCTTTGTCATCTAAATAACCAGTACTGAGGACTCACATTTTTTTAGGACCACACTCTTAGAAGTGACCCCCTTTTATGTTCTCTTCACTAAGAAATTAATCTGGTTCTATTTTTATATATAATAACCAGATGGAAGTTTGTCAATTCCTGATTCCCTTCTGTTTCCTACTTCCAAAGTATATTTTAAAAAACCTGGAGCTTCGACATAATGTTTGCCTCAGGTTTTGATGAAATATGTATATTTTTTAAATAGGTGAGACTATCAAAGCTAATATTAGCTATTTCCATTGAGTGACTACTAAAGGTTGGTCATGCTACATCATAGACATACGTTGTTTCATTTCATATGGGAAGGAGTGTGGATTTAATGAGCTGGACACTTTTATTTCTTTAATAGAAAAGGAAAGTAAATTCTAGGATTTTAAGAAATTTACCCAAGAATATGACTATTGAGATAGTAGAGCTGGGATTTGAATCCAAATCTATTTCACTCCCCACCCCCCATACTCCAAGAAGATAGGCTAAGATTTGGTGAGCAACAGATGGAGAGGGCAGGTCACCAAACAGGCCCTGTACAAGCAAGGGCATATAAAAGTAGAACTAGTAACGTTTTTGGAGCCCTTCCAACAAAAGAGGATGTCACCTCCAGATTATCAACCTATTTCAGACACACCACTGGTCGCTTTATAGGCATCACAGTGCGAGCTCAGCATCACATCTGCCCTCTTTACCTCATCTCCAACTATGTGGCAACAGGCCACACGAAATTCAGGAAAGAAATCTAAAGACATATCCAGTAGATAAGGCTTTTTTTTTTTTTAAGATTTATTTATTTATTTGGGAGAGAAGAAGAGAGAGAGACTGTGGGGGGTGGGGTGGGCAGAGGGAGAAGGAGAGAGAAACCTAAGCAGACTCCATGCTCAGCATGGAGCCCAAACTGGGGCTTGATCCCACAACCCTGAGATCACAACATGAGCCAAAACCAAAACCCGGTCCCTTAACCTACGGTGTCACCCAGGTGCCCCCCAGTAGATAAGGTTTTAATAAGTTCAGACCAACTCCTACCTCTATCCTCTATGACTTAAATTCTCCTGAATTTAAAGCCTCTTTATTTTATAATAACTTGTTAATTTAACAATATAATTTTCTGATACTTTGATCTGCCAAGCTACCATGGTGAACAAAAGAAGCAGCCCTAAAATAGAACAACTAGTTCTGATATAACTGATCAACACTATGTGACGGACAGGCTGGAAATTAACAGTGAATGAAGTTTAATATTTTATGTCCTAAGCACACAGATTCACTTAAAAAATTCCAACTTTACATTTCATGTCAGATAAACAATTCATTATGCATTGAGGAAAAATTGTGTGTGGGTGTTCATAGGGGTACGGGTGTGAAATTAAATTTCTGAGAGCTTACTATTCAATAGAAACTTTACATATACTATAGCAATTAATTTCACACTAACTCTACAAGACATTTAATATTGGCCCCATTTTGTAGAAAATGATACTGATGTTCAGGGAAGTTAAATGCATGATATAGGCCACAGAAATGTTAAGTAGAACATCTCGTTCCAAATTCTGTACTCTTTTCTTTACAGGTATTAACCAGTTGTGGTGATCATATCCATAATATTAAAATATTTTAGCACAAGTTTCTTCAAACATGCAAACATGATAGATAAATCCATCTAAAACACTCTGTAAAATTAATGTGTATTTCCAAGGAGACTCTTTTCGATTTAGATCTACAAATAAGTATGCAATTCTGACCTAATTAAAATATATTGTCATGCAAGTAGAATCACATTTTAATTATTTATTAATAATTAATATTTAAATATTTACTTTCTTTCTCTTGGGGATGCTGTTGCTTAGTGGGTAAAAGTTAAAAATTTTTAAAGTTTAGATGCTTTTAAGAGATACATATGTAAAACTGGAACTACCAAGATATCCCTGAGTCACTTTAACAGGGACAGATGCCACCCCAGGGTGTCAACACTTCATACAGACCACTCAGTATTTCACAGACATCTGTATATAGCCAGCATCCTACTCGCCCTCCTCACAATCAGGAGATTGAACTGGGATGTCTTTATAGCTGCCACACTTAGGCTTCCTTTTGCTCACAAATATTCACTCTATTTTCCCATGTGAAAAATACTCAATTCCTTTCCAAAACATACCCAAGGTCCTATGTTTTCATGGCATCAGGCTTGATCAGGTGCAGATGTTGTGCCTATGGATCTAGAAAGCTAGGTAAGTTGTCTATACCTCACCATTCCCATGCATCCAAAATACAGTAGTGGAACAGGGGCAGGATAAGCATAATAAACACTCCTACTCAAAACGGAAAGAAGAGGAGGGAAATAACAGTTACTAGTCTATAGAAATTCTGAGATCCTATTGAGCAAGTATTGCCAGAATCCTATAGGATTCCTATAGGTATAGGAAATGTCCCTTGACTAGGCCTCAGTTCAGTTCAGTGCATCGTCCTTTAGAGCTCTTGACTCCAATCTCCAGAAATTTCTCCTTTGCATCACTCTCCTTGGCCATTTTTGAAAAGAACATTGAGCAGATTTCTTGGTTGACTTCCTGTTGAATGTTTTTTATTCTCAAAACTCTCATATTCTTTTAGTGTAGGCAGGTGGCATCTTTGCCAGTAAATTCCCTTGAAACATTTGTTTCCATGTATTTGATTCCAGTCAATCCCATGTGCCAAAAGTCACCTCTCAAATTCTTTCAAAAACTACCTCTCTCTCTTTTTAATTACTAGTAGTTTGGGTACATCATGATGCTATGTGCTCACACCACTAGGTTTCCTAGCATCCTTGTTTGGCTTAAAAGTTCTGCTAGATGCATCTTAAACCTTTCAGAAGTTTTGGCAAAGAATGTCACAGCCACAGGCTTGATTTGGCCTTTGCTCTGAAGTCATGACTTACTCTAATATTCAGAGTAATTGTCCTTTATATGAGGTTGTTTTTCAATAGACTGTCAAAGAAAAATTGCACTGGATGAAGTTAAACAGACAAGGAAGGCCTTATTTAGGATTATTCCAAGAGATGAAAGAGATTGAACTCAACTCTGCTGAAACAAAAGGTGGGATTTTTTTTTTAAGGTAGGAATATTTTTAAGTGGTGGGGTGAGTGAACCAGTGGAAAAATACTGGAGGACATTAGGGAAGAAGATTGGTCAAAGAGATGTGTCATCATATTGAATTCTTCTGAGTTTGCAAATGTTTTTCTCTGTGTTTAGGCCACCTGTGTCTGTTAATTGATGTCCATTGAAGAAGTTAAGCTCCTCTCTTCCCATAGAGACTGAAAGATGGGAATACTATCTTCCATGATAATTATATTTTAAAAGGATGGCTCCTGGTCTTTAGAAAGACATTTCTGGGTTGTAAAACTGGCAAGAAGCTGGGAGAACATTTATATTTCAAAGGGGCAGAGAAAGAATTTACAGTAGAAAGTTTTCAAAAGTAAATGTCCTAAGAAAAAGGAGACCAGAGACCTACAATCAGGAAAAAACCTGTCTAAAGTTTAGTCAAACTGAGGGGAACATTAAAGCCACCTTGGCTGAGATACATCATTGATTTGAAGATAAACATATCTTTTTTCTCAGCCATGCAATCTCTAAGCTTTCTCTATTGTCTCTAAATTTTGCTTGCAAAGTGGCCAGCTTTGTTTTGAGTTGTGTTCTTTAATGAGCTCATCACTTTCCTGTAGCACCTTAATAAGTAATCAACTTATACAGTCAACATCCTGCCTCAATTTTTTTCTCTCTTTTTAGTAACTATAAAAATTTATTGAATGCTTCACCACTCTATAACATGGATTGTTCTTTCAGCCTCTCATGAGTCTCTTTGCTGCCCGCCAACTAATCCCAAAGAAAATAGCACATATTTTAGCTTTTCCACTTGCTTGTTTTGTTTTATGGTATCATCCCATCAGCAATTTTTCATTAGTCAGATTTTGCTGTGAACAAATCCAACATAAATTCTCAGTGGCATACAGCATTAAACATTTTTCTTGCCCATGGTCCTTGAATAAGCTTGGGTAAGTTGTGGGCTCAACTAAAGGGTCTCAAGATGCCGTAGAAACCTTTCTCATGACAACGGTAGAAGCACAAAAGAGAAAGCCAAAACTGAAGCATATTTCAAGCCTCTGCTGTCATCAGTCCACATTATATCAATCTATGATATTCTATTTGCTAAAGCAAGTCACATGGTCAAACTTAAAGTCAAGGACAAAGGCAGTGAACTCTATCCACTATGGATAAAGGTAAAAGGAAATGAATAGTGAACATGAGAATGACTTAAGCTACAACAGCTATTTTTGTTTTGTCTTTTTAAATTCAGTTTTTAAATGGAAGAAAAATGTATGTTTCATAGGGCTGCTGTGGAAATTATATAAAATAGCATATGTGAAACATCCACTACAGACATTGGCATATGGAGAAATTCCTTAAATGTTACTTTTTTTTTTTTTTACTGAGTTAAATGTCATTTATCAAGGACAAAACTGAGACTTTACATCTTAAATGTATACATATAACATCATTTTTTTCTTTAACTTGTGTCTTCATTTTCTCTTTCATAAGATAATTCACAGCAGTAAATTCATCACAAGTGTTTTTAGTTTCAGTGTATAGTTCCTACAGGTTAAAAATTTTACTAGAATATCTTGAGGTGTTCTGATTCTATTCTGAGTCAGTTACAATGTAAGATCCAGAATAGGGTATTTTTTCATAGGAACATATTTAAAAGAGTGGCTTGGAGAAGAGCATTTCATGGGTCTAAGTGTTAGGACAGTCTTGACGAATGTTCCTACCAATAATTAATTCCTGATTCAAAGATTTAGGAAGGTATGACACAATTTAATCACTGCAACTTGATCTGTATGAATTTAGCAGAAGGAAGCGGAATTTCAGACTGGTAAGTAGACAGCCAGTTTTCCTCCACTTAGTATCCCTCAGTTCCCTTCCTTATTCAACTTACATCCACTATCTCACAGGTGTTTTTAGCAATATCCCCTGGAGGCTTTTAGAACATGTACTGAAGAGTGTGGCTACTCCCTCTGTTTAGATAGAAAATATGTGAGGAGAAAAATATGAAACTATATTGGCCCTTTATAAAACTGCCCTTTGCCTGCATACACAGGTTTTATCTGGCAACATTAAATGCATTGCTTGTCATTTAAGAATTATTTCCTTGAAGCAGCAAAGAATATACTTAAAAATAAAGTTAAAATAAATGTGCTGCCTAAATGCTTTAGACTTTGATATCTTAGGCAGTATTTAAGGGTATATAGCTTTCTATTTATGTAAATATGTAACTAAACATACAAAGTAGTAACAATGGGCCAGAGTATGAGCTTTGGAGTTAGACTAAACTGGACTGGAGTTCCAGATGTGTGACTCTGGAAATCATGCCTTCTATGTAAAGTTCATTATCTGCCTCTGTTAAAGGGTTTAATTCTAGCACATTGGTTTCATGATTATATCCAGGATTAAATGAAATAACTCTGACATTGCAAAAATGGCACGGAAGAACTAAACAAGATAATGCATGTAACACAGGCATAGTACATGACTATTAGTGAGGACTCAAAAATTATGCACCCACGTTTGTACTATATGTCATGCATATTGTATATATGTGATAAGTATTAAGTATTTTGACATTACTAATGTGACATATGCACATACCCGTTAATATTCTTTCTTTAAAAAGTATTTTATTTATTTATTAGAGAAAGAGAGAGAGAATGAGAGGGGGAGGGGCAGAGGGAGAGGGAGAAGCAGACTCTCTGCTGAGCAGGGAGCCCGATGTGGGGCTTGATCCCAGGACCCTGGGCAGATTCTTGACCGATTGAGCCACTCAGGTGCCCTCCATTAATATTCTTACAGAAAGTTATAATTAGCAAATCTATGGATTAAAACAGGGGTAGTCAAACCCATTCTGTAAAAACTCAGAAAATAAATGTTCTTTGTGGGCCATAAAGTCTCTGTCACAGCTTCTCAACTCTGCTGTTGTATCGGCCTAGAATCCACAGACCATATGTATAGGAATGAGTTGAGACTATGTTCCAATAAAACTTTATGGGCCCTGAAATTTAAAATTTCATCTAATACAGACATCAGCCAATGTTTACATTCTTAATAGTTTTTAAAGTATTTAAAAATGTAACAAACATTCTTAGTTCAATATTTATACAAAATATAGGTAGTGGGCCAGATTTGACCTATGGTCTCTAGGTTACCTACTCCTGAATTAAAACATTCTGTCACTGTTGACACTCTTCTTCTCCTGCTTATAGTTTTCATCTTATTTAATTTGGGGTTTGTTTTACGTTTTGTTTTGTTTTGTTTTAAATCATATTACTAGAGGATTTCTCACAGGAAGACTATATTGATTCTATTTACTAAATGGATGTTACCTCTTGGTGCTCTTTTCCCCAAGATTATTCTTTTAAATATCCATTTGATTCAGACAGCAATTATTAGTTGGATAAAAAAAAACAGATCTTTAATAATTACATATATGCTCATGCTTGTACTTTATAAACTTTCCTATCATATCTAATATAGTTTCTAGTTTTTACCATGGCTTTTTTTTTCTTTTTGGGTGAATAAGAGTAACTATATTATCAATGAAAGGAGGCATTTAAAAAAAGTAGAAATAAGTGGAACACAGATCAAAAGGCCTTGGAAACCAAAGAAATCACTGTGAAAACTGCTTTAAAATGTTTAATTGTATTACTTCTTATCTTGCTATGGCATAACCATTGTTGGAGAGGTTTACTCACATCTGTAAAACTCAGTAGTGATTTTTTATTTTAGTTGAAAAGAGAAGTTAATCTGAAAAACAACATAGAACTTGGTCCAAAACTGTACAACTCCCCAAGTTTTGCCACAGATCACAGAAAAATGAAGACATCAACTAATTATCTTTACTTCACACACAACCTGTGATGACTAATTTTATATGTCAGCTAAACTGGGCTAAGGGATGGCCAGATAGATGACAGAACTTTATTTTTGGATGTGTCTGTGAGAGTGTTTCCAGAAGAAAGTAGCATTTGATTCAGTGGACTGAGTAAGGAAGATCTGCCCTCACCAATGAGTGGGCATCATCTAATCTACTGAAGACCTAAAGAGAACAGGAAGGAAGGAAGGAAGGAAGGAGGGAAGGAAGGAAGGAAGGAAGGAAGGAAGGAAGGAAGGAAGGAAGGAGGGAAGGAAGGAAGGAAGGAAGCAGAAGGCAGGAAGGAAGGGGGAGGGTGAATTCCCTTTCTCTCTTCTTGAACTGGAATGTCCTTCTATCTTCTCCTGGCCCTGGACATCAAAACTCCTGGTTCTCAGGTCTTTGGACTTGGACTAAATTATAGCACTGGCATTCCTGATTTGCTTGCTTGCAGATGGCAGATCCTGGGACTTAGTCCTATGTAAATATTTGAACCAACTCCTATGCTAAATCTCCTCTTATATATGTTTATATATATCCTATTAGTTCAGTTTCTTTGGAGACCCCTGACTAATAAATTTCCTTTTTCTTCAGAGGAGTTTCTTCCCGTTCACCAAGAGCCATCATCCTGGAGACAACAGGTTCCAACTGTGTGAAAAATATTCTGATTCTAAAATATGACTGTTCTACAACACAAAAATACCATTATTTGCGTCGCAGCCAAAACAAAAACAAAAACAGGTTGATGCTTCTAACATTAAGTATTATGGTAAGATTTATGAACTTTCTTGTTCAAAAGGATCATTTGACAGTATTGTTAAACTATAAATTTCCTGGACCTAGTCCCAGAGAATCTGATTTTAATAAGTTTACAAAGAGGCAAAAGTATTGGGCGCCTGGGTGGCTCAGTTGGTTAAGCGACTGCCTTCGGCTCAGGTCATGATCCTGGAGTCCCGGGATCGAGTCCCACATCGGACTCCCTGCTCAGCAGTGTGTCTGCTTCTCCCTCTGACCTTCTTCCCTCTCATGCTCTCTATCTCTCATTCACTCTCTCTCTCTCAAATAAATAAATAAAAAAAAAATTAAAAAAAAAAACAAAGAGGCAAAAGTATCTTAATTTTTAGCAAGAACACTCAGTATTTCTCCAGATATTACCAGACCACATGGAAAGATGTTTTAGGTGGCATTACCACTAGGTCATTCTATGTACCTTGGCTTAGATATTATATTCTCCAGAAATCTTTTCTGACTTTTGACCTTGTTTATCTAGGATCCTTTGCTATTTTTAAAACCTTCACTTTATTCATTTGTAATTTTACATTTACTGAGTCACTTATTTATTTTTTAAAATTTTTTTATTGTTATGTTAATCACCATATATTACATCATTAGTTTTTGATGTAGTGTTCCATGATTCATTGTTTGTGCATAACACCCAGTGCTCCATGCAGAATGTGCCCTCTTTAATACCCATCACCAGGCTAACCCATCCCCCTACCCTCCCCCCCACTAGAACCCTCAGTTTGTTTTTCAGAGTCCATCGTTTCTCATGGTTCGTCTCCCCCTCTGACTTACCCCCTTCATTCTTCCCCTCCTGCTATCTTCTTCTTCTTCTTTTTTTTCTTAACATATATTGCATTATTTGTTTCAGAAGTACAGATCCGTGATTCATCAGTCTTGCACAATTCACAGCACTCACCATAGCACATACCCTCCCCAATGTCTATCACCCAGCCACCCCATCCCTCCCACCCCCCACCACTCCAGCAACCCTCAGTTTGTTTCCTGAGATTAAGAATTCCTCATATCAGTGAAGTCATATGATACCTGTCTTTCTCTGATTGACATATTTCACTCAGCATAACACCCTCCAGTTCCATCCACGTCGTTGCAAATGGCAAGATCTCATTCCTTTTGATGGCTGCATAATATTCCATTGTGTATATATACCACCTCTTCTTTATCCATTAATCTGTCAATGGACATCTTGGTTCTTTCCACAGTTTGGCTATTGTGGACATTGCTGCTATAAACATCGGGGTGCACGTACTCCTTCGGATCCCTACATTTGTATCTTTGGGGTAAATACCCAGTAGTGCAATTGCTGGATCATAGGGTAGCTCTATTTTCAACTGTTTGAGGAACCTCCATACTGTTTTCCAGAGGGGTTGCACCAGCTTGCATTCCCACCAACAGTGTAGGAGGGTTCCCCTTTCTCCACATCCCTGCCAACATCTGTCGTTTCCTGACTTGTTAATTTTAGCCATTCTGACAGGTGTGAGGTGGTATCTCATTGAGGTTTTGATTTGGATTTCCCCGATGCCGAGCGATGTGGAACACTTTTTCATGTGTCTGCTAGCCATTTGGATGTCTTCTTTGGAAAAATGTCTGTTCATGTCTTCTGCCCATTTCTTGATTGGATCATTTGTTCTTTGGCTGTTGAGTTTGATAAGTTCTTTATAGATTTTGCATACTAGCCCTTTATCTGATATGTCATTTGCAAATATTTTCTCCCATTCTGTTGGTTGTCTTTTGGTTTTGTGGACTGTTTCTTTTGCTGTGCAAAAGCTTTTTATCTTGATGAAATCCCAAGAGTTCATTTTTGCCCTTGCTTCCTTTGCCTTTGGCGATGTTTCTAGGAAGAAGTTGCTGCAGCTGAGGTCGAAGAGGTTGCTGCCTGTGTTCTCCTTTAGGATGTTGATGGACTCCTGTCTCACGTTTATGTCTTTCAACCATTTGGAGTCTATTTTTGTGTATGGTGTAAGGAAATGGTCCAGTTTCATGCTTCTGCATGTGGCTGTCCAATATTCCCAACACCATTTGTTGAAGAGACTGTCTTTTTTCCATTGAACATTCTTTCCTGCTTTGTCAAAGATGAGTTGATCATAGAGTTGAGGGTCCATTTCTGGCTCTCTATTCTGTTCCACTGATCTATGTGTCTGTTTTTGTGCCAGTACCATACTGTCTTGATGATGACAGCTTTGTAATAGAGCTGGAAGTCCGGAATTGTGATGCCGCCAGCTTTGCTTTTCTTTTTCAATATTCCTCTGGCTATTCGGGGTCTCTTCTGGTTCCATACAAATTTTAGGATTATTTGTTCCATTTCTTTGAAAAAAGTGGATGGTATTTTGATGGGGATTGCATTGAATGTGTAGATTGCTCTAGGTAGCATTGACATCTTCACAGTGTTTGTTATCCAATCCATGAGCATGGAACATTTTTCCATTTCTTTGTGTCTTCTTCAATTTCTTGCATGAGTATTTTATAGTTTTCTGAGTACAGATCCTTTGCCTCTTTGCTTAAATTTATTCCTAATTATCTTATGGTTTTGGGTGCAATTGTAAATGGGATCGACTCCTTGATTTGTCTTTCTGTCTTGTTGTTGGTGTATAGGAATGCCACTGATTTCTGTGCATTGATTTTATAGCCTGCTACTTGACTGAATTCCTGTATGAGTTCTAGCAGTTTTGGGGTGGAGTCTTTTGGGTTTTCCACATACAGCATCATATCATCTGCAAAGAGTGAGAGTTTGACTTCCTCTTTGCCGATTTGGATGCTTTGATTTCTTTTTGTTGTCTGATTGCTGTGGCTAGGACTTCTAATACTATGTTGAATAGCAGTGATGAGAGTGGACATCCCTGCCGCGTTCCTGACCTTAGGGGAAAAGCTCTCAGCTTTTCCCCATTGAGAATGATATTCGCTGTAGGTTTTTCATAGATGGCTTTTATGATATTGAGGTACGTACCCTCTATCCCTATACTCTGAAGAGTTTTGATCAAGAAAGGATGCTGTACTTTGTCAAATGCGGTTTCTGCATCTATTGAGAGGATCATATGATTCTTGTTCTTTCTTTTGTTAATGTATTGTATCACATTGATTGATTTGCGGATGTTGAACTAACCTTGCAGCCCAGGGATAAATCCCACTTGGTCATGGTGAATAATCCTTTTAATGTACTGTTGGATCCTATTGGCTAGTATTTTGGTGAGAATTTTTGCATCCATGTTCATCAAGGATATTGGGCTGTAATTCTCCTTTTTGATGGGGTCTTTGTCTGGTTTTGGGATCAAGGTAATGCTGCCCTCATAAAATGAGTTTGGAAGTTTTCTTTCCATTTCTATTTTTTGGAATAGTTTCAGGAGAATAGGTATTCATTCTTCTTTAAATGTCTGATAGAATTCCCCTGGGAAGCCATCTGGCCCTGGGCTTTTGTTTGTTGGGAGATTTTTGATGACTGCTTCAATTTCCTTAGGGGTTATAGGTCTGTTCAGGTTTTCTATTTCTTCCTGGTTCCATTTTGGTAGTTGTACATCTCTAGGAATGCATCCATTACTTCCAGGTTATCTAATTTCCTGGCATAGAGTTGCTCATAATATGTTCTTAGAATTGTTTGTATTTCTTTGGTGTTGGTTGTGATCTCTCCTCTTTCATTCATGATTTTGTTGATTTGGATCATTTCTCTTTTCTTTTTGATAAGTCTGGCCAGGGGTTTATCAATCTTATTCATTCTTTCAAAGAACCAGCTCCTAGTTTCGTTGATCTGTTCTACTGTTCTTTTGGTTTCTAGTTCATTGATTTCTGCTCTGATCTTCTTATTTCTCTTCTCCTGCTGGGTTTAGGCTTTATTTGCTGTTCTATCTCCAGTTCCTTTAGGTGTAGGGTTAGGTTGTGTATTTGAGACCTTTCTTGTTTCTTGAGAAAGGCTTGTATTGCTATATACTTTCCACTCAGGACTGCCTTTGCTGCATCCCAAAGATTTTGAACAGTTGTGTTTTCATTTTCATTGGTTTCCATGAATTTTTTTTAATTCTTCTTTAATTTCTGGTTGACCCATTCATTCTTTAGTAGGATGCTCTTTAGCCTCCATGTATTTGAGTTCTTTCTGACTTTCCTCTTGTGATTGAATTCTAGTTTCAAAGCATTGTGGTCTGAAAAGATGCAGGGAATGATCCCAATCTTTTGGTACCGGTTGAGACCTGATTTGTGACCTAGGATGTGATCAATTCTGGAGAATGTTCCATGGGCACTAGAGAAGAATGTGTATTCCGTTGCTTTGGGATGGAATGTTCTGAATATGTCTGTGAAGTCCATTTGGGCCAGTGTGTCATTTAAAGTCTTTATTTCCTTGTTGATTTTCTGCTTAGATGATCTGTCCATTTCAGTCAGGGGGTGTTAAAGTCCCCCACTATTATTGTATTGCTGTCAATGTGTTTCTTTGCCTTTGTTATTAATTGCCTTATATAATTCGTTGTTCCCATGTTAGGGGCATAGATATTTACAATTGTTAGATCTTCTTGTTGGATAGACCCTTTAAGTAGGATATAGTGTCCTTCCTCATCTCTTATTACAGTCTTTGGTTTAAAATCTAGTTTGTCTGATATAAGGATTGCCACCCCAGCTTTCTTTTGGTGTCCATTAGCATGGTAAATGGTTTTCCACCCCCTCACTTTCAATCTGGGGGTGTCTTTGGGTCTAAAATGAGTCTCTTGCGGACAGCATATTGATGGGTCTTATTTTTTAATCCAATCTGATAGCCTGTGTCTTTTGATTGGGGCATTTAGCCCATTTACATTCAGGGTAACTACTGAAAGGTATGAATTTAGTGCCACTGTATTGCCTGTAAGGTGACTGTTACTGTCTATTGTCTGTGTTCCTTTCTGATCTATCCTGCTTTTAGGCTCTCTGTTGCTTAGAGGACCCCTTTCAATATTTCTTGGAGGGCTGGTTTCGTGTTTGCAAATTCCTTTAGTTTTTGTTTGTTCTGGAAACTTTTTATCTCTCCTTCTATTTTCACTGACAGCCTAGCTGGATATAGTATTCTTGGCTGCATATTTTTCTCATTTAGTGCTCTGAAGATATCTTGCCAGTCCTTTCTGGCCTGCCAGGTCTCTGTGGATAGGTCTGTTGCCAATCTAATGTTTCTACCATTGTAGGTAACATATCTCTTCTCCCGAGCTGCTTTCAGGATTTTCTCTTTGTCTCTGAGACTCATAAGTTTTACTATTAGATGTCGGGTTGTTGACCTATTTTTATTGATTTTGAGAGGGGTTCTCTGTGCCTCCTGGGTTTTGATGCCTGTTTCCTTCCTCACATTAGGGAAGTTCTCTGCTATTATTTGCTCCAATATACCTTCTGCCCCTCTCTCTCTTTCTTCTTCTTCTGGGATTCCAATTATTCTAATGTTGTTTCATCTTATCTTATTGCTTATCTCTCGAATTCTGCCCTTGTGATCCTGTAGTTGTTTCTCTCTCTTTTTCTCAGCCTCTTTATTTTCCATCATTTGGTCTTCTATATCACTGATTCTCTCTTCTGCCTCATTTATCCTAGCAGTTAGTGCCCCCATTTTGATTTCAGCTCATCAATAGCCTTTTTGATTTCGACTTGGTTAGATTTTAGTTCTTTTATTTCTCCGGAAAGGGTTTCTCTAATAACTTCCACGCTTTTTTCAAGCCCAGCTAGTATCTTTAAAGTCATGATTCTGAACTCTAGGTCCGACATCGTACTAATGTCCATATTGAGTAGGTCCCTGGCTGACGGTACTACCTCTTGTTCTTTTTGCTGACGTGATTTTTTTCATCTTGTCAATTTGTCCAGAGGAGAATAGATGAATGAGAGAACAAAATGCTAACAGGTTAACAATGTCCCCAGCAAATATACTGTATACAAATCAGAAAAGACCTGCAACCAGGGGAAAAGAATGATCAAATATGATCAGGCTAGTGCATAGGTCAGTGCCACACACTAGATTTTGGGCGTATTTTGGTCTGTTAGAAGAAAGTGCCTCCTAAAATTTTAAAGGAAGAAAGACATATATGTACAAAATAAGGGTTGATACAATGAAGGGATGGAAGATGACTGTAAAGATGAAAATTATAAAAGATTTTATAAAAGGAATTGATAAGATAAGAAGTTGTTTGAAAAAAGAAAGAAGAAGATTTAAAAAAAAAAAAGAAAAATGAAAAAAGGGATAGAATGTGATCAGGCAGGAGACTAGAACAAAGCCATACACTAGTGATTTAGGGTATATTTTGATCTGTTAGAAGAAACTGTATCTCAAAATTTTAAAGAGAGAACAACTTATATATATATGCCAAAAAGAAGGGTAACTACTCTGAAGGGATAAAATATGACTCTAAAAATGAAAAATAAAAAATGTTTTTTTTTAAAAAAGGGATTGATAAGATATTGGTTGAAAAAGGGAGAAAGAAAAATTAAAAAAAATGGTTAAAAAATTAACTTTGATGAACTAATGAATCATGGTAAAAAAAGCCATGAATTCTATGTGCAGTATTCCCCAGCGCTGGAGTTCTCCTGTTCTCCTTGATCGGTAAACTTGGTCTTGGCTTGCTGGCTGTTCGTGCTGATCTTCTGGGGGAGGGGCCTGTTGCCGTGGTTCCCAAATATCTTTGCTGGAGGCTGAATTTCCCCGCCCTTGTCAGTCGGGGCTAAGCAAGCTGCTCGGGGTTGCTCTCAGGAATTTTTGTTCCCTGCAAACTCTCGGTACAGCTTTGGAGGACCAGGGCGAAAATGGTGGCCTCCCAATCTCCACCCGGAGGAGCTGAGAACTCGGGGCCCCGCTCCTCAGTGCGCCCCCAGAGAAAAGCAGTCACTCCTGTCTCCCTGGTCTCCGGCTGCACTCCGTGCTCACCCGGCCTGTGACTGAGCATTTGTATCTCTGGCACCCGACCCCGTGTGGAGTCTCCAAACCCAGCAGATCCCTGCGGTGCGCTCCCACGCTGCTCCTCCTGGGGGAGGAAGGGGAGTCTCCCCGCATCTGCTGCTTGTTGGGTCCCTGCTGGAGAAGCAGTGGCCCAACTGGGCTGTGGATCACAGTTTATGGCAACCTCGACCTGAGAGCCCATGCCTCGGCTCCATCTCTGCAGCCGGCCTCCCCGCTCCGATACCCGGGAGCTCTGCTGCACTCAGGCGCCCCCAGTCTTTCTGTGACCCCAAGGGTCCTGAGACCACACTGTCCTGCAAGAGTTCCAACCCCCACTTAGCCACTGGAGCGATGTCCCTCAGCGGAGCCGGCTTCTAAATGTTCCGATTTTGTGCTCCGCGGCTCTAGCACTTGCCGGAAGCAGCTGACGGAGACCCCCTCCCTCGCCGTCTATCCTCCCGAATATCACCTCGGATTCACTTCTCCGCACGTCCTACCTTCCAGTAAGTGGTCGCTTCTCTGTTCGGAGTGTTGTTGCTACTCTCCTCTTCGATCTCCTGTTGAGTTCGTAGGTGTTCAGAATGGTTTGATCCCTATTCAGCTGAATTCCTGAGACCAGACGAAATCCAGGTCTCCTACTCCTCCGCCGTCTTGCTCCGCCCCCGAGTCACTTGTTTATCTAATATCTGCTGGACTAGATTGTAATCTTCACAAGAGTAGGGGCCAGACTGTTGTTTTTACCAATTTGCACCCAATACCAATCATCATATCTAGTATAATCTAGAATCTCAATAAAGAGTTTTGTTCGGTGGCTGGATAACAAGGTTTCTAGGAATGTCTAATTCCTGCTTTTTCCCATGGAATCTTCCCTCTTCCCATGTTTTTCCCTCAGGAAATCCATACCTAAAATGCCTGAAACAGTGCCAGGCATTGAGCAATCGTTTAATAGATATATGTTTAATGAATAAATCTATGCTAAAGATGTTAGCATAGCTCACATGTCATTATGAGCTTTCTAGAGATCTAGATGATTATGTACCTCTAGTCATGGTTTACTTTTTTTTTTATTTTTTTTTTAAGATTTTTATTTATTTATTGAGAGAGAGAGAGAGAGAATGGTAGAGAGAGAGCATGAGAGGGAAGAAGGTCAGAGGGAGAAGCAGACTCCCCGCCGAGCAGGGAGCCCGATGTGGGACTCGACCCGGGAGTCCAGGATCATGACCTGAGCCGAAGGCAGTCGCTTAACCGACTGAGCCACCCAGGCGCCCCCATGGTTTACTTTTAAAAGCCATATATAGTAGGCAGAATATTGTCTGCCCCTCCAGAGATGCCCATGTCTTAATTCTCAGAATCTGTGAATATTATATTACACGGCATGGGGGAATTAAGTTGCAAATGAAATTAAAGTTGCTAATCAGTTGATCACAGGTAAAAAGATTATCCTGAATTTTCTTGGTGGGCCTGATGTAATCACAAGCATTCTTAAATGGGGACGAGAATGGTAAATGAGTCATAACCAGAGATGGAATTGTGAGAAAGACTCTGTCAGCTATTGCTGACTTTGAAGTTGGGAGAGGGTTAGGAGCTGAGGAATTTGAGCAACCTCTAGAACCTCGAAAAGGCAAGAAAATGGATTCTCCCCAGAGTCTCCAGAAAGGAACACGGTCCTGCCAAACCTTGGTTTTAGTTCAGTGAGACTGACTTTCGCCTGCAGAACTCCAGAATTATAAGATAATAAGTTCGTGGTATTTTAAAACTACTAAGTTTGTGGTAATTTGTTTCAGTTGGAATAGGAACCAAATATACCATACAATGACTCTAATGATATGTAGAATATACAAGGGCAAATAAGAATAGAAAAAGAAGAAACAAGTATATTAACCGTGAGGGTTAACATAATTAATATAAATCTTCCTTGTAGGCAAGGAAAAATGAAAATTATTTTAATAGATTACTTTATTATAATAAAGAAAAAAAACAGCCATTTTCATTTAGTTCTTTCAAAATCCCAGGTATTAAGTTGTACAAAAATAAAAATAAAAAAAAAACCCAAAAACCAAAATCCCAATATTTGTATATTCAATACACCTGAAAGCTATGACAACATTATTATTGTAACTGTTGATACCAGGGAAAAGATTCCTGGCTTTTGGGCAAAAGATCAAGGTACAGTATCTGAGTATCAGAAAGACTAGGAATATAGTTTGAAAAAAAATAATGCAGGTAAATCTGACATACTTTTCTTCCACAGTTGTGAACCAATGACAAGGAAGATAAAGGTGACACTTTTTTGAAATTATGTCCTCCAAAAATGAATCAAATACCTCCTATTTAAAAAAGAAAATTTTAAACTATAATTCAATAGAGATAAGTTTTAAGGTCCAAGGAGGTGGCCTCATTGTGGTCAAATTTTATTCAAAGTTAAAAGGCAAAAGGTCAAAGTGATATCAAGATGAAGTGCTTATCATCTTGAAAATCTTTATAATCTTTGCCAATATTTCTTTTAGTTAGGCATTTAATAGGAGAGTCGAGTTACATTTTCTGTTAAATTACTGGGTTAGGTTTTTCTTTCTCAGCTCTCACTAGGCACTGTTTATGTTTCTTTCAGAATATCACTTGTGATTACTTATATATATGTCCGATTTCTTCACAAGAGCACCGTTTCTGAGTCAAGCATCATGCCTCTGATCTTTGTATGTTACTGTACTGTTAGGCTTGATAAATGACTAGTGAGTGAATGAATCCACTTTCATAAGGCAGTTGAAAACTTAGACTCACACAAACTTACATGAAAGGTAAGATGCATCACAATGTTTTTCAGTTGTTGTTTAATCAACACATCAAGTACTTTTGTATGTATTTAAGAGTCAGGTAGCAAGCTTTTTCTAACAAGAAGTTTTGGATGATAAGGTTACAACATTTAGAGTATTTTTTCCCATACAGTTTATTATATGCAGATTACTAACTCTTATGGTACATTGTGTGACTACCCCTTCAGAGAAGTTCCCCAAATTTCGTTTTCATTCTGTGAAACATTTTTCAGTTAATTATTATTAAATTAAATACCTTTTCTCCCCAGTATGTCTCAGTGGAAACTAGAAATATTTTCACCATTGGCTTAAAAAGTTAGTGAATCAGGGCTTTAAAAGGGCAGAAAATGCACAGATGCACAATAAAAGTTTAAAGAGCAGGACCTGACATTTTTGAAATACTCTAGTGAATATTAAATAGAATCCTAAAGCTAGTACTAACTCTTAGGTTCAGGGCTTCATTCTCTGCTGTAACTGGTGATTCAGCAGAACTCCCAGTTTTTCCTTCATTCCGAGCAATGCTGTACTGGGATGTTACTGACTTGAACTCTTCCTGTTTACTCTTTAAATTGTTTCAAATATTTTGAAGACTTAATTGGATTCTCCATGCAATCATCACATTGCTGCACACTCTTGTATATCCAAGGACTCAAAACCCAGGTAAATAAAGCACAAATATAATGAAAAATGTTTTGACAGAGTCTATAAGGTGGAGGTAGAGTAAGGGTAGAGAAAAGCTGAAGGAATTGAACCAATTATACAGAAAGTTTTCATTGTCTGCAAACTCTAATTTTTTTTTTAATATTTGCACTAAAATACACAAAATAAAAATCAGGCTCAGCATGGTTAAAAGAAGGCTGACCTTCTTCTGTCTAAAACATTTCATAAAATCTGGAATTCTGAGCACTTGACACTCAAATCTTTCTTTAAAAAAATTATGAAAACATCTTAGTGCTTTCCCTCTATAGACTTCATATTGCTTTAGGAGCAACCCTTGGAGTTTGTTTTGATATTACTAGAACAACGTTTCAAGTTCATTGTTTTTTAACTTATATGTCTGTCTCTGATATTTTTACATTTTTATTTTTTTTAATTTTTATGAGTGGCTCATTCCATGGTCTTATGGAACTCATAAATCATGTTAGAGTTTGTGTTATGCTTCTTTTTCATGTTTGCCATCAGAAAGCTCAGAGCAACATCTGTGGCTCATCTCCACTAAGTGTGCAAGATCTCACAGGATGTGGTTTCTACGGTTGTGGTTCAGGAAGGTTCACAGCAAACCTTGATTTTACCCTACCCTTAGCATCTTTCCAGCACTTCTGTTTCTTTTCCTAACCACGTAGTGTGGGTAAAAACTCTAGGTGGCAATATGTCCCACTCTGGACCTCTTATTTTTAGAATTCCCCATTATACATGAACTGTTTATCTTGAATGGATGATTACCTTCTTCATAAGATAATTATAAATTTAAATTTGATAATTAGGTAAAGCACCAGGCACAGTTCTGAAACATAAGGGGTATTTTATTAGCAGTAGGAAGTATACCTTGGTCATGTCATTTCACCATAATTTAACAACCCAAGTCCTACAATAAAGCAGTATTCTGGGAAAATAGTAGAGAAATGCTCAGTCTCAGAATGTTGTACCTGCAACCTATTTTTAAAAATAGATTTGTTTTTCTATTTTGGGGGGAGGAATACCATTTTTAATTAAAAAAAAAAATAGCCACAGGTAGGGGCACCTGGGTGGCTTAGTCGTTAAGCGTCTGCCTTCGGCTCAGGTCATGATCCCAGGTCCTGGCATCAAGCCCCACATTGGGCTCCCTGCTCGGCAGGAAGCCCGCTTTTCCCTCTCCCACTCCCCCTGCTTGTGTTCCCTCTCTCGCTATGTCTCTATCTGTCAAATAAATAAAATCTTAGAAACAAAAACAAAAACAAAAACCACAGTTAGATATAAAATATACAGGAAGGAGTCATACAGAACATTCCCTTTCCTTTCTTTTTCTAGCAAGAACATTTAAGATCTACCCTCTTAGCAACTTTGAAATATATAATACAGTTTTGTTAACTATAATTACAGTGCTGTGCCTTAGATCTCCAGAATTTATTCATCTTCTAACTGCAAGTTTGTACCCTTTGACGAACATCTCCCCAGTTCCCCAACCCCCAGCCCTGGTAACCACCATTCTACTCTGTTTCTATGAGAATGGCTTTTCCAGGGGCTCCTGGGTGGCTCAGTTGGTTAAGCAACTGCCTTCGGCTCAGGTCATGATCCTGGAGTCCCAGGATCGAGTCCCTCATCGGGCTCCCTGCTCAGCAGGGAGTCTGCTTCTCCCTCTGACCCTCCCCCCTCTCATGTGCTCTCTCTCTCTCAAATAAATAAATAAAATCTCCAAAAAAAAAAAAAAGAATGTCTTTTCCAGATTCCATGTATAAGTGATTCCTATAGTATTCAATTACTCGATACTATTATACAAATTAGTGTCATAGCATCAGAATTATTATACAAACTATACTAACATATTTCTGATATTGTAGAATTTAACTTCGATACATTCCAAAAATATTTATTGAGAATCAACTTTGTACAGGAAACATTCTAAGACCATTAGAATTTATCTCCTATAAAATGTATAATTCAGACATTGTATTATTGTTCCCAGTTTTCAGATGATTCAGTTACCACTCAGTCTAAAAATACTGAAATGTACAAAGCTGAAAGTGATGCTACAAGAGTCAAACTTAAGTCCTGCTAACTCCAAACCTTGCTCTCTTTTCCATCATCTTTGCTTCCACCCACATTTAATTAAGGGTAACATCAATCATAATTTTTAAAAATGTACAAAATCACAAAATTTATATGAACACCAGTAAGCGAACCAATATCTATACTCTAAGCACGTTTCCCTCACAGGGAAAGGTGACAGGGGTGATGTTGTATAGGCCACAGGACAGCCCTCATTTTTTAGATCACAAGACATATGGGTTTCAAAAGGTGAAAATATCTAACTCAAAAAACAAAAGATATTAGACAAAAATTATCCTGGTCTTTGAATTTCTAATCACTAATTTGGTAACTTTCAAATTTTAGTTTAATATGTTTCAAAAAACTTCGCAACCACAATGTGACATGAATGCATTTAAGACAGATTATCTTTTTGGATTTAAAAATGAAACAAGTGTAAATATTTAATATACCTTTCAGCGGCTTTTATGTCATGGTTGCCATCCAAGTATGTACATAGTAAAAAATTAAGAAATCATGCTGAGATGCAATACACAGACTATGTGTTAAAAGAGTATGAAATATGGCAGAATATTAACAAGTCAAAGAAAACATATTTTCAGTTCCAAAATGACTGTGAAGGTCAGGGAGCTTGGAACTGTAGCTCCTCTCTTTTCAGTGATTTTATAGTCTAAAGGTCATAATCAATTGTTTTCAATTTTATTAAGTAAATTGTCCTTTTGCTATACCTTTTTTTCCCCAATGGTTACAAAATAGCTATCTTAATTAGAACCAAATCATAATGACAACAAAGTTTTATAGTTGTGAGGCATTCAATATTAGAGGGATGGATGAAGAAAGAAATGCTTATGAGATACTGGCCTTATTATGTGCATTATATTATTTGATTTTTCCAACAAAAGTGAAAGGGACTACTACCAGATTTTCTATCTTATTTCTTCTTTTTATTAGATATTCACCTAATCCACATTTTCCAGCCTCTTTCATAGTAAGGATTAGTCATGTAGCCCACTAATAAGCCAAAAGAATGTGGATCTCTATTAGGTCTGGCTGGTAAGAACCTCTTATGCTGACTTTCACATTCCCTTGCCTTAGGCCTACTTGGTATAATTGAGTAAAACAATCCTGGAAGCTACTTATCAAAGATAGCAAAGCCCCAAGATGGGAAGAATCAAGATCCCTCAATCTTAGAAGAGGATAGCACCCCACCATTTTGAACTTGCTATTGTGTGAGAAATCAATTTCTATTCTAATAAACCTCTGAAGTTTTGGGACTTAATTACTATAGCAGCTAATGTTACACTAGCAATATAATCATTCTCATTTTAACAGCTATGGAAATTGAAAACTAGATCAGAGATAATGTTCTTGTCCTGGTAGATTCTACCAGATTTTCTCCTTAGACTAAAGAGTAAGAAAATGCCCTTCTTTTTTCTCCTCCATTCACCATTCTGGATAAAGTGAGGCGTTAGCTTAACAGACACTCTCTATAGGCCTATCACTTTATGCTTCTGTGTGTGTGTTTGTGTGTGTGTGTGCATGCTTACATTACGTGGTTATTTTTATTTATTTTGGTCAGTATAGATGTACACAAATCGTAACATAGATAGCTATTATCTGTATCCCAATACTCTTATGTGTTTCTTACTTGCTTCTTTGATTTCTCTTAGTCCACTTTGTGTGTTTTGCCCTTCAACTCTATCATCAGACTCTCTGATTATGTACAGTTTTATTTCCTTCCACATCCTGATTCTTTGTCTACCATTTTCAATTCTCTTTAATGATCTCCAGTGGCCATTGCTCACAGATTATGAAGTTTTTATGAGTGGAAGGAATTAAAAGGCTTATAACCATTCTCAGGATCAGTTTTATAGTTGGGATTCTGCTAATGAAGGGACAAAGAACAAATAAAGAAAAAGGGTAATGCTAAAAATCCTGATGGTTTTATTTCTCATTGATAGACTAATAGATTGAGAACAATTGCATAACGTATATAGAAGGAAATGCCTTCATGTAACTTGATAATAATTTAGAATGGAGGCATAATAAAGCCACACATCCTCAATTTGTTTATTTATAAACTTTGCCCCATCAGCATCTTTCTCTATCTTCTATTCCATCAGTGGCAGAGCTACTTCCTGAGTTAGAAAACCATAATGGATCTCTATATCATACAGAGTTTGGAGGACTTATTCATTTTTTCTGCAAAAGTTAAATAAAGTGCAAAACTTTGAGCCCATCAATCCTTTAGCAAGCTGTCCAAGGTGACATTTCATTAGCACATTTTGTCAGTGGATAAATCGTACAGCATGCTCTGAAGGGAAGGTGGAAAACATCTAGTCCTTTTTCATTAGATCCATCTGAACTTGAACCACTGGAGATTACATACAAAAAGCACATGAGACAGAAGAAGCGCTATCCTGTCTATAAACTGCATTAATCATTCATTCCCTTCAGAGTGTCTAAAGTCAGTGCCATGTCTCTGGTTAAACCCCAAACTGGCTATTCAATTTTCAGCTGCATGACAGATACATTTCAAGGAAAATCAGAGACATAACGACTCCTGCCAGGCTTGATAAAGTCTTCATTCATCAATTAAGAGGTTCCAATAAGCTAAGATAGATACGGAAAAATAAGGTAACTTGCATGAAAACACTTGCTGATTTTCTCTCCTTTTTCTTGGTTTGCTGAATACCTGGGAATAGGGATCACAAAGGCTTACCGAAAAACCTGGATTCAGAAGGAAGTCCTATTATCTGAGGAAAGAGTGTTCCTTTCTTATTCTGCCTAGATCAGCATCTGTTTGGGATCAGTTGGCAGGGAAAAGTATTATGGGCACCTTCATAATTCTCAGATGAAGTGGTTTTATTGCACTTAAAAGTTCTTTTTTTTTCCTTTTGAACATGAAAGTCTGTGGAAATAAGAGTTTTACCCTTTAGTCTCCTGACTTCAATTTTGTTGGATCAAATCAGAGTCCAAAGAGTGTTTCCCAGTTTTACATAGCGATAGTGTCAAAATATTTCTGAAACATATGCTCAAATATAAATTTTGGTTCTAAATACCAGTTGGAGTATATTTCAAACCAACAATTTTTGTGTCTATAAAATGGGGAGAATGTATCTTTATAAAATGTACAGCATTTTCATTAGGTAAATTATCAAAGTGAATGAAAATGGATTGTAAACAGAGGTTGTTATATTAAACACAATAATAAGCACAATGTCTGATCAATTTCTAAGTGTATTGTGAGAAGTAGCTAGTCCCACTAAAGAGTATCTGCTATCGCTGAGGTCAGAATTTTTAGAAGATAATGTTAAATCAATGGGAACTTTGAGAAAAGAAAATGCAATTTGCATTGCTTATTTATGTGGACCCACTGAACTTAATCAATCAACAGATATGTCCAATATCTTACTGTGCCAAAGGCAACATTTGGTAATGTTGTGGAATTGCAACATGATTAAACTTTATTTCAAATTACTTCAAAGTACTTGGTTTTCAATAAACTAATGGCTTGTAAACTGTGCTCCTAAGAGCCACATCTGGCTACTCCTCAAGTGTTTTTAGAGCAAAGGGGGCAAGTGGGACCTTGGGTGGCTGTTTGTGGGGAGCCCTTCAACATCAACTGAAGCAACAGGACTTTCTAGTAAAATTTCCTTTGAACAAAAATTCTGCACCTAAGAACCATCAGAAAACTCCTATAATAATTAAACTGAGAATATCTTTTCTTCTTTCACTGTCACACGACACAATTTATTGAAATAACACAACCAGAGATTTCCATATTTGAATTTAAGCCAACCACTAGCTCAGAAAATTTGGATGAAATACATATCTTTATCGCATTGATGGAATTACTGAAATGGGTGTGATGATCAGCACCATAGCCAACACCAACTAATTTATTAAAGTGATTAATCACAGTTTTTTTATCAAGCAGACTCTCCAAATGCACCCCCCCAACCTTGGAATTTTTTTTTTTATTAAATAGAACTTAAAAGAAGTATCTTAGATGATCTCTTTTTGTTATGAGAGTAAGTAAATATTTACTCCTTTTGATCTCAGTTAAGTGTCCTGGGGCCTATAACTTACATTTGCTGAGTGATTATTTTTTATAAAGGGCTTTCATGACAATTTCATTTGATTTTCACAACTGTGTGAATTTTATACGGATCTCAGTCAATCTATAAAGTCTTATTGCCCACGTTCATCTCATCAATAAGGTGGCAGAGCTAGAACTTGATCTGGATCATCTGTCTTTCAGGTCTTAGACTGTCCTCACATACCCAACTACTCCCAAATGGGTCTCACTCCAGAAGAAGATGTGTATGTGTAAGTATTATAAAAGATAATATTCTATAGCCTAATAGATATGGATGTAAAGGAGAGGTAAAGTAGTGATCACAAGGGGAAGCCTAGGATGCTCTGGCCATACCCATACTCAAATTCTTTTAGTCCACATCATAGAGCCACTCCCAATAACAACATCCTCTCATATGGACAATTGACATTTTCTTCATGTCTTGTATGTGCAAAGAGAAGTCTTTTCACTTAACACTCCAGGCAAAAACAGTCGCAAAATAAGATGCTCATTAAATGTTATAAGTAGATTCGGCTTGTAAGTACCTTGGAATACTCTCATACTTTTAGATGACTGCTTTGACTTATTTATTTACAGTTCCTAGGTATTTATTAGAAGACACTTACTAAAAAGGAAAAGAATCTTACGTCGCTTGAGGACAGGTTATTTGCACTGGTAAGTGGATTTAAATGTTATTATTGTTGTTACTTTGAGTGGATGGATAAATATATCCAGTGGAGTCAGGGTGGATAGTACCAAAGAGAGGGAAGTTGCATACAATTAAATGCCTTGGGTCAGGGATCAGGTTTTGCTCGCTCTTTTTTTTTTTTTTTTAATTAACATATAAGGTATTATTTGTTTCAGGGGTACAGGTCTGTGATTCACCAGTCTTACACAATTCACAGAGCTCACCATTCACTTGCTCTTTTAAATGCTTTGGGTCATTGGGGCACCTGGGTGGCTCAGTTGGTTAAGCATCTGCCTTCAGCTCGGGTTGTGATCCCAGGGTCGTGGGATCGAGCCCCGCATCAGGCCAGCCTACTTCTCCCTCTCCCCACTGCTCATGCTCTCTCCCTCTCTCTCTCAAATAAATAAAATCTTAAAAATAAAAAAAGATAAATGCCTTGGGGCATTTCAAGTTTGATATGGAAGGATACTTTCCATTTACCATAAATATGGTTTCACTATTAATAAATAAATTGGGTGTTTGCCAAATTGATATACCTAAAATAACCACAGTGGAGTATCAGATAGGAAATCAGTACCTCCAAACTCTGTTCAGTGGTAGATTTTGATTAACTTTTAATCTTGGGTTGATCTCTGGGCCTCCGTTTCTTCACCTATAACGTGAGTTGACTGTACTCCATGATATCTAAGTTCCCTAAAACTTTAAGAATCTTGCGTAAGTTTTGAAATCATGAAAAAACACAAACCTCATATTCCTTCTCCCTACTGTCAATTCTGTCAATTCATTAAGTTTTCGATTATGCCAGGCTCTTTATAAGCAAAGTGATCAGAGCAGCATAGACATATATCCTTCTTGCCACATTGCAAAGATCATCACAATACATAAGTACCAGAATGAGCAATAAAGGAATTATAAAGAAATATCCTGAGGAGAGATATCACAGCAAGGGTAGGAGTTGGTAAGGGATAGGATTTACATGTGAAAGTCTCAGGTCATTTTAAAAACCTTTGATATTGCCACTTGCTTCTTCTTACTGGATACTCCTCCTTATCACAGATGTCAGCCGTGAAAAGTGAAAACTTAATATGTGGTTTGGGAGACCACCATAAATGTTGAAACATGCTCAGTGATTAAAATACTGACTTGTCTCCATAGGCAGATAATTTTTTAAAGCTCCTACTCTGAGAAGTGTGTTTTACCAGTTGAAATTAAGTTCAGTTATTTAAACAAATAATTTAATTTTCATTTAAATAACACCAAGATTAAAAATATGCTAAGCAGACAACCCCACTCCCCCTTCCTTTACACGACTAGGATTTAAACTGTGCCATCCTTGTGCCTTTGTTAAAACCACCTATTACGACCTGGTGGCAGCACAGAATAATGAGGAAAAATCATTTGGTTGAGAATTACAGCTCCTTAATTGTTGACACAGCAAAACTAAAAGTAATAAGTGATGGTATGTTAGTTAAACATTTCATTACTGGTAACAAAACCAATTTTGATTAAGCCATACAGCCTATCAATATAAGAGAGAATGTTCCATTGAACCCAAGAGAAGAAACACACATGATCTCAAGGTAGGATTATGTTGGTTTTTTTATATGTCAATATACTGGGTCACAGAGTGCCCAGATTAAACATGATGTGAAGGTGTACCTGTGAGCCATTTCTGGATGAGACCTGCGATTGGCAATTGGTAGATGCAGTAGAGTAGACAGCCCTCCCCAATGGGGGTGGGCAACATCTAATCGAGGAACCAAATAGAACAAAAAGTGGAAGAAAGTTTCTGTCCCCCTCCTGCCTGCCTGCTTAAACTGGGACATCTCATCTTATCTTCTCTGCCTTTGGACTTGAAATTACACCATCAGCTCTCCAAATGTAGACTGGAACTATTGCCACCAGCCTTCCTGGGTCTCGAGCTTACAGATGGCGGATCATAGGACTTCTCAGCCTCCATGATCATGTGAGCCAACTTCTCATAACAAATCTCGCTCTCTATTATGAGAAATTGGCTGTGTGTGTGTGTGTGTGTGTGTGTGTGTGTGTGTGTGTATTTATTTATTTATTTCTCTGGAAAACCCTGACTAATATAAGGACTACAATGAATTTTTAAAGATCTGAGCAAATAATCCCTGCCTTTCTCTCCTCTTCATTCTGGCCATCTCACTTCCTTCCCCCTGGATTCTGGCTTTTCCTTTTCTCCATATTCTCAGTATTCTCCAGCATATTGCTGGTCTGCAATTTCAACTCTATACATTAAAACTCCAGGTACACACAGATACTCTCTAGTTAGTGCTAAGTCTCAATTTCAAATTCCTAGAAGAGAATGACCAGATCATTTTGAGTCAGCCATCAGGGTATGGTCGTTTAATTAGCTAGGGGTTCAATGTTATGGTGGAGCTGTGGGGCTCATTGTTATGGCTACCGGGGGCTTACTCCTTCAGCTGGGAATAGGATGCAGAATAGGGTCTGGGGGAAAGCAACACTAGGAGGAGAAAATGGGAGATACAGTCCCTGGCTGAGTAAACTGACTGAAGTTATCTAAAAACTCCACGAAGGCCAAAATCTCCTTGGTGATGTATCCAGAACAAATATCTATTTTCTACATTGACATAATGCTTGCTCCATCCTTACTGTGCACACTCCCTAATTTGCTGGTACTGTGGTAGTGACACAGAAAAGAACACTGCAGATTTGTACTCTGTCTGGTGGAGGAGCCAGGCTTCTAGCAAGAAAATTACAACCAAGTGGGATAAGCTCTGTGATAAAGGTAATCACAGGGGTCTGGTGAGGCCAAAGAAGAGAACCAACTGAAGTCAGGAGGTTGACACGGTGATTCTGGAGGGATGACCCCCAAGCCTTCCCAGCATTGCAAAAATAGCCCATCAACAAAGTAAAAAGGCCCTGCCATTATGTCTCAAATAATTAGTACAGCATTCCTTTCAACTGGATAGACTTTAATGAAAGCTAAGTATTTGGGCTTTATTTAGTGAATTACTTGCAACTTACAATTCTTATTGTGGAACTGAGGAACTGCCTTACATAACTAAAACTACCCCCGACTGCTCATATATCAAAGGCATTAATGTCTTAATCTGTAAACCGGGCTCATAATTCTTTAAGTTTATTTTTACTGCATAATTATACTTTGCTTATACAATGTTGCAATAAAATTGTGGCAACTCTGCAGATGCCATTCTTCTGCAATTCTTTTTTGCCTCAGTCAGGTTATTATAGCTGGGTTTGGAAAGATTTATGATAATTGTAAATATGAATAAGCTACAGTGGAGTTAGGGAAATATCTGTATTTTCACAATAATTTACTCTAAGAACGATACATTTCACTATAATACAAAATAAAAAGTATAGTAAAACATTGCTTCGGCATTCTCTTCCTTAAGGGTAGATATATTGCATGTCAAACATACCTGATGTAAAATAGAGGCTTCGTTTCCAAATATGTACCTGCTGGATGTTTTCTAGACTCACTAAATTAAAAGCTTGGGTTGAAGGTAAAGTTTAACCTTAAAATGCACTTTACACAAAATGTCAATGAGCTACTGGGACAAGTGTTAGTAGAAAAACTGTTAAATGTACATATTGAGAACTCATGTCTGTCTAACACTGAAGATGAAAAAAAACCACTAGAACACATGGTCTTTATTCTTATAGCAGCTCATTAAAGCATTGCATAGCCCTAATTTATAAAGTCCTCCCTTTATTCTGCTTTCTGAAAATATCTGAGCATTGTTTCAGCTGTTTCTTAGACAATGTGTAAACACTCCTAGAAGCATGTGGGAGAGTAGCAGCTGTCCAGGTATGTCACCAGATGAAAATGGCACAGCATCCTGAAATTGCACTTTACTTGAAGCTTTGGTGAGAGAAATATTTAGTAAATAAAATGAAAATATCACTCTTATGTACTAATAGAAAATACTGGTTAGAAAGTAAAGTCTCTTAGAGTAAGTCTCAGAGATTTCATTTTTTAAATTTTTTATGTATTTATTTTTAAAGATTTTATTTATTTATTTGAGAGAGCAAGAGAGAGACCGCAAGTGGGGAGAGGAGCAGAAGGAGAGAAAGAGGGACAAGCAAACTGCAGAGCGTGGGCTGAAGCAGGTCTCAATGCCAGACCTGAGATCATGACCTGAGCCAAAACCAAAAGTCAGATGCTTAAGCTTAACTGACTGAGCCACCCAGAGGCCCAAAACCAGAGATATTAAAGAAATGGGGACTTAATTTAAAATTCCAAACTCCCTACGTGTATTAATTTACTCTCTGCTTTTCAGATAAGTTTCACCAGGACACTGTGGGGTATCCAGCTTACGTTACATTCTTTCACATGTTCAGGTCCCTGAAAGTCGTGATGTGGGAAAATTTTTAACAAATAAATTATTACTATCTATTAATGTTCTTCTGTTTACCACACATCTGTTTGAATGCTTACTTCATGTGAGTCTGTGTGCTCAGGTTAAAACATATATCCTGTCCATAAGAAAGCTTCAGAATTAGTTTCTTGAATAATTGACTTCAGGTGAGCTGGGCCAGACCTAGTAGAAGAACATTTAGAGACCTTTTTTTATTTAATCATGACAAATCCTATCATTTCCCTAATTGTCCCCTAGGCTTTTCTCTAGAATCTCAAATTTTCTGGAAGGGTATTTTCAGTCTCCCACATTAAATGCTTCCCATTAGTAATATATCCAGTATTTCAATTTTCACGATCACCATTATAACAGCTTGTAAAACCTCATCACACTTTTTACCAAAGACACTCTCCACAGCCTCAGATCCATAAGAACAGAGGACAGCAGAGTTATCTTTTTTTTTACCTGTACCTCTGAAACAAATAATACATTATATGTTAAAAAAAAAAAAAAGAAGAAGAAGAAGAAGAAGGTAGGAAGGGAAAAATGAAGGGGGGGAAATCAGAGGGGGAGATGAACCATGAGAGACTATGGGCTCTCAGAGTTATTTTAAATCACTGCCTGTTCCTTAATGACATGTATTCTTGATATTCATATCTTCCTTTATTGTGTGATCTTAATGCCTTTATTGCTCATATGTTGTTAAGGAATTTTGCTTTGATATGCATGAGGAATTTTATTCTGTAATTTTCTTTTTTTAAAAAATGTCTTTGTTGGGGGGCACCTGGGTGGCTCAGTCGGTTAGGTGACTGACTCTTGGTTTTGGCTCACATCATGATCTCAGGGTTGGGCTCCACGCTCAGTATGGAGTATGCTTCAAGATTCTCTTTGCCCCCTCTACCCCTCCCAGTGCTCATGCTCTCTCTCTCAAATAAACAAATAAAATCTTTCAGAAAATGTCTTTGTTGGTTTATGGTAATAAAATTATATGGACCATTATTGTTGTTTTCTATGTTGGTTTCTGTCCTTATTTTATTTTTTTTGCTATTTTAGATTTCTTTGTTCTTTGTTCTTTTTCCTCCCAGCTTTTATAGTGGGATCTTAGAACATAAATCTTTCTTTTTTTATATCTAAGCATTTAAAGCTATACATTTTCTGCAAAGTATTTTTAGTTGCATTCTGTAAATTTTGATGTATTTTCATTCTCATTCAGTCAAAAATACTTTTTAAATTCTGTGTGTGAATTTTTATTTGACTTGTAGGTTATTTAGAAGTGTATAGTTTAATATCCAAATATTTGGGGGTTTAGAAATAGTTGTTATAAAATTTAGATTTAATGGTATTATGGTTAGAAAACATACTTTGATGTCAATTTTAAAAATTGATTTAGATTTATTTTGTGGCTCAGCATATAGTGTCTATCTTGTAAAATTGCCATGTGTGCCTCAAAAAGTGTATATGTGCAATTTTGAATATGGTTCTATGAATATTGATTCCCGGTACTGATGGAGTTGTTTAGATCCTTTGTATCTTACTGGTCTTTCAGCCTAGAAGTTCTCTTAGTTGCAGAAAGAAGGGATTTTTCTAGCATGATTTTTGGATTATCTATTTCTTCATTTATTTCTGTCAAACACTTTTTCATGCATCTTGAAATTCTTTTAATAGGCAGATACATATTGTCTTGTCTTTCTGACAAATTGACCATATAATTGTTATGAAACATCCCTCTTTTGCTTTAATCATACAATTTACTTGGTCTTGAAGTCTATTTTAATTAATATTAATATAGCCATTCTAATCTTCTTAAGCTTACACAATTTCTACATTACCATTTTCCATCCAGTTATTTTCAACCTCTAAATGTCTTTTTATTGAAAGTGCAATCTTGTAGAGAGTTTATAATTGGAACTTATATTTTATCCATTCTGATATTCTCTACCTTTTATTTGTGTGTTCATTCCATTAATATATAATGTAATATTAATATGTGATTTAGGTTTATAACTTTTGTTTTCTGTTTGTCCCCTTTGTTTACTATTTCTCTTTCCTCTTTTTTTTTATTTGGAAGTTTTGGGGTTTGTAATTTATTTATCAGTTGGCTTTTTGGTTACATTTTTTTGCATGAATATTTAGTGTTTGTGCTAGGAATTGACTATTCCTTATTAATTCACACAGTCCCTTTAGAGTTAATATTATAGAACCTCACATAAAATGTAAAAATCTTGCAATATTGTAGGTACATTTACCTCCACTCCACACTTCATGCTGCCGTGGTCATATGTGTCACATCCATATATATTCTAAGCCTCTCAAGATAATGCTGTACATTTTGCTTAAAACAGTCACAGGTGTTTTAAAGAAATGAAGATATAGTCTTACCATTTGCTATGTATTTCTATTTCCAATGGTCTTCATTCATTACAAAAGATTTGAGTTTCCTTCTGCTGTTATTTCCCTTCAGCCTGAAAAACTTACCACTTATTGAAGTGCAGGTATGTGGGCAAAAAAAAAATCTTTTACTTTTCTTTTTTTCTGAAAATGGCTTTATTTACCTCCATCATAAGGGCATTTCCACTTGATACATAATGCTATACTGACTCTTTACTAGGCTCTGTTGTTTCTGATGAGAAGTCGGTGAGGTAGAAGCAGCATATATGGTAGCTAATTAAGTGCCAGACGCCAAGTTCAGAGAAACTACTTCTAGTCTAAAGTATCAGAAGAGGAAACAGTGATTTAAAAGAATGAAGGTAGGGAGAAATTCTAGAGTAGAAGAGGGAAGACTTCCACAGATGTTCTTCACAGTAGAGCAATTTAACTGTTGAAACTATATATATACACACAGAAAAAAAAATCATTCAAAGTCCCTGGAAATTGTCCTCAGGACACATACAGAATGGAAACATCTATTCAGTAAGTCTATTTAATCTTGGTAAGAATAGGGAGAGTCTCTGGCTTTTGGGCCACTCTTTCCCTTCACCCCTCTGTGTTATATAAACTCTGCTTCCAATGTATACAGCCAAGAAGACAGGAGTTCCTTTTCTCTCAGCTCCCAGTCTGGGGCTATGGTTTCACCCCAAAACGGGCAGGTTGCTGGCCTTTCTCATCCTCTGCCAGTCCCATCTTACAGAAGCTTTAATTCCAGACAAGCAGAGCAAGCCTAGAAGATTGGGTCTCTCTTGCCCCCACTCAGCCTTTACTTGTAGGAGAAAAGGGCTCCAGGCACAGCAGACCTATACTACTGCAGAAATTGGAATTCTCTCATCCACTACTGGTGGGATTTTAAAATAGTGTTGCTCCTTTGGAAAACAGTCTAGTAGTTTCCCAAGAGGCTTAATATAGTTGCCATAAGACTCAGCAATTGTATTCCTGAGTCTATATCCAAGAGAAGTGAAAGCAGACATTCACACAGAAACTTGTATGCCAATGTTTATAGCAGCATTCATAATAGCCAAAAAGTGGAAACAACCAAACGTCTATCAGCTGATCAACAAATAAAATGTGGTATATCCATACAGTGGGATACTATTTGGCAATACAAATAAATAATACACGCTCTAACGTGGATGAACATTGAAATACTATGCTAAGTAAAAGAAGACAGTCACAAAGGCCGCAGTCTTTATGATTCCATTCATATGAAATATCAAAAATAGGCAAATTTACACCCACAGAAAGTAGATTGGTAGTTGTCCAGGACTGATGTTTGTGGGGCATAGTGAGGAATCAGGATTGACTGCTACTGGGTATGGGGTCTCCTTCGAGGGAAAGAAAAGATTTAAAGGTTGATGATTGCAGTGATGATTGTGAATGGAATAAGAAAACATTTAGTTGTGTATTTAAAATGATGAATTTTATGTATGTGATTTATATCTAAATAAAACTTAAAACTGGTGAAACCCCTCTATTTTCAAATATGTAAAAGACATGAAAAGAGGAAAGCTGGCTGACATTTTTGCCCCAGTTTTCAACACAGATTCAGTTTCAGAGAGAACCTATGATTCTTTGTATAGGATAGCAAATATTAATCAGTGAGTATTTATTGACTGCCTATGAGTGTCCAATTCTGTCTAAGCACTGTAGAGGATACAAGAAAATCTAGATGAAAACCAAAAGCTCATCCAACTATATGTTTTATCTACATGACTGCAAATATCCAGATGGTGAAAGCCACTTTTGAAAATATAAATGCTTAGATAAAATTCTCCCTTTAAGTCTCTTCCTCCATTCTGTTCTCTGTCTGTCAACATTTTACACTGACATTCAATTAACTGTGCTGCAAAATCCCACTTGGTAAGCAAGAATGTTGACTTCATTATGTTTTCATTACATTTCCAATAGTTTCTTCTGCAATGGAAATTTAGTTTATTGTATGATCAAAGACATTAGCACACCACCTGTCATATGTCATAATACTTACCCTTTTTAATGGAATAAAGGTTATAGTGGGAATTCTTTTAAACAACCAAGGGGAAATGTGCATATTATATTGCAAATTTTGAGACACTTTGCCTGTAGAGTTAGCTTTTGCCTCCCCTTTCTCTTTTTTTGCTTTTATTTAGTTATTTAGTGTGTTGATTTTTTTCATCAGAACAAATATTATTTAATCCAATATTGTAGTAAAAAGATTTAACTTCAAATTTATTAATAATTACTTAGGGAATAATGTAAATTTTTTTCAATACAATACTGCTTTAGAATGTGTAAAAATCATGAAAATTTCTTAAACCCTAAATGTAGGTTGGCTAATTCAACTATTCTGCAAACATTATATAACACATTTAGTAAACTTCTTGAACCCTAGAGTAGTTGTTTTTATATATATTTCAAGATCGAATGTATCTTAAACAGGATTAACACTATTAGAGTTACTTCTTTCCTGTAAAACAAAGAAGTTTTAAATGCAAATGATTGCTGAGACTGCATTAAAAAAAAAGATTTATTTATTTATAGGGGGGTAGAGGGAGAGGGAGAGAGAGTCTTAAGCAGACTTTGCGCTGAGCACGAGATTGACACGGCTTGATCTCATGATCCTGAGATCAGGTCTAAGCTGAAATCAAGAGTCGGATGCTTAACTGACCGTGCCACCGAGGTACACTGAGACTGGCGTTTTTTTTGTTTTTTTGTTTTTTTTAGATTTTATTTTATTTTTTATTATTTTTATTTTTTTAAATTTTTTATTGTTATGTTAATCACCATATATTACATCATTAGTTTCTGATGCAGTGTTCCATGATTCATTGTTTGTTCATAACACCCAGTGCTCCACGCAGAACGTGCCCTCCTCAATACCCATCACCAGGATAACCCATCCCCCTCCCCCCCTCCCCTCTAGAACCCTCAGTTTGTTTTTCAGAGTCCATCATCTCTCATGGTTCGTCTCCCCCTCTGACATACTCCCCTTTTCTTCCTCTCCTGTTATCTTCTTCTTTTTCTTTTTTCTTAAAATATGTTGCGTTATTTGTTTCAGAAGTACAGATCATTTATTTGACAGAGAGAGACACAGCGAGAGAGGGAACACAAGTAGAGGGAGTGGGAGAGGGAGAAGCAGGCTTCCCGTGGAACAGGGAGCCAGATGTGGGACTTGATCCCAGAACCCTGGGACCATGACCTGAGCCGAAGGCAGACGCTTAAAGACTGAGCCACCCAGGCGCCCCGAGATTAGCATTTTAAAGAGAAAATAATTTCATTGTGGATAAACTAGATGGAGACAATATCTCATAGGGTTCTGGTAATGATTTGATTAGCTAAATGTCTTTTAATTTCTTAGCACAGTGCCTGGAATACAGTTAGTACTCAACAAATAATGGTTAGTTTCTACACATTTTATATTGTTTATATTTTAGCAACAATTGCTAATATGTATAAAGTTGACAAAGCTGAGCTTCTTAGAGTTGTAAACTCTCCTGGAGCTGGTGGATGCCTGGCTTTTCTTCCACCATGCTTCCTCTCACCTAGAACAGGTATCTCTAATGGATCACAGCACTTCGACTTTAAGATACATACTTAAAGTATGTTGTATCAATATCTTCTCAGCACTGCTAGTTGTAGCCACTCACAATGGATCTAATTTGACACATGAGACAGAAATTACTTGCCATTCTCACTTTAAGTTGTAAATAGACTCTTTCAGGTAATGTGGCAAGCTCCAGTGGCAGGGGATTTGGTGATGGAAGCACTTCCACTGTGTCACTAACATTTTCTTATCTGAAACTATGTCAACAGTTTTAGGAAACTGTGCTTTGAAAAAATTCTCACAATGACTATTGTGGACCATTTAAAAAGAGAACATTTCCTTCTCCTTTTCACCTTTGACCTAAGAGATCCAGAACCAAATTTATTCATGATTGAACTAAGAACCTTAAGGTTGGAGAAGAGTAAATTAGACTAATAGGTATGACTAATTGATGACTTCTTAAAATACCATTTGTTTTGATTATCTGGAAGAGATGACTTTACTCACTATCTAGCAAGAGAGTGCAATTAAGATAAAAGAGAGCTACTCTCATAGTATTATGGTAAATACGGAGCTTCCAATCGTAGGTCTGGGCCTATAAAATACTGGTATTTGGTAAAAAAGATAAAAAAAATGAAACTCTGATGTATGAAGTAGTATCCAAAATGCTAACTGGAAGTGGCTATTTCAAATTCATCTATAATAAAACTAAAAGTATCCTCCCATCTTTAAACAATCTATAGTATTCAGGCAAGTAAACTTTATTTTGTGTCTCTGATACAAGCCTGGCCAAGCAGAGTGTGGGACACTAAATACCAGAGAATGAGAATTGATAAGGAATGTCAAAAGCCTCATATTCTTCTGTAGGACACTTTCATTATTATTATTAACTTTATATAACCAATGTTAACATTCCCAAAGTTTATAAATGAAAAAGAAACATTTGAGGGACTAGTGTGTGTGCATGTGTGTGTGTGTGTGTGTGTGTGTGTGAGAGAGAGAGCATAATACAATCACAAGGTCCCAAAATAAAGATATTGTTTAAAATGTTGAATTATCTAATTCCCACCTCATTCCCTGTTCATTCGGTCTCTCTCATCATCTTAATCCTTGCTTCCTATAAGTAAGTACTTTTAATATTTTCTTGGATATCTCCTCAAGATTATTTATGTTTATATAAGGAAACATGAAGATGAATTCTTATTTCCCCCTTATTTTACATAAACAGTCATTTACTACATAATTTTCTGGAAATTACTTTTCATAAAACAATTTAACCCTAGAGATCATGTTTCTTTGTCCTATACCAGAAATTAGAACTATCCTCTCTCTTTTTTTTAATAACCATGTAGTATTTCATGAGGTGGATATACATAATAAGCATACTGTAACCAAACTTCTAATGATGGAAATTAGTCCATAAAGTTCAGAACCAGCCATCAAAATACTAGACATTCTATTAAAAATGAATCCAGCATATTTCTGGTTTCAACCGTGACATTTAAAGCTTAAAAATTACCACCTCCATTCTTAAAATAAGAAAAAAGCTGAAAATCAATGATTTTCTTGATCCTTCAGAAATTGTGGTCACAAGGCAAACAATCACTGAGACATCTGGAGAGATAGAAAAATACAGAGAGACATAGCTAAGATCAGCATACCTGAAGCAGAAGCCTCTGGGAACATAAACTGATAGAAACGTTTAAACAGTAATTTTCACCAATTGCTGGAGGTTGAGTGTGGATTGGTGTGAGGGTGAGAAACTCCTAAGGCCCAGTCTCAGAGGAAACCTCACACTTTTATGGATTTTAAGTCAAGGAACTCTAGCACGTTATCACAATGAAGAGTCAAGAAAAATCCACCTGCATTTCTGAGAGGGTAAGAGAAAAGTGACCATTTGAAATAGGCCCTGAGAGCTCTCAGAAGAAACAGAGCCCAACTCCTAGCCAGATTAACACAAAATCTTACACTCAAGGTCTATTTTTACCCAATATATCCTATTATTCAATATCATGTCTTGTTCGGTTTTTACAAATAACATTCAAATGTAATAAATACAAAAAAAACTGCATTCAGGCAAATCAAATTCAAACAACAGAAAACCAAAGACAAAGAGAAAATCTTGAATGAAGCCAGAAGAATAAAACACTTTACCTGGAAGAACAAGGAAAATAATAGTGGACTCATAAGAAACCATGCAAGCGAGAAGTTGGAGTGATATACTTAAAGTGTGGAAAAAAAAAAAAAGTGACTGAGAAATAAAGGCATCTTCAGACAAATAAAAATTGAGTGAATTCAACACACATGATCTCTAAAAATGTTAAAAGAAGTTTTCAAGAAGAAGGAAAATGATATAGTCAGAAACTTTTATATCTATATCAAAGAAGGATGAGTTCAGAGAATGAATAAAGGCTAAAATAAAATCTTTTATTTTTCTTATTCTTAATTCATCTAAGAGAATCTTCAAAATGATATTTTTCAAATAATAGCAAAGATGTATTGCATGATTTTAGTACATGGATAAGTGAAATAAATTATAGCAATATTATAAGGGGCAGAAGGAGGGATTGGGAATAATACTCTATTATAAGTATCTGCACTACCCATGAAATTATATAATGTTATCTGAAAGTGGACTCAAAAAGTTGAAAATGTACATTGTAAACCCTCTGGATGCCACTAAAAACTTTTTAAAAGAAGTATAATCCTTATGCTAAGAGAAGAAAGAAAATGGAATCATATATATGTGCCCAAATAAAATCAGAGAAGGCAGAAAAAGAGAGGAAAATATAAAAATAAAAAACAATCACAAGGATGAGAAAACTGATATAAACATACTATATTTTAATTCAGGCATATAAATAATCACTTTATTTTTTTATTTTTTTTAAAGATTTTATTTATTTGACAGAGAGAGAGGAAACACAAGCAGGGGGAGTGGGAGAGGGAGAAGCAGGCTTCCCATGGAGCAGGGAGCCCGATGCAGGGCTCGATCCCAGGACCCTGGGATCATGATCTGAGCCGAAGGCAGACGCTTAACAACTGAGCCACCCAGGCACCCTAAATAATCACTTTAAATGTGAATAATCTAAACATACCAATTAAAAGACAGAGTTTGTCAAAGTGAAAAATATGCATAAAGACACATTTAGTTCAAAATAAAAGGAAAAAGAAAGAAATACCATGCTAACATTAATCAGAAGAGATTGGGGGAAGCTAAATTAATTTCAGAAAAGGCACATTTCAGAAAAAGGAAAATACCAGAAATTAAGAGGAGTATTACATAATGATAAAGGGCTCCATTCTCCACGAAGACACAAGAATTCTTAACATGTATGTACCTAACAACAGGGTGCCAAAATACAAGCGACAAAACTGATAGAACCCTAAGGAGAAACAGACAAATGCACTATTATAATTAGCTACTTCCACACCCCTTTCAGTAGTTGAAAGATCCAGCAAGCAGAAAATGTAAAAGAACACACCTGACCCCAAAATCACCATCAATCAACTTGATTTAACTGATATTTATAGAATACCTCATCCAACAACAGTGGAATACACATTCCTCTCAAGTTCACATGGAGTACCCTCCAAGACAGACCATGTTCTGGGTCAAGAAAGCACATCACAGCATATTTAAAAACACAAAAATCATATAACGTATTTTTTCTAGCTACAGTGGAGTTAACCTAGAAATCAAAAACAGAACGATAGTGAGAAAAATCCCCAGCTAGTTTGAGATTAAACAACACACTTATAAATAACGTATGAGTCAAGGCAGTGTCAAGATAAATGGTTGAATTAAATGAAAATGGACATAAAATGCATCAAAAGTTGTAGAATATAGCAAAAACAATTAGAGGGAAATTTATAGCATTAAATTAATTTACTAGAGAAGATGAAAGATCTGAAACCAATAAACTAAGCTACTATCTTAGAACGCAAGAGAAAAAAAATGAAGCTTAAAGCAAACAGAAGAAAATAATAAAAATTAAGGGAGAAAAAAGTGAAATTGAAAATATGAACGCTGGCTATGGGGTATATGGGCATGTCATATGCTATCTTCACAACTCTTCTGTACATCTAATACTATTCTAAAATTAAAATGTATTAATAAAAAAAGACAAAAAAAGAAAATATGATCTCTATAGACAAAGTCAATAAAACCACAATCATGTTCTTTGAAAAGATAAATAAAATTGATCACACTCTATCCAGACTAGTCAAGAAAAAAATGAATACTATTAAAATAAAAGAATCAAGGCATAGATTTTATACCTTTTACAAAAGTTGGCTAGAGATACATCATCTCCTAAATTAAAAATGCAAACCAATACAACTTCTAGAAAATAATATGGGAAAATATCTAGGTAACCTTCAGATGATTTGTTTTCAGATACAACATAAAAAGTAAAATCCATGAAAGAGAAAATAAACTGGACTCCATTAAAATTAAAATCATCTGCTCTGCAAAGACATTGTTAAGACAATGAAGACAGGCACAAGATAGGAAAAAATATTTGAAAACATATATCTGATAAAGAATTTGCATCTAATATACACAAAGGCCTCTTAAAACTCACACTAAAGAAATACACAATCCAACTAAAAAAAAGAGCAAAAAAATATGAACACATTTCAGTAAAGAAGATACATAGATCACAAATAAGCCTATGAAAAGACCCTCAGCATCATTTTTTATTAAAGAGTTGTGAACTGAAAGAAAATGAGTACCACTACATACCGATTAGAGTGGCTAAAATCCAAATTCTGACAATATCAAATGTTGACAAGGATGTGAGGCAGCATGAACTTTCATTCATTGCTAATGAAAATGCAAAATGGTGCCATCACTTTGGAAGACAGGTTGGCAGTTTCTTGCAAAACTAGACTATCATATGATCCAGCAGTTATGATCTTAGGTATTTATCCAATTTACTTCAAAAGTTATACACACACAAAAACCTGATTACATTTTTTATAGTAGATTTAATCACAATTGCTTAAATTGAAGCAACCAAGATGTTCTTCAATCGGTGAATGTAAAAATAAACTATGGTGCATTCATATAGTCGAACATGATACACCTGATATATCAAGTCTGATAAAAATGATATATCAAGTCACAAAAAGATGTAGAAGAACTTTCAATGCATATTGCTATGGGAAAGAAGATAGTCTGAAAAGCCTACATACTATGTGATTACAAATATTTGGCATCCTGGAAAAGGCAGAACTTTGGAAACAGTAAAAATATCAGTGATGTCCAGGAATTGGGGAAAGAAATAGTCGAAACACGGACAATTTTTAGGGTAGTGCAAGTATTTTTAATGGTACCATCAGGAGAGACACAGAAGATAGTTGTTAGAATCCATAGAACTGTACACCGGATAGAAACAAGGCAGACTAATCTCTGGGAACCCAATAAGGACCCCTCCTGATGATTCTGATCCAAAACCTACAACTTAAGAAGATTATACAGAATGATAGCTTAAATGATAAGGTTGTAAACTATAGTCAGTATAGTGGGTATAGAACAAGGGTGAATTCTGAGAAGTCCTTATCCTTGTTAAATTTTATATCACAGTGATTTCATACCACTGTTTCCATTACTTGAATGTTATTCTTATATGGAGAAAAAAGATAAGCATTTTTTCCTCTTTATAAGACATGATTTTATTATTTCCACAAGCGTGAATTATTTTGTCTAATTACTGCCTGAAGAAGGACTATAGATCATTGATTATAAAACTAATCATGATTTTTGGCAGCTATTCCCCAAATTTTGACTGCTTTATGGCTAATAATCTTGATATTTATAGAGCAAACAGAAGAATAAAAAAGCACAGTAGGCTGGGACAAAAAGCCATATGCACTTGAATGACCCTTGAGGATGTAACTCTAACGCAGTATAACAAATGGGTCTCATCATAATAATAATCATAGATGCATGATTAAAAATTGGAAGGGAGCTAAAGAAATATATAACCCAAGCAGTGACAAATAACAATCAACTTATATCTCCAACACAAATGCAGTGTGGAACAGAATTTTGAGTCCCCATCCCAGAAGGAAGGAGCTTTGTAATGGATCAGATATTTCTGTTAGATGCTCTGGAAGAAGGAGCAGGACCTTGCATTTCTAACATGCCCTGAAGTATTACCTAATACTTCATTTTACTGAGTTAGGAAACCATACAGATCAACCATACAACTTGCCTAAAGTCAGGGAGCTAGAGGAATCCTCTTTCTCTGGAATCCAGTGGTTGTTATTTAAGATTCAGCTGATAAATATTCAGGGCCAGGTTCTCTGGTGCTTTTAAATACACTATCTTACATCCAAGGTCAAGGTTCACTTTGTACTTAAAAAAGCACAGAGTAGGCAAAAGGTGAATGCTCAAGTCCTAAATCCCTGAGTAGCCCAAATGTCCTCTGCTGTCTCCAAATGCAAGAGGTCATGCTCCTATCCAATGGCTCTTTAAAAAGCAGATACAATGGCCCAGAAGTGAGGTCTGAGGAAAAGGTGGGAATTAGCATTCATTTAACAACTACTTGGGTCTGACACTAGGCCAGGAACTCTACATATATATCTTATATACCTCTCACAAAACAGAGAACAATGACATTATTAAAAAATCTGAGGCTCATAAGTTTAAATAACTTTCACAAAGTCTTAAAGATAAAAAATGCCAACATGGATCTGGACTCAGATGAGTTAAATCCAAAGACTGTGCTTTTTTTTTTTTTTTTTTTACTTCATCTTAGTGCCTTCCTAATAATGGGCAGAGACACTTTTGCTAACTCTTCTCATGTATGATACGAGAAGGTAAAACTTGTATACTTAGCTTTCTGCTTTCAATATAGTACATACCAATAAATGGGAGTAATTATGGGGGAGATGACAGAAAAAAGACCAATGACAGAAGCAGATAGTTGTAAAGAATCTAACAATTACACAGTTCTATAAAATTAAAATAAGTATAAATATATAAAAGCATCATCCTTATTCTTAAGATATACCGGCTCAGAAACAACAAAGACGTCATAGTCATACAGTCCCTCATAGTTTGGGATGAATCAGTGCCATTAGTATTGACTTTCCAAATAAAGGGACATTTGAATGGTCTTTAATCTGAAATCTCTATAAAGTGCCAAGAGTTCAAGGTTTGAAGATCTAGAAATTGGAAAAAAATACATTTTTGGTATGACGCCATCACTGAATAGTAGTGGAAATGGAGTAAGTGATTTGATATTTCTAATTTCTTGTCTTATTACTAAGTTATGAAATAGTCATATTCTGCTCAAATGCATGTAAATTAGTTATATAGATGCTCTTTTGGTTACTTATTTATATGGTGTGAAAACACTATCTAAAGACCAGCATAAAGATATGAGAAATATCTGCTCCTTAATTTCACAACTTTGGAACTGGTAATTATATTTTAGTTTTGGGTTAAATAGATCCATACCCCAAGGTTCTTGTTTAATTTCTGGGACAGGTGTTTCTCTGAAATCTATCTGCCAACTTACCACCTTGACAGCATGCTAAATAAAGCAAAAACTTTAGATAACCCATTTAGGCTCATTTTTTCGTGTGTGTGGTGTGGTGTGGTGTGTGTGTGTGTGTGTGTGTGTGTGTGTGTGTGTGTGTGTTTGGTCTTTTTTTCAAATTTTCTGAATTTACTTTCTCCTTTTCTATATATTTTTAGATTTCTCTTTATAAGTAATTCATTCTCAACTCTCTGGGATTTCTTCCAGAAAGCCCTTCGTTGGAATTCTTTTTGATTCTTGGTGTCTATCTACATAAAATGAGATAAAATATTTCCTCCTTAAGGTTAATGTTTAATTGAAAAGCAATAATGCCTCTGGCACATAGTAAGTGCTCAAAACAGTTCACCAGTATGAGATTCTAGAGGGAAGGGATCATGTTTTATTTATTTTTTAGCTCAGTATTTGTCCTGTAGAACTTGTTAAATGACTGTTGAACAGATAAGGATACAGGTTGAAAATTTAAAACAAACAAAAACATAAGCAAATGTCTTACTTTCCTGCACTTTATAGTAAAGAAGGTGAAAGAAATATATGCAATAAAATAACTTCAATACAGAAACATGGACAATATAATAGAAGCATGCATTAAAGTGCTATAAAACACAGACACATAAAAATTACAATAAATCATGTTTGCAGTATTGCTTCAGTTGGAATTTCCCATGCTACGATGTATGCAGAATGGTGAAGGCTACTTCAGGGATCTGAATCGGCTCATGAAGCCTTGATATTGTTACAAGGACAAGCTATCAGTAAAGTGTGATTCTGTTTGTATTTGTGGAGTGGAGGGGGGGATGTAAGAATCCCACCCAGGCTCTCCTATGTCCATTGTTCTCCCCATACTTCCCCATGATCCGTCAGGTTAAGTGCACTGGGAAGGCCATGTGCATCCATCATATTCTCATAAAAATGAAATTAGGTAAGAAACCAGATGTAGGAAGAATTAACTCATCTCTTTGGACAGTCTTCCTCTAATCACAGGAAGAGAAGTATGCTAAGAGTGGAAGATCCACTCTATTCGTTATAAACATCCTCCCCGAATTTCTCAACTCTCTTTTTAGAGGAAACACAACAGGGCCTTCTTAAAATAAGGAATAACACATCCTCTTCTTTAGGGTTAGACTATAAAACATTTTAGCATCAGGAGAGAAGGAGCTTTAAAAAAACTTCTTCTTCCCACACTTTTTTATACATTTCCTTTTCTGGAATAATTGTCATGAGGTGGCAAGACTTGGGATTTGGTAAGACATTGGCTTCTAAGAGCTAAAGTTCCTGGAAAATACCAAAAAGAGGAACATGGCCTAGGGAAAACAGAGTAATAAAGGATATAAAAAGATTAAATGGTTCTAGGCTTAGAATAATGAAGGCTGGAGGAGCTAACAGAAATTCAGGATTGTAACTCTATTAGGAATTTGAAACATAAATATAGGTCAGTTGGCTTCAAAGATCTAATGTGGATATTGGGCTTGATGGGGAAAATATTTGGCTGAAGTAAGGGAAGTTATGGCTTTCTTCTACCACTACTTTCAGAGCCATCACCAGAAACTTCTCAGGTAGCAAGAGATAATTACCAGAACTTTATTTTCTGTGCTCACAGACCCTACTTCCCAAGACAGAAAACATTCAGCCTGAGGAACTAGGTGTTTATTGCTGAGAAGAAACAAGTGGTTATTAGCCACAGTGATGAAAGGGAACAGTCCCAGACAGAAGACCTCCATGAGCCAATGTTCCACCTTGATAATTCCCCCTTCTTTTTCTAATGCAGTATTTACTATTGGGGGGGCAATATCACAAAGTAAGTCACCATTATGTTTCATGGCTTTTTCTTTCTGCTTATACTATATTCATTTCCTATACCATCAGATAAGGGGTCAGAGGAAGGGAAGAGAATAGAGGGAAACATATTTACTTTGTATTTACTCTGTACATGCGACAATACATGTATTGTCTTTAGTCTTCACAGCAAACAGGCAAGATTTATATGCTTGTTCCCACTTTATAAAAGAGAAAACTGAAACTCAGAGATAAGAAAGAAGGAAATTTAGCTGATTCAGTCTAAATTCAAAACCTGGATTCTGACTTCAAAGATTGTGAATTTATTTTATAGCTCTCTGAGATATTCAAAATACCTAAGCATTTTAGAAAGAAAGATTTTTAAGGGACAAGCTCTTGAAAAGTGTAATCTGAGGTATAGAGTCTTACTTTACCTAATTTATTCTGGTTTACATTACTGCCTGTTTTTGCCAGGTCGTTGTACATTTCATCTCCAATTTGGTACCTCTTCTAAGGCCCAAATAGTCTAAACTTGGGGATTATTATCCTGTCTTGTCTTCTATAGGCACTCTTATTTTAAAGTTGTATGTTGCATAGGAAAACTGTTTTTCTAAGTTCCTCCACGAAGTAATCACAAGTGGAAACTCTTAATCTTGCCCATTAGCCCTTTGTTATCTCGGCTCCTACAGTGTCTTTACTCTTCTGTCTTCACAGATTCACTAAAACCTCAGAGCCGCAGCATGTCTACTTCTCTTCTTAGGTTATCAGCTGAAATTGTAATTTACGTCATAAATAGGAAATATTACAAGACTATTTAAACTGCATTAGATCATAGCCATAAGCTTTCTTCAGACATATTCAACTTCCATAAAGTGGACCCTATGCATGTGTAGTCTTACCAAGTTAAAAGTCTAGAAGGGCCTTGCTTCTTGGTGTGTATGAGCAGAGTCCTGGTTAAGAGGACTCCCATGCTGTGTGTATGTTCTGTATAGTGTCCCTTCCTTTCTTAACTGAGCTATTTAGTAATAGCTCTTGGTCAATGTCCCTCTCCTGCTCTAACTCTAAAGGTAATGCCAAATCCAACAAACAGGGGCCATGTGCAACCCAATTTGAAAATGTCATAGGGCCTTGGAGTATTGAGTTAATGCTACTTCATAATGATTTTAATGCATCCAAATATGTAACACTTTAAGTATAAACACCAAGTGTGATTGTGTTCTGTATGACTGGCATTTTCTCTCCATAAATGATGATTATTATAACACGCTGTTGCCCTATGGGTATTTTTCTTTCGCAACATATGTTCATTAACAGCAGAGGGCGTAGAAAATATGCACAAATGAACGTAGATGACATAAAATGTAGCAAATTGTAAAGGAGAGTCCACACATGCTTCTCACTATTCTTATTGCTGTTTCTAGCTAAATAGGTGACGATAATTTGACCCAATTTTTTGTTCTCATACTAAATAGTATTTTCCACTGCATTTTGAAAGAGTGAGAAGAAGATTTGGGAACCAGGGTGAAATTGCCATGGAAACTGCAGCCACACTCAGCCAATGAAAAGCTTCCAACATGCTCCTTCAACTTCACTCCACTTCCAAATTTAGTGATTTAAAACACCTGTTCTCTAGCACATGATTACTGTGATTTAATGGGGGTTTATTAGAGCTGTAAATAGGATGGATTTTTTATGAAGGTGTTGAATATTGGTGTGCATATCTATTTTTGAAAAGGGTAAAAATTCTTTCCAACTGTATTTTCAGACCTTTGAAATTCTTATTCTCTTATATTTAGTGATTTAAAAAGGTAGAATGAGGTGAAAAAAGCATTCTTTGATCTTATTTTGTTGATATACTAATAACTAAGGCTAATTCACTACTAAGTTCCATTAAAAAAACAACGTATTTAGATACAGCTAGGGCATTAGATGTCTGCAGGGCTGACAGCCACACAAAGATGAACCCTTCTAAAGTCTGCTGTGACTTCATCCATTTTTTTTACCTCTGATCTCTACCCCTGTCTTGGTAGATAGAAAGCATGTGTATGTTTCCTTTTATGTTTTACATATATTTAAAACCAGAGACTGTAGCATGCATTTTCTCTTATGAAGTGCAAAGATCATTTTGATTTTGATTGTTTTTGATGTTAGTTTAAAGGCTAAAGTTTTGCAAAGGCCAGTTAATTGTTTGCAACTATTTGCCTTACTTTATAAAACTGAACAATGATGTATGTATGTGTGTGTGTGTATAATTTGTTTTTGCAAAATATTTTAATGAAAAAATAACCCTTCCATGTAATAGAAGGGGTTCAAGCATATAAATACGAGGGAAAATTTGAAATTAATAACTTTTAATAAAGCTATAAGATATTGGAAATATGCCCAGAAACAATGTATAAAAATATATTTGATATTCATAGATATTAAGGCTGCTTTTAATAGTATAAAAAGCATTGTAATTATTGTGATTCTTCCAAAATATAGAAAACAGGATAAATTACAAACTTTAAAAATGTTACAGAAATTTTATGGCACCTGGCTGGCTCAGTTGGTACAGCATGTGACTCCTGATCTTGGGATTGTAAGTTTGAGTCCCACGTTGGATGTAGAAATTACTTAAAAAAAAAAAAAATCTTAAAAAAAAGTTACAGAAATTTAGAAAATGTGGTCATATATTAAGAATACGATAAGAATAATTGCATTTACAATAGAACAACTGACACTGAAAAATGATTGCTGTTTATGTGTATATTAATGATCCACTTAGCTATATAAAATAGGATTGCCCTTTGACATTGCCTCATAGGCAAATTACAGTATATAACTAGTTCATTTTTATCTTTAGCAAAGACTGAAAAACCAAATGTTCATGAAAAATAAATAAGTTAAAAAATTGAATCGAATTTAAAAAATCTAAGAAATGTGAGACCAATGTATTTAGTCTACTCAGATTTTCTGGAGACAAAATAATGACCTTTCATGAATAAGAATATTATCCAAAGCATTACTTCTGTGGCATATAAAAACATAACAGTAAAAAATACAGCAAAAACACACAGTAAAAAATATAGCAAAAACTTTCAGGTCTTTACAAATAATTTCACTAAAACTCTCTTGACAATCTAATTCTTAACTGGAGGGAGTATGTGAATGACTAAGATTTTTTTTTATCATGACTATTTTCTTCTTAAATAAAATAGGCTATTATTTCCATAAGATAGTCATTCTTTTTCTTTTCTTTTCTCTTTTCTTTCTCTCTCCCTCTCTCTCTCTCTCTCTCTCTTTTTCTTCTTTTCTTTTCTTTTTGAGAGAGAGAGAGTGGGGTTGCTGAGGAGGGTGGAAAGGGGAGACATAGAGAGAGCAAATAAATCTTAAGCAGACTCTACACCCAGCACAGAGCCCGACGTGGAACTCGATCTCAGGACTCTGAAATCATGACCTGAGTCAAAATCAAGAGCCAGAAGATTAATTAACTAAGCCACCCAGGTGCCCCATAAGATAATCATTCTTGATCAACCCTTTTTCAGTATCTGTCCTTGGTCTCTATTCTAGAAGCCCATTTCTAAGTTATTTCCATATTCTGCAATTAAGAATCTTTTTAAAACATTGCCAGGCATCCAACTGGCTAGTCATTTGTTAATTCATCTCTCCATACATCTAACAAATACATTTTATTGGATATTATATGCCAATGCAATGACCTTATTAGCCCTATGGGTATAAAGATGGAGAAAGAAAAGCCTACAGGTGGTTCAAGAGAAACTGCTTTCAGTGTAATTCTAATAAGGATTAATTAGAAAACTGTTGGCACTGGGACACCTGGATGGTGCAGTCAGTTAAGTGTAGGAATCTTGGTTTCTGTTCAGGTCTGATCTCTCAGGGTCATGAGATCGAGCCCTGCCTTGGGCTTGGCACTCAGCAGGGAGTCTGCTTAAGACTCTCTCTCTCTCTCCCCCCATTGAAATAATAATCTTTAAAAAGAGGGGCACCTGGGTGGCTCAGTCAGTTAAGCTTCCTACTCTGGATTTCACCTAAGGACATGATCTCAGGGTTGTAGGATCAAGCCCTGTATTGGGCTCCATGCTCAGCAGAGAGTCTACTTCTCTATCTCACTCTGTCCCTCTGCCCTCCCCACAGTACTTTTGCTCTCTCTCTAAAATAAATAAATAAATTAAATAAATAAATAAATGAATGAATAGAAATAAAATCTTTTTTTAAAATGAAAACTGTTGGCATTCTTCTCTAAGAAGCTATATTTATTTTGGGGTGTGATCTTATGCTTATACAGGTATTTCTAATTAAGGAATTAACAGTTGAAAAGGATTATTGAAAGAAGTTGTCTTTGTACACTGAAGACCTATGTCAGGATGAAACATGCATTGTACATTTTCACATTATGTTTATATATTCCATAACTTTTGGTCCCCATGCTTTAAGCTGAGAAAAAAGAGGGTTGGTTCACTGATGAGTCTAGGTTATCAAACAACAGAATACCTTCTTTCCTTCTGTGTTCCCATACTACATTATGGTCCTTTTCTTAATTTTATTTTATAGCAAATTGTCTTGATATATAAACTATATTGAGGTTTAGAAAGGTGTACTTTGATATCTATTGACTTGATATATATATATATTGTTGTGGGTAGGGAGTAAACAAATCTGATGGTTACACTGGAATTATAGGAAGCAATGTGGTACAGTGTGTAGACAGACCTCATCTGTAATGGGCAGTTTGTAACTTATCTGTTTAATCCTTTACTCCCACCTCAGGGCATCTAATTCCTTTCTTTGGATAGTGAGAATTCCTTCTGGTGTTGTATAGTTTTTCACCATTCCCAAGACATTTAAATTTTTAAAAATCTTTTTTTTATACGAGTTGGGCAATAGAGGCAGGCAAATTAATCATTGTCAGCCATCAGTACTGAAAAGTCCTGCAAACATATAAATATGAAGAAGTTGTTTAAATGGCACACAACACAAAACCAAGTGATCTTGTATTATAAGGTTTGCTTCAACTTACTTGCTGTTTATAAAATTTCGACCTGGCTCAGGTACCTCATTTGATTTTCTCAATCCATTGTTCTTGCTAGTAAGATCTTTAAAAGCTCCAAATAGGTACACTGGTTTTTGAGAAATGAAATTCTGATAGCCCTTTCTGTTTATTAGCAATAAAGTCAGTTCATTTAAATCTTAGTTTTGTGGCACTTGGTATATAAAGAGAGAGAAAGAGAAAAAAGAAATATATTTTGAAAGGAATTCCCTCGCTATATGATGAAAACTGAACATTAGTCTATATTCCATTACCAAAGGCACTAGGCACTAGCCTTTATTATTTTTGAATTTTACACATATTAAGAAATACATTTCACAACATAATCCAATATGCATACATTTCTATGTATATGTGGGTACATACAAATACATATATAACTATATATAAAATCAGTAATAAATTTCCCCAAATCATGCTCACTCTTACTATGATAAACTCTGATATTTTGATATTTCCTATTCCTAATTATCATAATTAATTAAAATGTATTTACTGAGACCCACTAAATAAATATAATGATCTAGGAAAGACGCATAGTTTGAAAAATGCTGGCCTAAAGTATGACTGCTACCCAGTCTCTCTTAACATAAATTGCAGGTACAAACATCCCTGAGTGTTTCTCAACTTTCAGAGCAAGTCTTCACACTGGGGCAAGTGTATCATGGGAATATTGCCATGTGAATATTTAGCGAATCAATGTTCAGATCCTTAGCTTTCATAATGTTCTTTTCTAAATTTGATTTGTCTAAAAACAGGCATAAGATGGTCCCTGTTTTTCCTTTCAAAACATTCTTTTTGCCCATTTTTCAAATGAAAGACAAAACCCTTCAAATAGCATGAATCCATGCACTGTCAAAATTAAACACACACCCCCTATTCCAATACACATACATTGAGACATGTATGTTGGTTTAGGGAGGCTCTTTTAATGGTTTCTTAATGGTTTTAAATTTATTGTAAATTTGGTGATGAGATCACTTATTGTCAAAGAACAAATTACTCTTGGAAAGGTTTATAAAAGTAAGACAGAGCTTCAGATCTTCACACAGAATTTTCTCCCCATGTATATGCTGGACATAGTGATTACACTGATAAAATTAATTAAGGCTCTGTCACAGTATCTATCACCCAATCCTAATTTTTTGAAATAATACTATATTTTTTCAATTTCCTACAATGCAAGATATTATTAAAATTCTTATAGCTTAAATTTCACTTACAAAGCATAACCAATGAATCCAAAGAATATATTACACATTTTGATAATTATTAAGTATAAAAAGGTAATTTATAAAAAATTGATTTTTAATGAGATATATTGAACTTTATATAACTTCATTATTTATCAATTTATGAATATTATTTATTGGTAGAATGAAATAGAGTTTGAATGCAATCAATTCTATTCCACTTTCTCATTTTAATAAAAACATTGATTTTATTTTCATAAAAAATTAGATAGGAATATTAAAAGCACATGGAGATAGACTTTTTAAAATAATTGCTGGGTTGCTCTGATTTTGAAAACAATCTTAATTGCATGACACCGTCATAAAAATAATTTTTAATAACCTTTCACCTGACTAGGTTAAGAGACAATTCAAAATTTTTGGAAGCAATGGGATGGGAACCACCTTGCTTATACAAAAATATGTTAGCCATTAAGTTCACTCACTTTCTTAATATGGCAGAAATATTCTTGTTCTTACTATTAGGAGCCTCTTTTTTAAGCCTAAACTGTTCAGAAAGTGTTAAAAATAATAATTTAAATACATTTTCCCATAAGATTTTTTTAACTTTAATGCCTTAACTCATATTATGCTTAAAATGGTTTTCTAAGATTATACTCATTTATCCCAATTGGCACAATCAATCCTGTTGTCAAAACATCAGCTATATCAGACTTATTTTCTATTAGAAACAGTCTAACAAGATTTTCTATTGAAAAATGTGTTAATACATGTTTTAAACCATATTTAAAAGAAAATCCTACTGAAAATAAACTTTAAAATGCTCCATGTAAGACAAATAATGAAAAACAGTGTAATTATGATCTAAACAAGTTAAATCTAATATAATTGTAATTATATACATATTTTAAGAGGAAAAACTTTTTTCATTAATTCAAGTGTAATGTCATAAATTGCTTTATATATATCATGTTAGCTGCAAACCCCAAATGTTCATATGTTGTATTTTTATTTTAAATTTCAAATTATTCTTAAATGCCCATTGTCATACAATCATTAATTTATTGAGGATTTGGGGAAATGTTTTTAAATTTCTAAACTTATGGGCATTTTGTATGTTTGGTTTTTACATTGGTTGGACTGTCATCAGGAACATGGTCTACTTCAAATCTTTGGAATTTCCAGAGGTTGGTTTTATGATCTAGCATATAGTAATTTTTGTTGTTGTTGTGAATAGTCTATGTATTCTTTAATGTGTATTCTGTGTTGATAGTATATTGTAGTCTACATATGTCAATTAGGGCATTTGTTAACATGTTGCTTAAATTTTGTATATACTTACTGGTTTTTGTCTATGGATTCTAAAATTACTGAGAACAGTTTAAGTTAAAGATATTTCTCACTATAGGGCGCCTGGGTGGCTCAGTTGGTTAAGCGACTGCCTTCGGCTCAGGTCATGATCCTGGAGTCCCGCGATCGAGTCCCACATTGGGCTCCCTGCTCGGCAGGGAGTCTGCTTCTCCCTCTGACCCTCTTCCCTCTTGTGCTCTCTATCTCTCATTCTCTCTCTCTCAAGTAAATAAATAAAATCTTTTAAAATAAAAAAAAAGATATTTCTCACTATAATTCTGGATTATATTGTGTATTTCCTCCTTGGTCTCTGTCAATTTTATTTATATATTTTTGAGATTATTTTAAAAATATATATATATTTAAAATTTGATATCTTCCTGATTGAGACATTATGAATTAAACTTACAATTTTTCTTTAATATCTATTTTGTGTGATATTAATACAATTATGTAAATTCGATTTGGTAAGGGTTTACCTGAATTATCTTAAAACTATCTTCTAGTCTTGTATTTTTTTTTGTATTCTTTTATTGTTGTTGTATTTCTTGTAAGACCATAAAGTGAGCTTTTGTTTCTGAATCTGCTCACTTTTTAATGGGAACATTTAGTCCATTTGCATTTTATTTAACTGCAGTTATTTGGTGGTTTAAATTGTCCAGTTTAAGAGCCTTTCTCTTTGTTACACCTATTCTATGTTCCTTTTTCCTTCCTTTCCTGATTTGTGATCGATGATCTTTTATATATTATGATTTCTGTATTAGTTGTTGAAGACTCTTTCAGTTCTAGAGATTAAAAATTCCTTGATTTATCAAATTCTGGTGTTAACTTACAATTTTGCTCTCATCCCCAAGGGAAATGCCGAGAACTTAGAAACTTAGAAAATTCACTCATAAAATGCATTATGATGAATATTAGAATACATAAGATGTGATTATTATTTTAAGCAATCCATGTTCTTCTAAAGCATATAATCACCTTTGCATTCCTATTTATTTCTTCCCCTGTGTCTGTTTTCCATTTGAATTCATTTTCCTTAAGACTAAAGCTCAGCTTTTAGTATTTATTTTTATGTAAGTTTCTATTTGTTTCACTGAATATTTATATTTTACTCTCATTCTTAAAAGATATTTTCACTTCATATATAATTCTAGGTTGGCAAGGATTTTCTTTGGCTCTCATGATTATAACTGAAAAGTAATTTATAAAAATAACCTGATTATCCTTGAACACGATCTCTTTATTTTTTCTGGCTGATTTTTTAAGGGTCCCTCCATCTACCTACACCCCACAATGTCTTTAGTTTATAGTACTTTCACTAAAATGTTTATAGGTGCAAATTTTTTCTTATATATCTTTCTTGAAGATTATTGGACCTTTTGAATCTATGAATGATATCCATCAATTTGGGGATGTTCTCATCTCTTGTCTCTTTATATACTACTTCTGTCTCATTCTCTCTTGTTGTCCTTTTGAGACTCTAGTGAAATAAATCTTAGACTGTATTAATATATTTTTTAATTTTCTCTCTTCTATATTATTTTCCCAGACTTCATATGAGATATTTCTTTTGTCTAATCTACTGTGAAATCTATTCATTGGGTTCTAAATTCAGGGCATTATATTTTTAATTTTTAGAATTTCTAGATTTTTTAAAAATCTTTAAGCATTCCTTTTTAAGTTTCCAGTTCTTTGCTAAAATTTTTAATGTAAGCTATTATTTCCATGAACATATTAACTATAACTGCTTTAGTATCTATTGTAGTAATTCCACCATTTGTGGTACATGAAGATCTGTTTTCTGTTATCTGTTGTCAGGGCTGGTTCTCATTTCTATTGTTTTATCTCTTCATAGGCCTAGATATACTAGAAGTTATAGGAAAATGTATTTTTTAAAAAAAGTAATGTGAAGCCTAAGGTGATGCTATTTTATATATATGGAGTTTTGTTTTATTCTACACACAACGAGGCGCACTAGCAATCTGGCATCGTGTAAATGTGAAGCCCTGAGATTATTCTAGGCCACCTAAGTGAATCAAAGATCAGTCACAGTTCATGTAAAAGCTGATTTATTTTCAAAGGACATTAACTTCTATAGCCTTTCAAGTTCCCAACACTAGGGCCCTCATCATTTGTAAGCTTGAGACAATTTTCAGAAGACTCCCAGTGACTTTTTCAGTCTCTTAGCTACTTTTTTTTAATCAGAAAATCTTCTTCCCCAGTAATAATTTTAATGGATGTCTTGCCCCTTTGTACTTCCTTCTCCCAGACAATGGCACAGTACTTACCCTTGCTCCTAGTTTCTTAGCTCAAATTGTAACAAAACACTGGAGACTGAGTGGCTTAAACCACAGAAATTTATTTCTCACAGTTCTGGAGCTTGGATGGTCCAGGATCACGTGCTGGCAGATTATTTGTCTAGTAAGGGCCCTCTTCTGATTTCTAGACAGCTGCCTTTTGTATCTTCACATAGTAGACAGCTCAATCTCCTATGTGTCTTCTTATAAATCCCATCCTGAGGGCTCTGGACTTATGATCTCATCTAAAACTAATCACTTCCCAAAGGCCCTATCTTCAGATACTGTCACCATCAGGACCAGGGTTTCAATATATGAATTTGCGGGGTGGGGAGGACAAAATTTAGTCCATAGCACTTTGTAAGTATTATGCTTCTAGGAAGATGGGTTTATATTTTCTTAAGTGTTCCTAATTGTCATGCTTTATGGATGATGAAGGTTGGTCCAAAAAAAATACTATTATTACTACAAAAGTACATCTGCTCCCAGGGGAGTTAATTCCACTTCTGTGCAGCTTCATATACAATATCATTGTTTTCATGCTTCTTACGTGTAAATATGGACTGACTTATTTGTACATCCCTCAAGATGCCTATATGTATATATATTTTAAGGTAATTTATCCAACATTAAAATAATAAATTTTATGATGGAAAATATGGATAAAAGTGAAAAAAACTTGCAGTCAAACTACCAAGGGATAACAATTGTTAGTATACTATAATTTATTATGATAGCATTTTCTGCACACTTGTATACACATTCCTTCCTTCAAGTATGGGTTTTTAATCATGGATGCTTTTCACCTTAAAATAGCATGATTTCTTTCTCATGTCATCAATATTATCCTGTAATCCATATTGGAATAACTACAAAATATGTCATTTCATGAATGCACCATTTATCAATCCCAGCTGTTAAATATTTAGAAATTTAGAGCTTTTTAAAAAGTGTCTATTACAATTGTGTGTGTATGTGGTGCTGATTTCTAGTTGATTCATATTTTTTTCTTTGTTAAAGTAAGACTTTTGCTTGTTGGATTCCACCTTGGGCTAAATTTAATAATATATTGCTTGTAGGATTTTGATTATTTTATTGACCCATATGTTATGATTATAACTTTACAAAACAACAGGAGTAAGTTTTTGATTGAGTAAAATGAAAGAAAGTATGCCATGGCATCTTCACCCTCTTAAATAGATTAGGTTTTACTAAGCTGTGGTCCTTTGCATTTATTTTGAATGTTTTTAAATAGAAAAAAGATAGGGTGAGTTTCTTCTTATTGTCAAATGAATATATTATGTAGTCTCTTCAAAATTAAATAGAGTTTTGATCAGTCACATAATATGTCCACCATGATCATTTTCAAACAACAAAGCATTTTTCAGCTCAGTGAATATGACTGTAAGAAATGTGCAGACTTACGGGAAAGGCTTAAAGTTCCTTTGACTATAAAAAGACATCCTGATCACCACCACTGCCATGTTTCAAATCAATAAGTCCAGAGATGCAAATAGAAGAGTTATTAAAAATTAATCTCTACATTAAAATGCCTGTGTGACTAATAGCAAGTAAAAAAATATATGGTGTCATAAATCTTTGTACTGGCACTAAACTCCTCTTCTCATAAAAACATTGTGATTTGCATGCACTGGTTATGCCTTGGAATTTATGAACAACAAATAGCAACATGACAGGAAAAAAATATCATACTATGAAAGAAAAATGGAGAAAGCAGAAGGAATTTAAATAGCAGGATTGGCTCAAGGAGATGGACCTAAGGTGGACCTGTGATACAGTCTTTTTACTTTTCCTGAGTGGGACAGTGGGAAGATTTTATACATGCTAAGTAATTTAACTAATAAATGCATCTGATAGAAAGACAGGATCATGTAATTTTTCTTCCTTCAATTCCTTTGTATTTGCAGAGGATATTAGAGACAGTCATGTGGTTAATTTAAAGCCAAAATATGAACATTGCTACAGAGAAAAAAATATATATATATAAATTTGTGATGGGTTGATTGTGATATTGTTTTCATGCAAAACTTTTTGTAGATATGATTTATTATACATTTGCTATAAAAATTTTATATACCTTTTTAGGGTATTTAACTGTTCAGTGTATAAGGGCAGAAGAGGGTATAATGATCAAATAAAGGGAATTCAGTGTAAATACATTGATATGGATTTACAACAGAGTCTTTCTGAATTGTGTAATGGAGCAGTTAGGATATTTTTATCTTAACTGCATAGGACTCAAATTGGGCAACACAACAAATAGAAAATGAATTTATTTGCTAGGCAACTAAGAAATCTATAAATAGATTAAACTTAAAACAGGCTTATCCAGGAGTTCACTTATCTCTCTACATTCCTTGTCTTTTTACCTTCTGCATGTGGTGTGTTCCACCAATTCTAGCCTCACATTGCTCTATGTTAAAAAAGTGCCTGCAACATATTCCAACAATCCCAGAGAAAAGGCTCTTTATCTTTTACTGATTCTGAATGTGTATCATTGATGTGTGTATCCCTGAACCAATCATAGAAGGCAGACAAAATCTACATTCAGAAGTACCGGGTCTAGATTACATGTTAGAAACACATGAACTGAGAAGGGGAAGAGAGAGTGATTACACTGATGAAAATAAGAGTGAATATAATGTACTATGAATAGCAAAAAAGAGGTCCATTGTAATCCAACTCAGTACTCTTACACACATTTTTTTAATTTACAAACCCACCTTTAAAAGATAACCCAAAAGACTCCACCCCCAAACTGCTAGAACTCATACAGGAATTCAGTAAAGTGACAGGATTAAAAATCAATGCACAGAAATCAATGGCATTCCTATACACCAACAACAAGACAGAAGAAAGAGAAATTAAGGAGTCGATCCCATTTACAATTGCACCCAAAACCATAAGATACCTAGGAATAAATCTAACCAAAGAGGCAAAGAATCTATACTCAGAAAACTATAAAATACTCATGAAAGGAACTGAGGAAGACACAAAGAAATGGAAAAACGTTCCATGCTCATGGATTGGAAGGACAAAGATTGTGAAGATGTCAATGCTACCTAGAGCAATCTACACATTCAATGCAATCCCCATCAAAGTACCATCCACTTTTTTCAAAGAAATGGAACAAATAATCCTAAAATTTGTATGGAACCAGAAGAGACCCCGAATAGCCAGAGGAATGTTGAAAAAGAAAGGCAAAGCTGGTGGCATCACAATTCCGGACTTCAAGCTCTATTACAAAGCTGTCATCCTCAAGATAGTACAGTACTGGCACAAAAACAGACACATAGATCAATGGAACAAAATAGAGAGCCCAGAAATGGACCCTCAACTCTATGGTCAACTAATCTTCAACAGAGCAGGAAAGAATGTCCAATGGAGAAAAGACAGTCTCTTCAACAAATGGTGTTGGGAACATTGGACAGCCACATGCAGAAGAATGAAACTGGACCATTTCCTTACACCACACACAAAAATAGACTCCAAATGGTTGAAAGACCTAAACGTGAGACAGGAGTCCATCAACATCCTAAAGGAGAACACAGGTAGCAACCTCTTTGACCTCAGCCACAGCAACTTCTTCCTAGAAACATCGCCAAAGGCAAAGGAAGCAAGGGCAAAAATGGACTATTGGGATTTCACCAAGATAAAAAGCTTTTGCACAGCAAAAGGAACAGTCAATAAAACCAAAAGACAACTGACAGAATGGGAGAAGATATCTGCAAATGACATATCAGATAAAGGGCTAGTATCCAAAATCTCTAAAGAACTTATCAAACTCAACATCCAAAGAACAAATGATCCAATCAAGAAATGGGCAGAAGACATGAACAGACATTTTTCCAAAGAAGACATCCAAACGGCCAACAGACACATGAAAAAGTGCTCAAAATCATTTAGCATCAGGGAAATCCAAATCAAAACCTCAATGAGATACCACCTCACACCCGTCAGAATGGCTAAAATTAACAAGTCAGGAAATGACAGATGTTGGTGGGGATGCGGAGAAAGGGGAACCCTCCTACACTGTTGTTGGGAATGCAAGCTGGTGCAAACACTCTGGAAAACAGTATGAAGGTTCCTCAAAAAGTTGAAAAGAGAGCTACCCTACAATCCAGCAATTGCACTACAGGGTATTTACTGCAAAGATACAAATGTAGGGATCCGAAGGGGTACGTGCACCCCAATGTTTATAGCAGCAATGTCCACAATAGCCAAACTGTGGAAAGAGCCAAGATGTCCATCGACAGATGAATGGATAAAGAAGAGGTAGTATATATATACAATGGAATATTATGCAGCCATTAAAAGAATGAAATCTTGCCATTTGAAGGACGTGGATGGAACTGGAGGGTATTATGCTGAGCAAAATAAGTCAATCAGAGAAAGACATGTATCATATGATCTCACTGATATGAGGAATTCTTAATCTCAGGAAACAAACTGAGGGTTGCTGGAGTGGTGGGGGGTGGGATGGATGGGGTGGCTGGGGGATAGACATCGGGGAGGGTATGTGCTATGGTGAGCGCTGTGAATTGTGTGAGACTGTTGAATCACAGACCTGTACCTCTGAAACAAATAATACATCATATGTTAAAAAAAAAAAAAAGAAGATAGTAGGAAGGGTAAAATGAAGGGGGGGAAATCAGAGGGGGAGACGAACCAGGAGAGACTATGGACTCTGAGAAACAAACTGAGGGTTCTAGAGGGGAGGGGTCTAGGGGGATGTGTTAGCCTGGTGATGGGTATTAAAGAGGGCACGTACTGCATGGAGCACTGGGTGTTATATGCAGGCAATGAATCATGGAACACTACATCAAAAACTAATGATGTAATGTATGGTGATTAACATAACATAAGACAAGGCAACCCACATGCCACTGAAAACACAATAACCTCTTTTCCAAACAAAGAAAAATTTCAGATATTAATCTATTACTGTATTCATCTTTAAATCTTGGATCTTTGTGGAATACATATTCCTCTTCAAGGGAACTGGATAGCGTGCCTACCTGTCTAAATGAAACAATTTATCACTCCCATTACACCCAGTATTCACTGGTAGAAAAAGAAAAAGAAAAGACGAAATAAATGAGGAGCAGTTAAAAACAAAACAAAAAAGTAATAAGACCAACCTATTTCTTTCCTATCTAAATGCTTAATGATTAAAAAATGTTTCTTGTTTATCTATTTCTCTATCCCCTTGATAATAAATATGAATTCAAAAGATTTAGTACCAATTGTTCACTTCTATTGCAGACCGTAATGGTTGTATGTGACTTGAACTCAAGGTCAGGAATTGTTCTTTAAAATTATTAAAATGAAAACCTGAATTAAAGCTCTAGCTTTGATTTATCAACTAAAAATGAACATACCTTATTAACCATACCCACTCTAGATAAGTTATCTATCACTAGATAAATAACTTCACATGCCTCATCTCCTTAAAATTCTCTAAAAGTATCCCACTCATTCCCAATAAAATTGACATCTTTGCAATTACCTATATGTCCTACCCAAATTGGGCCCTTTTAATTTTTTTTCTCACTTCTCCTCTCACTCCTCTCCAGCTAAAGTGTTGTCTAGGCCGTTACTCACACATGCCATACAATCTCTCACTCAGGTATTTGCTGACATGCTTTTGCTTAATGCACCATTCTCTCTTTCGTCTTCCATGCCTTCACTCAAATAGCACCTATTCAGTAAAACTTTCTTGAAAATTGAAACTCAATTCTGGAAATCTTTGTCCATTTAAAATTTCTCCATCATTCATATTACCATATACATACTATACATTTTTCTTATTTATGACTTTTCTATTTCCATTACATTGAAGCTCCTCCAAGGAAGATACTGCTATATCTATAGTGTCTAGAACAGTGCCTGAGAGTACTGATGCTCCTCAGTATTTATCCCAAAACAGACAAACAAACAAAAAACAAAAAGAGGGCGCCTGGGTGGCTCAGTTGGTTAAGCGAATGCCTTCAGCTCAGGTCATGATCCTGGAGTCCCGGGATCGAGTCCCGCATTGGGCTCCCTGCTCAGCAGGAAGTCTGCTTCTCCCTCTGACCTTTCTCTCTCTCTCATTCTCTCTCTCAAATAAATAAATAAAATCTTAAAAAAAAGAACTTTATCAGTATAAACCTTGGAATACTCTAAGAAAGACTAAATATGTTCTTTTTTAAAAAATTTTATTTTATTATGTTAATCACCATACATTATTACATCATTAGTTTTTGATGTAGTGTTCCAAGATTCATTGTTTGTGTATGTTCTTACAAGAGAGCAAATAACTAAACTTTTATAAGCCTTCATTATAGTATTTTAAAAATGGGAATCATATCTATTTTACTACATTTGTATAAAACTTAACTTAATGAGATACATTTGAAGGTTGTTAGTTCAGGGGCACCTGGGTGGCCCAGTTGGTTAAGTGTCTGACTCTTGATTTAGGCTTAGATCATGATCTCAGGGTCATGGGATCAAGCCTTGCATTGAGCTCTATGCTAAGCATGGAGTCTGCCTGAGATTTTTCTTTCTCCCTCTCTCTCTGTCCCCCCCACGCTTGTGTGCTCTTTCTCTCTCTCTGAAATAAATAAATAAAAGCTAAAAAAAAATTGTTAGTGCGAAGGCTGTACTACATACTCAGTAAATATTAGTTTGCTTTCTTCATTTTCTTCTGTTCCATTATCTATTCAAAGGCTATCTCTATTAGTTACTTATATATATGACTGTTTTCTTTTACTAGGGTTACCACAGCAAACCCAGTATCTCACAGTGGATGGCTTAAGACAATCAAAATTTATTCTCTCATAGTTCTGGATATTCTAGGGCTTATCCTAATCCAGTATGACTTCATTTTACATATCTTACATCCATTACATCTACAAAGATCTATTTCCACTAAGGTCACATTTACAAGTATAGAGGAATAGGACTTGCACATCTCTCTTTGAGGGGCACAATTCAACCTACTACACTAACCTTCCCTTGCTTACATCTTTATTTCTGATTCAACACAGGAGAGTGTCACTCTTTTTCACAGTATTATCCCTCTCAGAATGACTGTCTATATAGCAAGGATGGCGAAACTAGAAAGCTAAAGTAGATAAGAGATAAAATCCTCTCAGATACTACCAATAATATTTTATATATAAAGAAGCTTGTACTTGCTTTTGGCTACCTTTTAGAATTTTCTGATATTCATTTGATAAAATAAACAGATTACAATATTCCCTGTAAATTTAAATGCATAATTCACACAAAATTTAGGTAAATATTCAGCTTTGGAAGTGGTGAAATAAATACAAATCAAAACAATTTTGTTAATAGATGAGAAAATGAAGTATTTGACATTCAACTTCTATTCATTATAAAAGAAATCTCAACAAAGTGGGTGTAGAGGGAATATGCCTCAACATATTAAAAGACATATATGAAAAATTCACAGCTATCGTCATACTCAATGGTGAAAAACCAAAAGCTTCCTCTTTAAGGTCAGGAAAAAGAAAGAATGTCCATTCTTGCCACTTTTATTCAACATAGTACTGGAAGTCCTAGCCACAGCAATCAGACAAGAAAAATAAGAGTTATCCATATAGGTAAAGAAGATAAACTATCACCATTTGCAGACAACATGATACTATACATAAAAAATCCTAAAGACTCTACCAACAAACCACTAGGAGTAATAAATGAATTCAGTAAAGTAGCAGAATACAAAATTAATAACCAGAAATCAGTAGCATTTCTATACATTAATAATGAAGTAGCAGAAAGATATATTAAAAAAAAAAAAAAGCACACAACACCATTTACAATGGCACCAAACAGAAAAAAATACCTAGGAATAAACTTAACCAAAGAAGTAAAGACCTGTACTCCAAAAACTATAAAACACTGATAAAAGAAATTGAAGATAACACAGACAATTGGAAAGATATTCCATGCTCACGAATTGGAAGAATTAATATTGCTAAAATGTCCATATTACCCAAAGCAACTTACAGATTTAATGCAATCCTTATCAAAATGCCAACAGCATTCTTGACAGAACTAGAACAAATTATCCTAAAATTTGTATGGAACCAGAGAAAACTCCGAATTGCCAAAACAATCTTGAGAAAGAAGAACAAAGCTGGAGGTATCACAATACCAGATTTCAAGATATACTACAAAGCTGTAGTAGTCAAAACAGTATGGTACTGGCACCAAAAGAAAAAAAAAAAGAAAAAGATCCATAGATCAATAGAACAGAATAGAGAGCTCAGAAATAAACCCATTATTACATGTTTAATTAATTTATAACAAAGAAGGAAAGAATATACAATGGGGAATAGTCTCTTCAATAAATTTTGGTGCTGGGATAACTGGATAGCTACATACAAAAGAATGAAACAGGACCACTTTCTAACACGATACACAAAAAATAAATTCAAATGTATTAAAGACCTAAATGTGAGACCCGAAGCCGTAAAAATCCTAGAAAAGAACACAGGCAGTAATGTCTGACATCACATATAGCAACATTTTTTCAAGATGTGTCTTCTCAGGCAAGGGAAACAAAAGGGAAAATAAACTATTGGGACTTAAAATAAAAAGCTTCTGCACAGCAAAGGAAACAATCAACAAAACAAAAAGACAACATACTGAATGGGAGAAGACATTTGCAAATAATATATCTTATAAGGAGTGAATATCCAAAACATATAAAGAACTTATAAAACTCAATACCAACAATGCAATCTGTCTAAAAAAAAGTATGGGCAGAGGACCTAACTTAGTTATTTTTCCAAAGACACTCAGAGGACCAACAGACACATGAAAAGATCTTCAATATCACTCATCATCAGAGAAATGAAAATCAAAACCACAATGAGATATTACCTTACACTACTTAGAATGGCTAAAGTAAAAAAGACAAGAAATAACAAATGTTGGTGAGGATGTAGAGATAAAGGAACATTTGCGCACTGTTGATGGGAATGGAAATTGGTACAGCCACTGTGAAAAACAGTATGGAGCTTCCTCAAGAAATTAAAAATATGATCCAGTAATTCCACAACTGGGTATTTACCCAAAGAAAAAAAAACACTAATTAAGAAAATATATATGCACCCCTATATTTATTGAAGCATTATTTACAATAGCCAAGAGTTGGAAGCAGACCAAGTGTCCATCAATAGACAAATGAATAAGGAAAATGTCACACACACACACACACACACACACACACACACACACACACACAAACATTTTGGAGCCATAAAAAAAGGATGTGATTGTGCCATTTGCAACAACATGGATGGGTCTAGAGGGTATTGTGTTAAGTATAATAAGTCAGACTGAGAAAGAAATACTGTATGATTCCACTCATAAGTGGAATGTAAAAAAACAAAGAAACAAAATGAAAACAAATAAACAAAAAGCAGAATCAGACCTGTAAATATAGAGAATAGAGTGATGGTTGCCAGAGGTGAGGTTGGGAGGGGGCTTGGGCAAAATGGTTGAAGGGCAGAGGAAGATATAGGCTTCTAGTTATGGAATGACTAAGGGGAATAAAAGTCACAGAGTAAGGAGTACAGTCAATGATTTTCTAACAGTGATGTAACAGGACAGTTGGTAGCTACACTTGTAGTGAACGTAGCACAGGATGTATTAACTAAAAAAATCACTAAAATGTGCATCTGAAACTAATATAACCTCATGTCAACTCTACTCAAATAAAAAAATAATATTTTGGAGTAAGTTTTTTTTTTCACCAAAAAACAAAGACCAAAAAGAAGAAATATAATCTGGCAAGTTATATAATCTTGTCCAGCATTCATTAGAGTTGGTGTTTAAACTAGAACCAACTTTCTGAAAAGCAATTTGACAATACACACTGAGTTTTTAAATGGGAGTCTATCCTAACCATATGACCCCAAATTCACACAAAGGCACAGGGATATTACAGTTGTGATTATAGTAGTGAAGATATAAAGCAACTTAAGTACTAAAAAATTAGGCACTGGTTCTATAACTTAAGACCCTATGGCATGCTTTTATACAGGCAGAAATTTTGTTTTTGGATGCTTTATTTCAAAATGACAATAACTTGGTAATTTTATGGTTATAAATATATCCTCATGTAAAAATTTTAGTTGTGTCTAATACAGAGATAGAAAAATATTCATAATTCAATGTCCATTAATAACTCAGAGTTAACATAGGAGAGAATTGAGATGTTTAATGACAATAGGGACCTTGTTTTGGTGTATAGGTGGATCACCTTGCTTTAAAAGCACATCTGAAGAGTGGACACCAATTTACTAGTATCTCAGTGTTTTCTTCTGTACTTCTAAGAGTACTATCTTTTTAATTTGACTTACGTTGCTTTCTTCACAACTATTTCTTTTAGAAGTTAGAGAAATCTGAACCTCTGTCAACCCTGAGCAGGGCCATCAAGGCAGGTTTTGTTGACATGTTCATTTACTTTGCTTTTAATATAAATGTTGATGAGCTCATGTTAGAAAATTTGCAAAGCACATAAATTTATTTAAAAAGCAGGGGAAAAGATTTAATCCTCACAATTTAGGGAAAAGCAGTTATATATTTTTCATCTCTTTTTCATCTATTGCCCTTAAAATTCTTGTAACACAAAGATTATCTTTCTAAGATTTTATTTATTTGACAGAGAGAGAGAGAGAGAGCACAAGCAGAGGGAGAAACAGGGAGAGAGAGAAGCAGGGAGAGAGAGAAGCAGGCTCCCAGTTGGGCAAAGAGCCCGATACGGGACTCTATCCCAGGACCCTGGGATCATGACCTGAGCTGAAGGCAAATGCTTAACCAGCTGAGCCACCCAGGCGCCCCATCTTTCTAAACTATTAATGTCCTGATGATTTTACTTAATACATAGACTAGGAATTTTCCTGACTTTTAACATTTTTACTACACCATGACCTACAATAATTTCCAAAGAGATTAAAAATTTAAATTCCAAAAGCTAGAATAAATATAATCATGAATACTTTGACATGTGTATTTAATAAACATGCTTAACTAAGGAAAGCAAATAAGTAAAATCAACAGTTAAAAAGTTTGTATGTAAGGATATTTATCTGTGTGTTACTTATAATTAGAAACAATTTAAAAAACACCAACCAAATGTCTATAAAGGGAAAGTGCTGGATCAACTACCAGACTCTACATCTATTACAACAAAAAATATTACAAATAATTTTATATCAGCAATGGCAAACTTCAAAATATACCTAGTTGGCTGAAAATTCTTGATGAAAATGCAGCACATACAGTTTGGTCCTACTCTAAACTGTGGGTTTACAATGTACAATGTACTCTTCAATCACTTCTCCCTTCCAGCTTTACATTATTATGACCTCATTTAGAGTGTCTTCACAATTCTGATCCTTTGCTCCATATTACATTGCCAAATTTACCTCACTAGTACTGACCTTTCCCTTTCCTCCAGATCCCCCTGTTCTTAATGATTCTGCTATTCACATTTGCCCATGTTCATGCCTTGTGAGTCCCACAAAGTCACTGACTTACCAGCTTGGCACTCCTACCATGTGTGCTTCAACTGGTGTAGAAAATCATGGAAAGAATTTCATTCTTTTAAAATAATTTAATTAAAGAGATTGAACCAATGCCTAGTAATCTCTACCAACAATAACTTTGTAACATATTCAGAGTATATTTTAATTAAGAAAAATATTGTGGCAGTCATCTATAATTCTACATGTGTACTCAAACAAGGTAAATATTGTAATTCAATAGTTTGGATTACTTCTTTGTAAATGTTTCCTTTCTGAAATTATGCAAGTCCTGGTTTACAAGATAACTGATACAATTCAGTAAGGATGGCATTTTAAGGACTCCTTCAATGTTACTTAAATCATGAAGTCCATCAGTATACTGGACATCTTTTGATATATTCATATTAATATAATTTATTTAACAAACTGAACTCTGTGAGGTATGAGAAAAATAAAAGAATCATTCATTTAATCCCTGGTTTTCCTTCCCTGTATCCTGAAACACTCCATAGCTTTTCAATCATTTTAAGTTATCAAGGACAATTTCCATTTTTTAGGTTTTCAAGTATCAACCCAGTTTTATCAAAGCTTCAGTCTCTCATTCATTTTAAAACTTCTCCCCAGTCAAAAAATGACTCAGACTATGGAGAGAAGAAATGTATGTTTTCTTTTTTAAAAAAAAATTATTATACCACTTCAGGGGCACCTAGGTGGCTCAGTCAGTCAAGCGTCCAACTCTTGATTTTGGCTGAGGTCATGATCTCAGGGTGGTGAGATTGAGCCCTGTGTTGGGCTCTGTGCTTAGCGGGAGTCTGCTTGGAATTTTCTCTCTCTCTCTCTCTCTCTCTCTCTCTCTCTCCCTCTCTGCTTCTCGGCTCTCCTTCTCTCTCTCTCAAATAAATAAATAAAATCTTAAAAAATAAATTAACAAATTATTTCACCACTTCATTGTTCCAGTCTTCCTTCCATATATGGGATGCTATCCATGGGTTGTTTGTAACTGGAAAGGAGTGGTCTTGAAGAAAGGGGTAAGGCAGAGGTGGAAATGATTCTACTGCTGCAGTTGTAATCTGACATGGACCTATTTCAAGTGTGATCTGAAGACTGACTCTCTCTTTCTGTCTCTCTCTCTTTCTCTAAGATTCTTATGGTTTTCCTGTTGAAATAATGCATGTAGGCAACAATCATCAATAGCTGCTAAAACCACAACCTAATGATTGAGTTGATGGAGAAAATTAATTATGAATTGATTAGGCTGACAACAACCAAAGCACCAATCAATCTTGATATTACTAAAATTAGGAAAACCAAATCCTTTATGCCTCCTGATATTTCAGAATAGAAAGTACACTGTATCACCTACACATATCACCATATCACCTATGTCAACACTATACACCTAGCCTTGAAAACACTGAACTTAAATTTAATCCAGTTTGAACTTCTGCCTGTTTCTGCTGCAAGGGGGCAGGCTTCCACCTTTCCAATGCAATATGGGAAGAGATAAGAACAGAACTTAGGAGTTCTTTCCTATTATGGACTGAATGTTTGTGTCTCCCAATGAACAAAATTCATATGTTGAAATCCTAACCCCCATGTGACTGTATTTGGAGAGAGAGCCTTTATAAGGTAATTCAGGTAAAACAAGGTCATAAAGTATAGGGTCCCAGTCCAATCTGATTAGTGTCCGTCTAAGGAGGGACTCCAGAGAGCTTGATCTCTCTTTCTCTGCACATGCAGAAAGAGGAGGTCATGGAGGATACAGCCAGAAGGCAGCTGTCTGCAAGCCAGGAAAAGAGCTCTCACTAGGAACTTTGGACTCCTGGCACGTTGACTGGAATCTTGATATGGGATTTCTCAGCTTCTGGAAGTATGAGAAATAAATTGCTGTTGTTTAAGCAACTTAGTCTATGATATTTTGTGATGGTGATGTGAGCCATAGTATGAGCCATACTAATATACTCCCTACCTCTCTCATAATCAGTGCCACCAACGTCAGCTCCTAATAGCCTTTGATCTTCCCAGTGGCTTTTTATTTTTTATGTTCCTTTCTCAAATTCATGCTCATGCTTGCATTTATAGCTTCTCTAGTTTCTATTTGCAGGAAGGGAGCCAGCTAGGCTAGTTCTCCATCTTGTCAGTGCCCTTTGCTTTTTCCACATGCATAATGGTGAAGATCATATAGCCCTAATAAATAATTGAGTGCAGTGATTAAATATGCTTCTGTTCCTATCAGAAGCAAACATTTCAGCAACCCATGGACTTCAGGGTGCTCTTAAAAGCTCTGGCCAGCATGATTTTTGTACTTGTTCTTGTTATTATCCTGATTAGGGCAATTGTTGGTTACTGTTTATCTTCCTCGGAAAGATCATCTTATTTAAGAACCATCTATGAAAAACACTCAGAAAAAATATAAATTACTCATCAAGTATTATGTGTACAAAACATAATTGCTATTAATATAATTATGAAATTAAAAGTTATCATTTTTAATAGTAAACTCCATATTTCTCATTTGGGGATTGAAATCAACCATAAACATTTTGTCATTTATGTAGGAAATATGTTACTCCTCTAGAGTTCTAATTCATAATGTCTTCCATAATAGCTACATGGTGAGGGATATTCTTTTTTTTTTTTTTTAGGTCATATTCTCCTTTTTTATATCCTTAAGCATACATCAGTGCACTCTGGATTGCAAATACAAGTCCTTGCCTGGAGTTTTGTGATGTGAATATTTAAGCCAATATTAGTAAGAACAAAGATTCATGTTTTGGATATAAAAAAAAAAGATCATGTTTGGGCCAGCATTTTGGATGATGCCAATAACCATAATTTCTCATGATTGACTGACATTCATTTATTAAGAAAGTTTATTGCATAGTTATTATGTATCACAGATTTTTCTAGCCAGTATATTGAATATGAAAATGTATAAGGTATGAAATACTACTTTTAATAGGTTAAGAGCAAGCAATTTATATAATGGAGGGTAGCACCTACAAAAACATATACATCCCATGTAATTATTATTTTTAAATGCGATTGCATTTTTTCTTAAAAATTGGAGAGATTGAAATCAACTTCAGAGATCAACTGAGATATGAAAGATGTACGTAAGTGTTCTAGAAAGAGAAGTAGGGTAGGAAATGCTTAGTAGAAGAACTTATAACTGTAACATAGAATGTTACACGTTGATGAGGGAGAGAGAGAGAGAGAAAAGGAGGGAGGGAAAAAAGGGAAGGAAGGAAAGGAGAGAGGAAAGGAGCAAGGGAGGAAGACAGATAAGGAGGAAGGAAGGCAGGAAGAAGGAAGAAAAAAGATGGACTATTTGGAAACATTGGGTAGGTCTGAATGCAGACATTATAATGCAGACATTATGATAGAAAAATTGATCTGCATATAACAGGAGTTGTGAACATTATGATTAGGGCCTAGGAAGAATGTTAGTAACTGAACTAATCCTAAATAGGCCTTGTGAAGGACAAGTCAAGATGCAAAGCCATATGCCTCAAATCATGGGATGCTCATGAGAGGAGTGGTAAGTTGGAGGGTAAAGTGGTAGGAATTGCTTGAGAAGATGAGCCAGGAACCTCAGAGTTTTCTTGGGCTGTGAGTGTACTGTAACAGCTAAAAGACATATATTCAGAAATGACACTTTAACTCTTAGTTCTACACTAAATCGAGACATAGTGAAGAGCAGGGCAGAGGTACAATTTTAGTAGAAGGCTGAGAAAAATTTTCTGAACGTTGGTCATTTGTCAATTTATAGCACCCCATCTACTACACCCACCTCAGTTTCAAGAATATGTGTCAAAAAGAATCTGTCTAATATTCTTCAAAAAGAATTTTCCAAGTGGAAATACTGTGTGTATGTTTAACCTCTGAAATGCATTAACACTGAATTTACCTTAAATATTTTAAAATATATTTGTACAATCAAGGAAAAATCATGATAAAGGACAGACTTACTTACTATAGGTAAGTTGAACACACACACTTAAAAAATTCAGTTTAAGACCGGTCTTCTCTTCCTCATCTTGTTTCTTGGTCAAGTTTGGTGAAGAACTGCACTTGGAATCCTGCTCCTGACTCTGTTTTGTGACCTTGGATAAGTCACCTTACCTCACCATACTTAGCCATCATCGATAAAATGGAAACCATGTTAATACCTATTTTGTAATGTGGTGTAAGGATTGCATGTATAAATACATGCAAAGAATCTGGGATTTTGCCTAAAATACAGTAACTTCTTTTTTTTTTCTTTTCTTTTTTTAAATATGTATATACATTTTATTTTCAAGTAATCTCTATACCCATCCTGGGGCTCAAAGTTGCAATCCTGAGGTGAGGAGTCATATATCCTACATACTGAGCTAGCCAAGCACCCCACATATGGTAACTTCTTAAAATGTAACTCCTCTAGCATCTCTTTCATATTCAAAATCTTAATGTGTGGCACTCTTCAACTTCCTTTGTTTTACATACCATATATCCTTGCCCAGGAAAAATTTTGTTTCAGGAGAGCAGACAACTGTCAGGAAGCCCATTTCCCTAACTGTTCTCTGCAGCTTCTCCCCTTATGCTCCCTTGTGAATTGCTAACTTCCAGACTCAAACTTGAGGTAGGTGTGATCTTCAAACACAAATTATCTTCCTATTAGAGATGATCTTTGCCTTTTCTAGCAAAACCAATTTTCATTCTTGAGCTATGGTCCAGGTATACTTGAAAATCCCCTCTGGGCTTTTACCAGGGAGGTCTGCTTCTCAAACTTCCCAGTCTTAAAGGGATTCACATATGACTTGCATACTGCATAACAGGCAGGAATGCCTCTTTTCCTTCCTGAGCCTCCTTTTGAGAGGGCTTTGCTTCCACATATATACACGGTGAGTTGCTATGCTTTTGCTCCTGCTGTTTTTGCTCCTCTGGCAGAATGGATTAGCAGAAACTCACAGTGATATTATGCTAGTTGTCTGTAAGCATTCTTGTTACCCAACATCTGAGTCAACACTAGCCTACAGTGCATAAGGACCCAATTATCCTTGTTACTTACTTCCTAGCCTTTACCATCCTGGTCAACTCTAAGTTCACAAACAGTAGTAATTTAGTTTTCCTCTTCCTCTGTCCTTTAGTAAAGGTCTATGCTCTCTGGCAAACTTCCATCTGTTTGTATGTTTGTGAGAGGGGTGGGGGTGTGTGCCCAAGTTACAATAAGCGAACTTCACCACTATAGCCCCAAAACCCTACATTTCACCCCTGTATGCCTCTCACCAATTAAGCTTACAGGAGCCCATCTTACTACTCCCCTCCACCAATAACCACCTCAACCCTACATATACCCACTGACCTTCCTTTCATACATAAGAACATAGCTAGGTAGCTAGCTAGCTAGTTAAAGATATCTATCTATCATCTATCATCTACCTCTCTATCTATCTCTATCAATCTATCTATCATCTATCTCTCTCTCTCTCTCTCTATCATCTATCTACCTACAACATACTATAATACCTGAATCTTTTCATGACAACAAATAAAGATCTATACTGTAATTTTCATTACTGAAGTATATTCATTGATTGTACATTTTTGCTTTTGTAAGCAATCTGATTTTGTTAGTAGTTGGCTTTCAATATTAAAACCTATCAAATAGCACCCCCAGAAATATTTTTGTAGACTTTATATATTTTAAATAATCTTTAAGGTATATTAAATGATTAAAAACACTTAATAATGTGGTTTGTACTGTAAACTGCTTCCAAAAAGCTGTATCAAGTTATACTCCCAATAGCAATGGATTTTTTTAATATATTTTTTTATTATGTTATGTTAATCACCATACATTACATCATTAGTTCTTGATGTAGTGTTCCATGATTCATTCTTTGTGTATAACACCCAGTGCTCCATGCAATACATGCCCTCCTTAATACCCCCCACCGGGCTCACCCATCTCTCCTACCCCCCTTCCCCTCTAAAACCCTCAGTTTGTTTCCCAGTTGAACCATGAGAGACTATGGACTCCAGGAAGCAATGGGTATTTTTAATCTTTTAAATACTTGATACGATTGGAGTACCTTGAACTTTAAGGAAGGGACTTTACTGGACAATTGAAAGAAACACAGTGTATCTACTGTCAAAAGTACATATCCTTTTGAATGTTTGGGTTAATTCAGGAAATTCTAAATTGCTGTATCAAATGTTTGATATATCATTTAAGAGAAGATTATTTGACAGTAAGAGAGTAATGACAAATGCGACAACATGAATGAAACTTGAAAACATTATGCTACGTGATAAGAGCCAGTCGCAAAAGACCACATATTTTATTATCAATTTATATGAAATTTATAAAATAGGAGCATATATGTAGACAGAAAGATTAGTGGTTGCCTAGGACAAACAAGGGTGGTCAAAGGGGAGTGATACAAATGTTCTAAAATTATAGTTACATTTGCACTATGCTGTCAATAATACTAAACACTATTGACTTGCACACTTTAGACCGGTGAACTTGATGGTATATTAATTATATTTTAATAAAGCTGTCAGAAATATCTTGCTTTGGCTGGATTTTTCATTATTGTGAGTTGCAGTTTTTTTAAATACTTGTCTTTCCTTTTAGAACGTATGGTCTTTGAGGGCAGAGACAATTTTATCCTGTTCATTTTTATGTCTCTAAAATTCAGTTTATGTTTGATGTATAATTCAAGCTTCATGAATTTGTTTGGATGAATCTGTTTTAAAAAATATCATTAGCCAATAGATAAGTAAGGAGGTGGACTAGGTCCTCAGTGGAGAGTTATTATTAAGTTTGAAATATATTGAGTTTACATTCTCTATTGTACAGCAAGGTGACTTGTTCATTGAAAGTTGTAATTATGATCCTGGTTATCAAGAAAGCATCAAGCGCAGTAGCTTTTTACTGTAATGACTGTTCGAACTTAAGCATGGAAAATTGAGAAAAGAAGCATATTATAAATCTATGCAATATTATTTTATGGGAAAACAGAAAAATTTAAAAAGTACTCATAATCTTAATTATGTTAGTATCATCTAATTAGTATCATCTAGTGATATATCATAAAAGGTTAAATTACCAAGATTGAGGTACTAACGTACTGGTATTTTATTGGTAGTTAATGAAGTCCTACTTAAAATATTTTGGCTCTACTGAGCTTATGATATAAGGAGATACAATCTTAGAACACTGGCTGATTTTAGGCAAACCAACTTTTGTAGGTTGCCTAAACCTGCTTGGAAGTGAGTGGCCACATTCTTGTGAAAGAAACTTATAAAAGCAGACTCTTAGTCAAAGTCATTGTGTGCATTATGGTTAGCACTTTCATTCATAATTTTGGTTAATATCCATGACTCTATACTCAGATATTTTAGATAAGAGAACAAAGACGTAGAAAGGTTCAGGGGACTATATATCCTGTACTTATTGATACCTCTAAGAAGCAAAGCAGGTCTTCTGATTCCAAAGCCCTTGTGGCTATGATTTGTTTGAGAAATTGACTAGAAGGATTTCCTCAATTTGACAGGCCTTTGGAGATTTCAAACCCTCCAAAATCCAAAAATAAAAAGAGAATTAAATAATGTATAGTCCATCAGGTGAAACCAGATGTTGGACAAAATTTCAGGCAAAATTCCATTAAAGAACAAGGAACTGTGCGGCAGAACACAGCAAAATTTGTGTGTGTGTGTGTGTGTGTGTGTGTGTGTGTGTGTGTTTGTGTATAGAAATTTATATATATACATTTCTAATATTTATCTACTTTCTTAACTTTACCATCCTCAGAAGAATCTTCATGGATAGAATTTCATACTACGCTCTACATTTCATATGAAGCAGGTAGTTCTTGTTTTCATGAATTCCCAAAACCCAGAAGGCGGCTCATTTCATTCCGAGTGAACAAATACCTGTACCTTAAAATAAGGCTAGCAAACTGGGTACTGCAGGGGGCAGGGCCCAGAGCAGCTTGGAAATTTTGCACAGATTTTAAAAAGCCAGTAAGTTCCTTTAGGCCTTTCTAAAAGACAAACACTTCGCAGAAAAGCTGTGCAGTAAGGGAAACTATCAAAAATCATTCTTGTAGAACAGTGAGGCAGTGAGGCACACACTGTCTCCCTCGTGGTTTTAGAGTCTGTAATAGAAATTAACAGTGCCATCTGCAGCCCGATTATGCACTTTAAGATCCCCGCATGGTTTATAGCATGCATTATGGTATACAGCAGCAATTCTCGCTAAGCTAGTCACAGTTATATTCATTTTCACAAAATTAAAAGATCCTAAGGACATAAAGAATATCAACGCAGAGGTGGGGGAGAGGCCATGTGAGCATTAAAAAACCTTCTTCCTCTGGGTTTCTCCGACATTCTCCAAGCTACTGTGGCATCAATTCTCTCCAGTTCCTTACTGCCATCTTTACCGTCCTTTAGAAATAAATTTTCTGCTGCTAAACTAAATTATATTATCTGCTCCAATGGTCTAAGTTAGCAATTTATTCCATATGTTCACCATCTTTGTGCAAAATAAGTCTCCCTGAATTTTCTGTCTGCTCTTAAGCAATCCAATTTTTGAAGGTGGCCAAAAACTCTGCAGAGCTGGAACAGACAGAAAGAAGTTGGTAGTCCATCAGTGATGCTCATCATGATACAGAGATAGGAAACTTAGGGGATTTCCTTCAAAATTTAGTTTAAAATTAGAAAATTAGTAAATTGACTTAGTTTACAAACTGTGCCAGAAGGTTTCTGGTCACCAACGTTCATTTATGAGATGGAGTAAAATGGGTACTTAGGCATTAAAGCAGAAACAGGTGGATCAGAGGCAAGTGTGCCATATGACTGGCACTGCAAAGTATATTTTACTCAATCATTCCAGATCAAAATGTGATGTATATTACACAGCCAGTCCATATGAAGCAATCTGGTTTACTAAGAAGGGAAGAAACTAGCACCTACTGGACTCTCACCTTAATAAGTACTTGACAGGTACTTCACATTTAATTTATTTAAGACTCATAATAATTATCTTATGTAAAATCATCAATTTTGATTTTTCAGATGAGTGGAGACCCAAGAGATTTAGTAATATCTTGCTATATAATATCTATTGCCAAGGTGATCACCAATGTGGTTTCCATTCCTTTAAGAGAAATATCACACTTATCTCTCTGGGTTGCAACTCTCCCCAAGCTTTAAATTCAGTTAAAGGGGATTATTTTCTTTTTTTAAAAGATTTTATTTATTTGAGAGAGATAGAGCGAGAGAGAGCATGAGCTGGGGGAGAGGCAGATGGAGAGGGAGAAGCAGACTCTGCTGAGCAGGGAGCCTGATGCGAGGCTTGATCCCAGGACCCTGGGATCATGACCTGAGCTGAAGGCAGATGCTTAATTGACTGAGCCACCCAGGCACCCCAAGGGGATTTTTTTTCTTTGATGAAGTTTGTTCTTTGGACAAAAATATATAAATGCAGATATATGTTACCCCCTAAATCTTTCCATAGCTAGCAAGGACTGGCCAAGATTTAGTAGCAATTGCAACATTGGCTGGGACCTACATAATTAGAATAATCTTAAAGCTATGGACTAATGAAACAGTTTTCCTTGATACTTTCAAAGGAAGTACCAAAATTATGCTACCAATTTTGCAAATGCAAAGAATGAAGTAGCTGGAGATAAAATATTACTGGCAAGTCAGAAATGTGGAAAATCAACAGCCAATTTTTTGCTTTTAGAAAGGATCTCCCATAACCAAGTTATTATTTTCTACCTTAACTTTTCAAATCCCAGGTTAAGCACTCTAACATGTGTAACATTTGTAATACTGTAACACTTATAACTAAATAAGTACTTGTTAAGTGTCTATTGTTTCCAGTTTGGCTTGAAATGAACCAAAAAAAAATACAAACACAATATTCTATTACCTAACAATTACTGAAAAATATGCTTTTCAAAAACTTTATATTTTTAAAAACAGACATTTTTTTTCCATTTAAGCAATTTTATTGCTACTCTATTGTTACTGTTTCACTTATTTTAATGATCATTATCTGCCCCATTATTTGGTTATATTGTGCAGCTGATCTGACTTGGATGATAAAATGGCCAAATATTACTTTGTTTTAAATAAATGACTTTTGCTTTATAGCCACAGCCTGAACAGAGCATGAATTCCTTACCATTGGAGGGTTCACTGCAAAAATTCATATCAACTAGATATAGGATCAGTAAATGGAACAAAGAAATGGAAAGAGTTAATTTTATCTCTTACATATTTTCTAACTTTGTTAATCCAAGTCAGTAGTAATGCTTTTCAACTTGTACTGAGTTTGTTTGATGTTATAGGCACCATGGTAAGTGATTTTCATGTGATATTTCATCTAAACAAATAAACTCGTGAGTTAGGTACTAGTATGTCTCCATTTTTCATGCAGAAAAGAATTATCAGAGAGTTTATATACCCTGTCATACAATATTTAAATGGCAGAACACGAATTTAAACCCAGGTGTTCTTTTGACAGCAAAGTCTATGCTTAAAATCAGCACTCCTCTAATGTAAATATGCCCACAAATCACTAAGTGATCTTATTGATTTTATGATTTGGTAGGTCTAGAATATGGCATAGAATTTTCTATTTCTTTTTTTTAAATTTTTATTGTTATGTTAATCACCATACATTACATCATTAGTTTTTGATGTAGTGCTCCATGATTCATTGTTTGTGCGTAACACCCAGTGCTCCACGCAGAATGTGCCCCCCCACCCCCCTCCCCTCTAGAACCCTGTTTGTTTTTCAGAGTCCATCATCTCTCATGGTTCGTCTCCCCCTCTGACTTACTCCCCTTCAGAATTTTCTATTTCTATCAAGCTTGCAAGTGATGTCCATACTGCTAGTTCTCAGACTGTGTTTTGAAGAGCAAAGCTCTACATCTCCATACTGCCTCTACATTTCTTTTGCAACAGAGAAACAGCAATTGACTTTACTAGGAGAAAGTGAGGTAAGAATTGTCTTTCCTGTGTTCTCTTCTATACTCTGTTCTTCCAACCAACCCCTCTTGGACCACAACCCTCACATCATAGACCTTCCTTCAGTCACTCAGGAACCTAACATCCTTAGGTTGCATGTTTTTGTTCTTTAATTTTTGGTTTTTGTTTGGTTTTTGTTTTGCTGATAGCCTCCACTCCTTCTCTCCTGCAAAGACTTATCCTCTCTGGTCATTTTTGTATACTGAAAAACAATTGACTGCTTTATACCTCAACATCATCAAAACACTTTATCTTGCTTTATCTTTAGAGAGCTGATTTCCTTTAGCAACAAGGAAAAACTATCTAAATATAAATCTATTCATCTTAATTACGAATGAACAGAGGTGGAATTAAGAAGTTAACTCTCCAAGTTATGTTAGCATTTTTAAAAGGAGGATTACAACTTAGTCTCATGAGATTTGTCCTTGTTGGTGTTGTAGGAAATGAGGTTAATCCAATCATTCTTAAGTTACAGCATGTGGGCTACCACCTGGGCTGACCCTGATCAGACTTTATCCACAAAAACAGATTTCCTTAAAACTCAATCAGAAAAGAAGTAATAGAGGGAGAATTTAAGCCACACTTTTAAGTTCTTAACTGGTGGATATTAGCTAATCTTTTCAACTTCAATAAGACAGCTGTTTACCTGAATTCCTTGTTATTCTCTGAAGATTTCAACAACTCTCCTTAGTTTTTAATTTGGCCCCTAAAGCCTCATTGGACTTTTTTTTTTTTTTAATACAGATAGACTCTAATAAAATACATTAACTCATATTTTCTTCTTTTCCTGTTAGTTGCTTGATAAGCTTTTCCTATTTTGTTTTCTCTTATGATGGACCCTGCATAAAGCAAGCTTCTGATAAGCATTCTTTAAATCACTCTGTCCTTTCTCACAGTTGGCATTTTTATTAAAAGTCTGATAATCTTTTTGTTGCTTCCTTTAAAAGTTAGCCTCACGAGCATTTTAAATCTAATGATGTTATGATCACTCGATCTTAGATGCTCCCAATGTGAAGCTTAGTTAACATACTTGGCATTTTTTCCACGGACTAAGTCCAGAATTCATTGGAGTCATGTTGGCTGCTCAACAGACTATGGAGAAAAACAATCCTGCTGTACAGGCCCTGAGGAAACACGGAGTCCCTTCTTTCCCTAGTGCTGCCAAAACTAGTTTCTCTAGTAATAGACCAGCAATAGAAATTCTCATGGAGGCCCTATTTTTAGCATGAATCTTGGAATATAACCCAGTTATCTTGTTCTAAAATCTTGGGTGGAAATCTGATGAGGAAGCAAATCCTTTGTGTCTATTTCCTTATTACCATCTGTTGTTCTGGCTAACTAGATACCTTTGATTCTCTTCTTTTTATTCCTCTTTACATTTCAAAATCAGCAGTCCTTGACTTGAAACTGCTTCTGATGCCCCTTGAACTATTACATGACCAATGGTCTGCGTTTTCCAAAAGTGGGTTTGAGTGAAATATACATATAGTAGGTTTAGTAACTTCATTTCCCCCCACACAAATCCCAGTGAACACATGGTCTCAGTAAAAATCCAGTCCATATGCCTCTCTACATATTGCTTTAAAGTAACACATTTTATAATAAAAAAAAAAAATCAGTGTTCAAAATTTAGCCCTGGCATAAAACAAAACAAAACATAAAATTTTCCTCAAATCCTCCCATCCAGGAATTATAATAGTATTTAGATATGGTTTCTCCTTGACTTTCCCCTCCATATCATTAATAATATTATTATATTTTGCATATTATTTATATTATAATATATATCTCTGCATAATCCTTGTCCCTTTAAAAATGGCTTTATTCTTGTTCTGACAACCACACAGTTAATTTGGATTGTCAGTTGCAATTTTCCTTTGTAATATTGTGGAATCATCTTGATCCCATTGCATTTGTAATCAGGAGAGCAGAGTTTTGGAATTGAAAACCTGTTTGGATATGGGAAATCAGAGAATTCTAACTTTTTCCTTAAACAGATGTTAGTTCACTTTCACTCAAGAGAGGATAACAGAAAAAAATACTTAAGCAAATGTTCTAAAACAAATGGTTCAAAACCTTTTAAATGATTTAAGGCCTACCCGTTGAATTCAATCTTACTTAGACCGGCTGATAGCTTATATACACCGAGACATATTCTAAGAACTTCCTGACATAGATTAGGTATTGTATGTAAGTTCAGTAAATATCAGCTGATACAATAAAGAGATTTCAAAATTTTCCTATCTTGACACAATAGGCTAATTTCTCATATTAAAAAATAAAAACAATAAAAGAATATGGACTTCCACATTTAAACAAATTGGGATAAAAGAGGCCAGGTTTATGTTACTATCTTAAATAAATAAAAACCAGAAAATATGTGAAACAATGGTTGCTCAGACACTGAATATCAAGCAGTCCAGGGCAGTGACCTCTGAGACAGGGGGAACAACCTGATGATCCTGACATTTGTCTCAGCTTGTAGTCCATACAGGGTTTCCAGGTAACAGTGAAATGAGAGATAGCCCAGAGCTTCCTGGGTTTCCTACGTTAAGAAGACAGAGCTAAGGATTTGGAAGACCAAACTGGCTAGAATTCACAGGGCAGCATACCGGAGAAGATCATGCAGCTTAGAGTGACAGCCCCAGAAATCTTCAGAGCATTCCTCTTAAGCTATCAGCTCAATACAGGTAAGTGCATGTATGTGAGAAAACTATTTGAAGTTAAAAAAGGAATGACAGAAATGGAGCAAAGCAAACAATATGTGGCTCACACAGGGCTGGACATAGTTCACTTTTCCGACCGCTAGAGTAAAAGAAACCTCAGAATACAGAGGCGATTGGGAAGAGTATTTGGAAGTATACTGCCTCATTGTGGGGCCGGCATAGCCTTTGGCTAGAGGTTGGTCTGGTACCACCTAACAATAATTTAAAACTAGGCTTTAAAAATTAAAAAAAGGTGTTTACAATTAATTTAAATGTGCCACAGGGCAAAGCTCAATAACATTTATAGTAATAACAAGATATTCTATTCAGAGACCAAAAAGGAGATTTACAATGTCTAGCATCCAACTGTAGAATACCAGGAATGCAGAGAAGCAGAAAAATACAATTGATAAAAGAAATCAATCAAGCAAAACCAATGGAGAACTGACACAGATGATAAAGTTAGTAGATAAGGATATTAAAATTCTTGTAATACATGTATTCTATATTTTGTTAAATTAGAGAAAAGCATGAGTCTATTAAGGAGAGACATGACGTATTAAGAAGAATTAATGGAAATTCTAGTGATGAAGATTATAATGTCAGAGATAAAAAATTAAATGGGTATGATAAATAGCAGAAGAAATACTGCAGATATATTAGTGAAATTGAGGACACAGCAATAAATACAATCTAAAATGACAGAAGAAAAAAACTGAAAATAAAATTATCAGAGCATCGAGAAACTCTATCTTGAAGGTCCCTAATATACTTACAATTGTAGTTTCCAGAGAAGGACAGAAACAAACAAACAAACAAACATACCCAAAACCCAAAAACCCAACCCAAAACAAAAACATTGCAGAAAGAGTAACTAAAACTTTCCAAATTTCTTGGAAATGATAGATTTACAGATTGAAGCTCAACCAACCCCAAGTAGAATAAACACAATAAAAATTATAACAAGGACTGCCACAATTAAATTGCTTAAAAGCAGAGATAAATCTTAAAGGAATACAGAATAAAAGAAACATTTTACATGGAAGAATAGAGATAGACATGATAGGTGACTTCTTGTTTGAAACAACAAAAGCCAGGGCTGCCTGGGTGATTCAGTCAGTTAAGAATCTGCCCTCAGCTCAGGTCATGTTCTCAGGGTCCTGGGATCTAGCTCTGCACCGATGGATTCCCGCATCCATGAAGCCCCGCATCCATTGAGCCCCAGATCACATGGGCTCCCTTCTCAGTGGGGACCCTGCTTCTCCTCTCTCTGCTGCTCCCCCCGCTTGTGCTCTACTCACTCTCATGTGCTCTCTCAAATAAATAAATAAAATCTTTAAAAAAATAAAAACCACAATAAAAACTAGAAGGCAGATCAGAAACATCATCAAAGCCCTAGGGGGAAAAAAGCCATCAATTTTGGAATTGTATTCTTGAGAAAATATCTTTCAAAAACAAAGGCAAAATTATTTGCTTGTTGGGAAATTATTTATTTCAATAAAGTTCTTTAAAGGAGAACACAGCTGAGGAGAATTTAGCTATCCCCACTGCTACCCAGAAAGATTGTCCTTCCTTGCAAACAGATTTCTTGTTTTCCTCTTTCTACTTTGCATATATTAGGTACTCAAAGTTGATCACACTTTGAAAAAGAAAGGTGATGCTCTCTATTATAGGTCTAATATGCTATTTCAAAAAGATGAACTTATTAATTCAAGGAACTGCTCCTGGGAAGAAAACATAATTTATTCCTTATAATACTCTTGTGTTCTCTGCTGAAACACAAATAAATATCAACTCTAAAAAAGGTACATAACAAAAAAGTCCTTTAGAGTCTTCTCATTCCTTGTTATTATGTTTTATACTGGTAACCTTTAAGAAAAACAAACCACATATAATCACTGGTATTATGAACAAAGTCTCCAGACTATCTGAATCATGGTAACACCAATAGAGAAAACCAATGCTTACCTCAATAAATTAAGCTTTTTTGGCTAATATTTTTTCCACACAAAGATCCTTTTCTCTACTGCCAAATTTTATGTATTTAATTCTTTCAAATAAAGGGTATTGCATTGTACTATTGTATTTTGCATTATTTCACAACACATCATAAACATAAAAATTCCTATAGGACCTAGACATAACCTGCATATACTATATATTATCTATGGAGGATGACTATCTCTGTTTCTTGTTATTTTTATACAAAAGTAATACCTCGTGGAAGTGCGGTGAAAGTTAGGAAATCATAGCAATGTAAATGATTATATCAACAAAAAAATAAAAACACATTGCTATGTTCTGAAATTTATGGAGACTATGTAAAATGTACTTTCCGAAACTATCTCAACTTAGCAACTAGAGAATTGCTCTACTCTTCTCTAGTTAATATTGGGTCAACCATCCTATGACAATTATGATAAGGGTCCATTCACTGGACATAGAAAGAAAGGATGGTGACTATCCACCAGGAATCAATTGAACAAAGCAGTTTCTGAGGTACTTTGTCGATGAAATAACATTAAGATTGAAGTTGAACTAATTGAAGGGAAAAACTGCCACTATGAGACACATGCACTGAGGAACAGTACTTCCAAAATGAAGTAAAAATTGCCTGTTCAGGTGAAAACTGAAAACAAACTAGGATGTGAAGAACTTTACTGATTGGAAATCCTATTCCTGATAACACTCATTTGGAAACATTTTCCAGGCTACCTGTTGAATTATATATAATTTATATGTACAAATATATATTATATATAAATATATAAAATATACTACATAAATATTAAAATATATATATTAAATGTTTATATATTTATAAATATATTTATATTTATTTATATATGGGCAGAGTGGGGGAGATTATAATGTTATATTGTGAATGAAAAGGAGAGATTTCAAATACTCCCTACTACACATTTCTCCAAGTAAAGAATAAAAATTGAAGTAGATTTGTCTTTCTAATACAGTATGTTCACACCAGCCAGTACTTGTATTTGTGCATTCATTTATTTGCTTACTTACTTATTTCTCAGGTCAGGTGAAAGATTTGGACCCTGTTTTACCATTGTTTGGCAGGGACTCTGTCACAGGTCTGAAATTCCAACTCTCCAGAATTAGTATTTTATTCTTCATATATCTATTAGAATTATTTTTCCCACAATATAAATTGATCCAGTTCTCCCCTTTTTTCCCAAAAAATTTTTTATGTATTTATTATTTATTTATTTATTAGAGAGAGAGAGGGTATGGACAAGCAGAGGGGAAGCAGAGGGAGAGGGAGAGGCAGATTCCATGCTGAGCGCGGAGCCCAGCATGGGGCTCGATCCTACCACCCTGAGACCATAACCTAAGCCAAAACCAAGAGTTGGTCGCTTAACCAACTGAGGCATCGAGGCACCCCCAGTTCTCTCCTTCAATGAAAAATTGCTGGTGTCTACTCCATACTGACAAGGTGGACTCCAAACACCTTAGTGCAGCCAGAACGACTCTTCAGATCTTTCCTGTAGTCCAATATTGAGGAATAAAGTCCAGTCATTTCCAGTCACAATTGAATATACTTTAGTCCAGAGGTTTGTTACTTCTTTGGATATGTGATTTATATTTAAAACAGCAGCAATAATTACAGGTCAGTCTCTAAGGTAGTATAATATCTCAAACACTATACAACTTTCACTATTATGATACAAGCCACTTTGTTGCCTGTTAGTGACGAGATGCCCCATTGAGCTATCAAATCTCTAGAATCAGTTTGTGCTTGGGCTTGGTAGATATGCCTTTTTTGGGGGGGCAGTTAGTGGTTGATGTCACACAGATTCACAACTCTTATTTCCAGTAAGTTTTATTCTACTCTTCAGTGAAACAAAATTGGAGATAGAACTACTTACATTTGCTTAAAAATATAGTGTCCTTTCTCCACCCAAAGTTATTGTTTGAATTGATGTCCAAACCTTTATACTCCCATCCAGTTAACAGAGATATGTACTTAGAATGAATGAATGAATGAATGAATAAGTAAATGAATGAATAATGACGGTGTTTTGAATGGAATTCATACTGGAGCAGTTGGAGGAAAAGAAAAAAAAGGAAATCACTGAAAGATAGGAAAAGGAGTCAAAAATTGCCCTAAAATCTAAGAAGGAGTTAATTGGAAATTGTATCATTGGTTTATCAGGTTGAATAATGTGAGGACTTAGAAAAACTTCTAGTTCTTCCAACAAAAACATTATTAATCATGCCCAAAGAAGAATTTTCATAGCATAGTGGAAGGAAAATGAAGTTTCAGTAGGTTCAGGAGTAGCCAGCGGCTGAAGAGGAAAAATTATTCTTCATGGCTAAGAGTGACATAAGTGAATTCCATTGGTAACACTTAGAATCATCTTATTTTGATGTATTATAGAGCCATATTTTCTTGCTCATATCTTTTTTAACTTAGGGACTCAGACCTTATACATATATATGTATGTGTGTGTGTGTGTGTGTGTGTGTGTACATATATATAATTTGTCTTCTCAAGCATCATACATTTTTCCCACACGTTATCTTCCCATGCAGCACAAAAGATTTTGTGTGACATCATTACTCAGTGTTAACATTTTGTAGATGTTTTGGGGAATGGTCCATGTTCTCTAGATTGTTTTTCTCAACCTGACCACAGAATATGACATATATGGATTTAACATCTGACAAGTTAACTTCTGGATCTTACTCCTTCCTCTCTGACTGTTCATTCTCATATTTTAACACCATCTGTGCTGCTTTGATCTTTTATGTTTTACTTCCACATTAGCTTTAGGCATTTCCTCAAAACTCAGTCCTAGGCTCTGCTACTTTCTGTTAAAGATATTTCATGTTGAAATTATTTCTAAGACAAGAAGCAAAGATTATAATTTTTTCAATGATAAAGCCAATGGCTTACCAACTGGCATGTATTTTTGGATTGAAAAAATATAGTTGTACCTTATTTGGGGTCATATTCTAAGCAAAGAGTGGGAAAAAAAAAGCCTAGAATAAAAATTACCCTTGAAAATATGTACACTTAGTTTTCTATAGACAATCTTCTAACATTTTTAAGCATTTAAAGCATGCTGTTTGACCTTGAGAAAGTAGCTAAACATTTCATTCCTCAATTTTTCATATGTAAAATAGGGATAAAATAATAATTATCTCTTAAGATTATTGTACAGATAAATGAGTAAGCAGGCATAAGACATTCAGAACACTTGGCACACAGTATACTCTCAATATATTTTAAAATATGTATTAAAGAGTATTTAATGTAAAATATATAATTTTACACAGTATTTTTATCATATGTAAATGCGATGATAAAGCTCACATATTAGAATTTTTGTAAGTTAATACAAACATGATGTGTTGCCACAATAATGCTCCCTTCACATGCTTAACAAACTATTCTTTTTTGAGATGTATTCTTACAAGTAAGAATTGAAATTTATCACCCTACAACTATCTATCTCTAGGCCTATAACTTTGTCATTGTTAGCTTTATGCATACAATACTCCCAAATCTAAGTTACTCTTCAGAGTAGTAGAAGCATTAGGAAGTCTATCATTTTATGTTCTTTCAAACTACATTGAGGCTGCATACATTTTTCTTTTCTATTTTGTAGGGCTTCTTCTTTTGACTCTGGTGATTTTTAGCTATGTCCAATTTCCTATGGTTTTATCACACATTTGCCCAGTGGTATGAGTGCACAAAGGACGGATGTTACTCCTTGATTCAATGTCTCTGCTATGAATGATTTTCTTTATTGGAAGAAGAATATTCATTTATCTATTCAGCATTTAAGAATAAAGGAAAACTTTATGCCTTGTTCAGAGCTCTCTCCATATTCAAATCACTGGCAATGTCAACCCTTGGAAAGATTTCTACCTTAATGTACACACTTCAGAATTTCTAAGGAAAATTTTGGTTGACTATTTGACTCTTCCACTCTTATTTGTCTTTTGCAGAATTATATTTCACTATATACACCAGAGCTAAGCTGTTCTTACCATTACTAGCATTTAGGGTCCTAGCTATAAAGAGACACGATGCTCAAATTAGAATAAATTAAAGTATGTTAACATTTAACAAAAGGAGTTCAGCAAAATTTTCAAAGATGTGAGTAGGAAAAAGTACAAAAGCACTAGTAATGGTGTAGTCCCCAAGAACTGATAACAGTGGAAACCTGCTACCATCATTAGCCAGAAAGAAAAGAATGGGAATCATTCTACAAACTACAAACAGAGAGGTCTAAGTAGAGAAAGCAACCAGAAAGGAGCAGTCTTCTGGCAAAGGACCCAGTCAGCCTAAGGCAATCCTGCATGGAAGGAACCAGGAGCAAGACATGTAATTTACAGGGCACAATGAGGAGTGAAAATGAGGGACCCGTTGTTAAAAATTACTATTAAGAATTTGAAGACATTGACTGCAGGGCATCAAACCAAGCATGGAGCCCTTCTGAGTAAGAAGCCCTGGGCAAACACCCACGTCTCACACCCTGGAAACCAGCCCTGGCCAGGAGAAAAATTAATCTCAAAGCTTCACTCTTCTCTCTCATTAGAACACTATCTGTGTTCCCCACTTGCTGAACTAAATGAGGAGCCAGAAGGTAAGGGAATCTATGTATGTAGACAGGTCATCCTGGTGAGACCCAGACATGGAGAAGAAGGATATTCAGCATAACCAAGGCTTCCCGATAAGCTAAAGTCATTCATCAAATACCAGTTTAACAAGATTCACACTCCCATTACAAGTGGTGAGGCACTAATTTCTATAGATCTGCTTAAAATAAATAGAAAAGAAAAACACCACTGACATAAAATATAAATTGAGCCTTGACAAGAGAGGTAAATAAGCAGAAGCTCATGCTGCCAAAAACAATTTGTAAATGTTTAGAAATTCATGGTGGTGTCATCACATCATTAGAACAATCGTTTGCTTACAAAAGAATCTTTACTAACCCTGTTGTCTTCTTTTCTGGCATAGGATGATAATAAAAAAATGCTTTAATATAAGTACATTTATTTTGTGATCCCCTCTAACAAAGTAAGGATTAGAGCATCAGATGATGAACCCTTTTCTTTAATATTTTATTTATTTATTTATTTATTTGTGAGTGAATGAGAGAGAGAGAGCATGAGCAGAGAGAGAGGGAGAAGCAGACTCCCCACCAAGCACGGAGCCTGATGTAGGGCTCAGTCTGGGGACTCCAGGATCATGACCTGAGCTGGAGGCATACGCTTAACTGACTGAGCCACCCAGGCATCCCTACATGATGAACTATTTTTCAAAACCATAAAGTCAGGGGAAAATCAAACTTGCATAGGATAAAAGATAATACTTATAAGAAGTGATGGCCATCATGTACTAATTTATCTCCATATATTTCAACCCTTAGCTTTTCCTACCTGCATAAACTCTGTCAGAAATATTTATTTTTATTTCATAGAGGCTTATATTTTTCTATAGTTATGGGTTCCCACACACATGCATAGAAATATATGTAGATGTGCAGATTTGGAAATATCCATTTTAATATTATTGATGTTTTTGTTTGATAATTTACACTGAAGTGTATAGCATTTGTAAACCTTCCATCATCCTGGATAAGCAAACTTATTACAAAATAAATATGTCCTGCATACTGTTGAGAAATTACCTAATAATACACTTGGGGATATCAGGAATTATATGTCAAAAAATTTGGGAAACTTCTATAGTTCTCTAGGTATTATTCATTCACCAATGTTTATGCAACAGCTATTTATTGAATGCTTACTATGGGTCACGTATTATGAAAAGCGCTGAGCAAAAAGAGGAATAAAATTTCCCCTACCTTGTAAGAACCCCATATTTGCCAATGATATTAATGTTAAAAAATAACTTCAAGACATGTAAAAAAACAATGAAAATGTGTATTAATTTGTTATTTGTTGGATATATCCATTGCTAGAATTTAAGTTTCAAAAAAACAGAATTGTTTCCATTTTATCTCGTTGCTGAATTTCCTGCGTATCAAATGGCATCTGACACATAAAAGACCCTCAGTAAATGGTTGAATTTAAAAACGTGAATAGATTTTTTTTAAAAAAAGGCTATGACATCATGGTAAGGAATGGTTAACTCTCTATGAGAGAAGACTAATAATAAAATGATGATGATAGAATGATAAAAATAAGTGGTAGATAAAATTCACTGTTTACCATATGCTATACTGTGCTTGGCATATTACACAGTTATCAATTAACCTATATCATTATTTCATAATAAAGTTACTGTTGGTATTCTTACTTTATAAGTAAAGAAAAGGAACAAGAGAGAGGATAAAAAATTCGCTGGTCACAGATAAGGGTGCAAGTCTTGCCTCAAGAAGACACCAACTTCCTTGGTTTAAACCACTTGATCTTGCCACTCACAGAATTCTCAGAACATATAAGAATTGGCTATGAAAGCATGAGCGATAGTAAGCCTGGCAGATGGGGAAAAGTATGAGTCATTTAGAGAACCACAAATATTTTAAGATACTGGAGATAGTGTGCCTCTGAGATGGTGTGAGGATAAGCCCAAAAATATAGCTTAGCCATATTACAAAACATATGAATCTCATGCTAGAGTGTGTGTTATTGCAAAGGAGACACATAGCTATTAAAACATGTATTGAGGAAATAACATGAGGAGAGTTGCATGTTTATTGATTTATCATTATTTAAAATTCCTCCAAATATTATATTTTGAGTATGTCAAAAATGTAGAACAGATCTTTACTTATTTAAATAGCTTATTTATCTTACCTTAAATATAAATCTCTTTACCTACCTTAATTTGCTTACTATTTATTACAGTATGCTTTTTTAAAAGATTTATTTATTTGAGAGAGAGAGAGAGGGAAAGCATACTTGCAGAGAGGAGGGGTAGAAGGAGAGAGAATCTCCAGCAGACTCCCCAGTGAATGTGGAGCCTGACTTGGGGCTCCATCTTAATGACCCTGAGATCATGACGTGAGCCTAAACCAGGAGTTGGACACTCAACTAACTGAGCCACCCAGGTTCCCCTATTACAATATGTTTTAAATATCATCAGATTATATTGCCACAAAAACTGCACATATTTCCAAGGGGCAGAGATAACACAAGTTAAATAAGTTCTCATATTGGAATGAGGAAAACAAAGCTCAGAGAAATAAGACTGAGTATGTTTACTCTCCCTATTTCACCTGGGAAATTCCTTGGTGCATTTTGATAGAACCTTAAATTGAAACCCATCAAGTTTTTAAAATTTTTACATTTAATGGAACATATTACATATCTTCTCTGAAGATGTTAATAATGTTAACATTATTAACATTGTAATAATGTTAAAAAACTATCAAGAAAGTTCTTGTGCTATTTGCTACATGACAAACATTGTCTGGTGAATAGGAAAAATTAATATTAATATTAAATAATTCATGATCTTATTGATCTCATGATAATAAATAATTCATGATCTTATTACACCCAGGCTCAGGACATTTTGTGAAGTCACTCTCTATGTGAGACAGATACACACACACACACACACACACACACACACACACACACACACTCAGCCTCTCACATTCATTGGTTGACGGCTCCTTTGGTCTTCCTCCTCCCACTGTAGACTTTTACCTCCTTAGTTTTGTTTGTATGTTTGTATAAAGCTCTATTCCTATAATAAACCTTTTATCTGATAACTCAGAATGGTTCTGCTTCCCTGAGGGAACACTGACAGTTAACTTTTTTCAACCCCTTAGTTGGAAAACAAAATTCGGAGGAAAATTTAAGAACTACTGAAAGTAAATACATAAAGATGAAAAAAATGGCTATTAGCTCATCCATTTAGTCAGTTTTAACCTCTCACACTTCAGCATGCCATTTGGGATTCTTATCAAATCTAGTGTAATTGATTGGTGATTTTATTGTTTCCCTTAAATATTGAATTTACAGTGCGTGTACATCACCAAGAAGAAACTGTCATGCAAATTCAACCAAGGTTTTATTTGCACAGTTTTTTTTTTTCTCATTAGCCTTTGTGCCAGCCTGTTTGATCCACCATTGTCTATTCACCTTCATTCTCAAATATTTATATTCTTTTAATGAATTCCCTCTACAAACATCCAGTAGGATGGAAAAGGGGGAAGAATTAGGTAATTGTTTTTTTCTATACATAGCAATATAAATGTCAATTTCTACAAACCACAAATCTAATGCAGAAAAACTTTTATCTTTCTGTAAAAGTAAAAGGGTTAATGATTCAAATTCTGTACCCTAATTATAAGTTGTACAACACTGATATTTGTAATATTTTTTGATACTGGCAATGGCATTATTTTAAACTTCTCTTTCAGTCTTATGGTTAAATAGGCTTTCTTTGAAAACCCTACAGAATGTACCATGGATAGAAAATGCAGAGTGAGGCACTGCTGTCTCTTAGGTGGAAGGAAAGGTCTCCACAGACAATCTCCTTCCCCTCTGTCTTCCAAAAAAGTTTCTGGTGGCACAGAATTGGTTGCCAACAAGGTTAGGTTTTCCTCAGAGGAAAATGCTAACAGCAGAAGTGCATTAGGATACTGAGTCATGGATCAGCTGAAAAGTAGAAAGTCTGACTGTAGACCCAACACTTATCCATGAATTTTAAAGGGGCCAGAAATGCTTTTGGTTCAGTAATGACCACTGAATATTGGTAGAAGTAAAATCAAGTCCTCTGGAATAAAGCTTCCTTAATTTAATCATACCATGTTCATAAGGACTAGGGTCAAGCCATCGGTTCATAACCAGGGGTAACAAACACACCAGTAGATAAGAACCCTGTATGAAAGGCAGCGTGAAAGCAAATAACTGATTTTGACCCTGAGGGATACTGGGATAATCAAATATATAATACAATCAACTTCGTAAGAAATAGAGAAAAAAAGATGCAGTTAGAGATACTGCAACAAAAGGGCATGAGAACTGAATAGAAAGATTTGAAAACAAACTATAAACTAACGTTTATACAGATTTTCTAGACGTAAAATAAAGTCCTTAAAAATTAGTGTATTAATCTTGAGATAATAAACAAGTGAAGAAATAATTAGAAAGTTGGAAGACATAGCTGAAGAAATTACCCATATTTAATCATCTCCCAGAGAAGAAGACGAAAATTAGGAAAAAAAAAATAAGGGATATAAAAGACAGAATGAAAATGTACAACGTACATTTAATTGGTGTAGCAGAGGGAAGAATTTAAAAAAAAATGAATTGAAGGAAAACTATTGCAAATTTTCCAGTACTGACAAAAATAGTAATACTAATAAACACTTTATAAATCTGTATTCTAAGGAGAATGAGTAGAAAATAGACCCAAATTCATTATACTGAAGCTTTCAAGACACAAAGTAAAAGACCCCTAAAAATCAACACAGAGAAAATCCAAATCATTTATAAAGTAACAATTAGAAAGATAGCATCTTTTTAGCATCAACAAATGATACAAGAAAAAAACATTACCATGTTCTTATGAAAAGTAAATGTCAACCTAGAACCTGTACCTAATAAAACTATTTTTCAAAAATGCACACGAAATAAATATATTTTTATACTTACTAGATTGGCCATAATTTGGAAGTCTAGGAATACTAATACTGAAAGAATGAACATTAATGATAATTTACTGATGGAGGTGAATAGGACAATTTCTTTGGAAAAAAATTAGTATTACCCTATAATATAAATATTCACATATCCATTGACCCAGCAATTTTATATGCATACAAAAAAGATGAATCTAACAATATTTATAGCAGCACTGCAAATTAAAAACAAAGCAAAACTAGAAAACACCCTAATAACATCTACAAGAGAATGGTTAAAGAAATCATGATGTGTCAAAATGGACCACTGCCTACGTGCAAAGAGACAAAACTTTGAAACAAAATACTGAGGGAAAATGGAAGTAGACAACTGTATATAATTCAATACCATTTTTATAAAGCTCTCAAACAGGAAAAGATCTACAATATATTGTTTATGCTTATGTATAGGAGTCCTAAAACTAAAGCAAAAGCAAGAACAGAAGAAAAGGAGGTAGAAACACAAAATATACTTGCTCCCTCTGGAGTGAAAATAAACAGATAACATAGGAAAATAGAATGTGAATAGTTCCACGTTATGAATTATATTCTCTTTCTTGGGTTGTATACTGGGTTAATCAGTTTTCTTTTAATTTCTAATTAAAATGACAAGATTAAAATATAATACAACATATTATTTTAGTTCAATAAATATGTGTATAAATACTTGAATTTGATTATCCATTTTTTTTCTTACTCTAGGACAATTATTCTTTTTAGGAAGAAATATATTTGGTATGATTTGTATGAACCACATTTTGTAGTCAATTCAATTGCTCACTACCATTCTTAGGTTCCCTAGAAAATTTTTTCTTTATGTTCTGTCATTGGATCACAGTAGTTCCCTGCTACTGAGTCATAAATTCTAAGGATATGGCTAAGGAATTTACATTTTCTAAATACCCAAGGTAATCCTTAAGTACATTCAAGTTAGATAATTATGGCTTGAAGAAATGGATGTTCCTCTCAAATGTACAGTGAAGGCAGGTGGGCCACTGTGCTGTCTGTATTCCTCAAGTGAGCTAAACAGAGACATGTGGAATTCTCCGGGACCTACTTGAAACTCATTCCCTTAAAGCACAGCCGTTACTTTTTAGAATGAGGGTTATATCTTTCCTCATACATAACTATGAAAGAGATTAGTATTCATTAATACTATATTATTTCTTGATGAGCTAGAATGTGGCAACAGAGTACTCCAAAAGTCAGTTCCAAATGATTATAGTTGGCAAAATAAAGTTAAAATCATTTTCTGTCCTACCTTAAAGTTGAGATTGGATCTAGGGCTGAGAAGCTATCTCCTTGTTCCTGTCTTGGGTCCCAGTGACTTTCCAGAAAGAAGGCATTTACTGTGTTGAATGTATAGACACGCCATTTTAACATTCTATGAGAATAAAAGGAACAGAAAGGAATTAGCGACAAGACTTTATAATTAATTCATTGATAACATTAAAGTCAAATACTCTGGTTCTGTGGAATATCTTGTAGTTTTATTTCTCTATGGCAACTCCTTTCGGTGTGTCTTTTTTATTTCCCTTGCATTAGAGAGTGAATAGAGATATCTGCATAACACAATGTATCTTTCTAACTGTGAGCATAGGTGAGATGAATGACAGTGCATGTTAGGTGATACCTGAAGCTTGGTAAACTAAAACTTCCTTAAGCCTTTAAATGTATAGGTGGAAGCATATATCTATTCCAGTGACCACAAACCTGGGAATGAGTAATGCCAAGGGTGGGTCAGAGATGGGTGTATAGGATACAGTAGAGTACATAAAGTATTCGTAACCTATTGATCTATTGACAAAACAACATACCAAATCAATTTTCAGTTTTTAAATGTCTTTCACACTGGAGATAAAGATATTGATGCTGTCTGAGTCCACAATGAATAACAGAAAAAGAGTAGCTTGCCCACCCGCTCAATGGAAAGTAGATCCTTGCCTTGGCCCTTTCACCAAATATATATTAGAATCCACATAATTGATAACAAGTCTCAACCTTAACTTTATTGATATCAACTGGCCATGATTTTTATCATCTAAAAGATGGTAATAAAATATCTGCCTTGCCAATATAATTGGAATGTGATATAAGGTTTTAGGCAAGCTACTCAATACAATATAAAGCACTGTATGACATAATTTATGATTATTAGTGTATGAATGGCTGTCACTTTGGATTGGGATAAATCATTTTTTGGGAACTAGGTAGTACATATATTTATAGATGGTGGCTGCCTCCCTATCTGACTCAAAACATGTTCAGCATGCAAGGTTCTAACCTTGAGGTTAGAGGTATAACCAATATACCTATAATCTAGATGTAGGTGATCATCCTTTGGATTGGAATCTACAAGGTCAAAATTATAAGGCTATTTCAGAAATAGTTCAAAACTGTCAATAGACAATAGTCTCCTAGGTATCTTCAATTCCTGTGAGCATAAAAGGGGTTCTTTGGCTACAGCCTCAACTGGTTTGATAGAGCAATTATTCCCTTAGGTAAAAAATGGTATTACAGGTGAGAACGAAACACTTAGTGACTGCCAGTTTAATTTAGGACAAACTATAGGGTGATACAAACAAGCCAGGGTGATGATTCTCCTTGAACGTACATATTACCTTGAAATGTTGGGAAGAAAATGGCGTGAAGAACTGTGGCGTTGCAGCATGGGCGCTGTGGAGTCAGAAAAGATCTGGTTCAAATCGGATGCTCATCTCTTAGTATTGACATTTTGGGCCAAGTGCTCAAACTTTCTTCTTCATGGTCTCCTTCTGTCAAAGTGGAGATGATAACCATGATCGTTCTTTGGGTCACTGTGAGGATAAATAAGAAAGTATAGGTAACATACTTATTTTGGCACTTGTAATATTGGAGTTTAATGGTAATGAGGGTTTGGAGCCAGACAACCTCTGTTTCTGTTGACACTGGCACTTACCAAATGTGTGGCCCTTGGCAGTATGCTTAACCCATTCTGGCTCAATATTTTCAACTGTAAGAAGAGCAAGGCTAATGATGGTACCTACTTCACTAAGATTGAAGTAATTAATATTTTAAAGGTTTTAAACAGTACCTAGTACTTACCACATAGCAGGTGCCATAAGCTTTTCTAACAAAATAAATGCAATAAAGTTCTTATTATTAGCTACACCAGATTAATAATTTTAAAAATATTTTCTGTAGTTCTTGGGCTAATAGTTGAACATGCTTTGTTTATAGTTTATAGTTCTTACTCAGAAAAATCAAATTGTTCAGATAATATTCTCTGAGAAATCAAGGGAAGAAATTTCCACAAAGCTGAAACCAAAGGCTATGGTCTGTGAATAATCACAGCTGGCTTTCTTTAAAAGGTTAGAGGATTAGAATGTTAATAATTTTGTATTTCTTAAGCAAATATGTTCAAACATGCAATGAGCAGATGTTCCCATGGAAGAGCGAGCCAGTGACAAGTTTCATCATTTAAAAGAAAAGCTATTTTTGGTCAAATGAGAGTGCAAAAAAAGTGCTGTTTTTAAAATGCTTTTTAATGACAGGAAACATAAATATTTTTTGCAGCTCTTTAATTCAGAAAACAGCTTGCATAATGTTTTTGAACTTGAGAAGAGTAGATATAAAGCTGTTCCCAAATCCTAGAACTATCAATTCTTAGAGACTTTTTTGGAAGACAAAAAAAAATGTACCATGGTTGAAGCTGCAGTCAATATACAAAGGAAAAACCTTAGTTTATCTGAAGCAGTGTTTCTCAGTCTTTTTTTTTTCATTTTCATTATCACCCCCTTAAATAGGCTTTTTAGACATTTTATTTTCTAACTGCCTCTCACATGCAATTTTGATACCATAAATACAGTATATATGATATTTACTATATGCATATTTGTGATTTAAACATAAACATATTTTAAATACAAAAATATTTATGATTTAAATATAAAAAGAACCTATTTTTTTTCCCAATGGGGGCAATATCACCCCCCTCACTTTGAGAATTCATGGTTTAAAGTGATAGATTTGCAAAGGGAGTTGTTTGTTTTTTTCTGGCCTTGGACAGAAAAACATGCCATTAGTTTCATAGAACTTATTTCACTAGGTTTCTTACTTAAAATTGTTTCTATTTTATTCACTTTGTTTTATTTTGCTTAGTTTAATTTACTTAGTATCAAAAAAAAAATTTACTTAGTATCACAAAACCTATTTTTTTTGTTTTTTGGTTTCTAGATGCAAGCCCAGAAAGTCTATGTTTAACTGAACATGGAGAAATATTTTAAGGTGTTTAAATACTTTATTATATTTTTGATAATTTTTGCTCAACTGCCTTATATAAAAAGGCTTAAATAATGGGTAAACTGTATAACCTTTTTACATCCTTATCTATAAATGAGGACAGTAACAATATCCACCTCGTAGGGGTCACAAAGCTTAAATATATTAATATGCATAAAGTTCTCAGGACAGTGCCTAGTAAGCAGTACACCCTTTCCTTATTTTTATTTTTAATTAAAACTAGCTTAAGACCTTATAATACCATGCCTTATGAAAATACAAGTTTAGTTCATTAAACCAGCTAGAAGGGGAGAGTTAAGACCCACAATGGCTGAGGCCAAAAAAAAAAAAAAAAATTGCTGGGGCCCAAGATAAATTCTCTCTCAGATGTCACATGGTTTCTTTCATGTCTGGTTCATTCTTTATAGACAGGTTATCTTATTTTCTCTATTCTCACAACTGGTCTTCTACTCTAAAATTTACATGATCTTATATCTAGCATTTCTAATCCAATTTCAAATTTCTTTCAGGGAGTTTCTGATTGGCTAAGCTATTCTTTCCTTATCCAAACCTCTATGGTCTGGGGAGTTGGGACAAACATATCAAACTAAATAGAGAAACCCAGATTTTGAGAGTAAGTGACAATTATGAAATACAGAGGGTATTTTAGAGCTGACTAATATGCAAAAGTTGTCTACCACAACTGGGTAAGAGGCACGAGCCATCAAATCATCATTTATGAGATGTCAATTTTATTTTTTTCCTGAATTAATATTCCCAAATGTAGAGAAAATTAATAATGACAAACCAAATTGAAATATACTAACCTAAGAAGTTGGAATAGTTACTAGGACAATATATTACACTGGCCAAGACTGATATTTTGGCTATACAATGGCTCAGATATCATAAAAGAATAATCTCTCTTTTATAAAAGGCAGCTGAACAATAAAAATATCAAGAGTGCAGTAATGTGTTTTTTAAAACACATTAAAAAACTTTCTCCATGTTCAATTAAATATAAAATAAAATAGGCCCCCCAAATGTCATAGCTGTCTTTAAATATCATGGTCTTATTTTATTTTAGTTGCTGGCAAGGAGTGAACTGCTATGTGTATCTTTATCATCTTTATCTTTAAACATCCTATATAAAATATCTACTGTGGTAATAATTTTAGGAAAAATGTAACTACATGCTACTTGATATTTTGCATCACTTAACACATTTACTCTTGTGGTGCTAAAGAAAAATCTACACTGTGTTAAAATAACAACACACCATGGAAGTTCAAAGTGGTAATTTCTCAGAAACATATTGTCTGATAGTGTTTAAAGACAGTCCCAAGAAATGAAAGAGCTTGAATATAAAATCTCTGACATTGTTTCTCTTATTCAGGTATTGGACATTAAGCATCATGATATAGAAAATGAATTTAACATCTCAACAAAGTCAAAAATTGTATTGCTCTTCTGTGACATTCTAGATAGCTCAAACCCTGTTGGAATCAGGCTGCATTGTATAGTGTGCATGGGAAAATAGTATGGGCCTCAACCATCCCATTGTCATACTGGTCTAGTTTCCCATCTCAATACTTCAATTGAGAGAGACAGAGAAGATTTTCTCACCCTGGACACCCAATGAAATTTATTTGCTTCCAGTTGGGATTATGTTGAAGGAAGAATTCCAGAGAAAGAACTTCTGCTTAAAATTATTTTGCCATAGTATTGGAAAACAAGGCAAGTCAATCGTCAACACAAAAATACTTATTCAATATATTATAGGTATCCTTAGACAAATTGGATCACAACAAATATAAGATATGTAAATTCCATTTTGACAGGTGTGAAAATTAACAATTCGGGAAACAACAGATGTTAGCAAGGATGTGGAGAAAAGGGAACCTTCTTAGACTGTGGGGAAGCAAACTGGTGCAGCCACTCTGAAAATCCGTATAGAGGTTCCTCAAAAAGTTAAAAATAGAATTACCCTACAACCTAGCAATTGCACTACTAGGTATTTATTGAAAGTATAAAAAAATAGTGATTTGAAGTGTCAAATGCACCCCGATGTTTATAGCAGCAATGTCCACAATAGCCAAAATATGAAAAGAACCCATCGACCGATGAATGGATAAAGGTGATTTGGCACACACACACACACACACACACACACACACACACACACACACACACACTGGAATATTACTCAGGCATCAAAAAGAATGAAATCTCACCATTTGCAATGACATGGATGGAGCTAGAATGTATCATGCTAAGCGAAATCAGTCAGAGAAAGACAAATACCATATGATTTCATTCATATGTGGAATTTAAGAAACAAAACAGATGAACATGGGGAAGGAAAGGAAAAATAAGATAAAAAGAGAGAGGGAAGCAAATCATAAGGGACTCTTAACTATAGGAAACAAACTGAGGGTTGCTGAAGGGGGACTGGGTAATGGGCATTAAGGAGGGCACATGATGTAATGAGCACTGGGTGTTATATGCAACTGATGAATCACTACATTCTACCTCTGAAACTAATAATACAATGTATGTTAAATTGAATTTAAGTAAAAAAAAATTAAAAATGTAAATTCCAATAAAACTTTTCCTTAAAAATATTCATGAAAATATTTATAACCAAAATCAGATTACTAGAGTCTACATAATTTAATATTAAATATAATTAAAATAGTAAAACTGTTCATTTTGAGAGTCATTTTATTCATTTTAAAATCAAGGTGATTTTGTCCAGGTGATGACATTGTGTCTTTTTTTTCCTTGACAATCAACATGTTAAGTTCTAGGCTATCATAGTCAGAAATGATTTTTGTTTTTAAAAAAATAGTTTGTTGACAACTATTTTACACCCTGATTCTTCATTCATCCAAAAAAATAGGCCTAAAATATGAAATGCTTGCTTAAACAAACTCTGAAAAAAAATTAATAAAAATAGAAAAAGAAAACCTTGCTGATCTAAAAAAAAAAGTTAATTAACAAATGGGATAGAAATGCAACCTTCATATCTGACATACCTTCTAGAAGCACAGTACTTTATAGACAGACAATATTTCTAGCCATTATCTGATAAAATTTCTCATTTTATGTATGAGAAAAAAAATCAAAGAAGTTAAGTGGTTTTGCTCAAAGACAGATAACTATCAGCAGAGCTCCAAGGAGACCACAGACTTCTAATTACTTAGGACAATGTTCTACACAGCACATTTTATCTTTTTGTCATTTCATACCAAATTTAATACTATGTGAAGATGGTCTCCTTAAAATTTCTCAATTTCAATAAACATAGCCTCAGGTTGTCTTCTTATCCCTCAAACTACACATTGAATGTCAGGTCTTCCTTTGATTTTGCCAATAAATATGTAAAATATTGTCAAGGAAGTTAAGACAGTTTGTCCTTTTTATCACACTTCCAGTCACTGCTGTGAAAAATTTTACATTTCCTATCAAAGTTGGACTAGGCTTTGAAATAAGACATTTCTTAATTTTATCTGAGAGATTTGATCCTTGATTAACATGTCTCTGCCCAAGTGAAGGAAATCCCTTAAGAATGCATGTGCAGCTTATTCACAAACAATGAATCATGGAACACTACATCACAAACTAATGATGTAATGTATGGTGATCAACATAACAATAAAAAAGAATGCATGTGCAGCTACTGAAATTAAATTATGAATAAAAGCCACATATCTCATCTTTTTGATGTCCTTCAGTGTACAGTATACAACTATAGCTGGACTCAGTATTTTAACAGATTTATTTTTTTAAAGATTACTTATTTATTTGAGAGAGAGAGAGCATGCGCATGAATGGGGTGAGGGGCAGAGGGAGAGGGGAGAAGCAGACTCTGTGCTGAGTAAGGAGCTGTATGTGGGGCTCCATCCCAGGACCCTGGGATCATGACCTGAGCTGAAGGCAGACGCTCAACTGACTGAGCCACCCAGGCGCCCCTTAACAGCTTTACTGATATAGGATAAACTGTACATATTTAAAGTGTAGTAACTGATAAATTTAAGCATATGTATATATCTATGTATGTATATATTTATGAAATATGTACATTTCTATGAAACCATTACAGTAATCAATATAATGAACATGTTCATCAATCCCAAAATTTTCCTTGTGGCCATTGTAATCCCTCCTGCCTGTCCCAACCCCCACACTTCCCTCTGGTCCTCAAGTAACCACTGATATGTTTTCTGTCATTATAGATTGGCTTCCATTTTCTAGACTTTTACAACAAATGGAGTTATACAGTATGTACTCTGCTGACTGGCTTTTTTCAATCATAATTATTTCTAAATATATCCATGTTATTATGTGTATCAATAATTCATTTACTTTTATTAATGAGTAGTATTCCATTGTATGGATATGGTAATATACTTTTTTTAAGAGAGAGAGTGTGTGGTGGGAATGAGTATGGGGAGAGAGGGAGGGGGAAGGGCAGAGGGAAAGGAAGGGAGAGAATCTTTTTTTTTTTTAAGATTTTATTTATTTATTTGACAGAGAGAGAGACAGTGAGAGAGGGAACACAAGCAGGGGGAGTGGGAGAGGGAGAAGCAGACTCCCCGCTGAGCAGGGAGCCCAATGTGGGGCTTGATCTCAGGACCCTGGGATCATAACCTGAGCCGAAGGTAGACACTTAATTACTGAGCCACCCAGGCACCCTAGGAAGAGAATCTTAAGCAGGCTCTCTGACCAGCACAGATGGGGGTGGGGAGGGTATGGGGGCATGAGTGTGGGAGCTCCATCTCATGACCCTGAGATCATGACCTGAACCAAAATCAAGCATCAGATGCTTAACTGACTGAGCCACCCGGGCACCCTAGATATACTATAATTTATTTATACATTCAACTGTTGATAGAAACTTGGGTTGTCTGTACTTCTTGGCTATGAAGAATAAAGCTTCTACGTACAAGATTATATAGTATACATATTTATAGGTAAAAAGCTATACACATTTTTGTATGAACATATGCTTACTTTTCTCCGTAAATATATAGCAGTGGATCAGCTACATTATATGGTATGTATATGTTTGCATTTATAAGAAAGTGCCAAACTATTTTCTACCACAGTTGTACCCCTTTACATTCCCACCAACAATATATGAGAGTTCCACTTTCTCTAGATCTTCTTCAACTCTTAATATGTGTCTTTTGATTGTAGCCATTCTGGTGGCTATGTAGTGATTTCATTAGGGTTTTAATCTGTTTCCCTTTTGACAATTAATACTGACTACCATTTGATGTGCTTCCTACTTATCTTCTTTAGTGATCTGCTCAAATCTTTTCCCCACTTTTAAATTGGATTTTTGCCTTATTGTAACCTTGTAAGACTTTTTTTTTAATATGTTCCAATTATAAGTCCTTTATGAAAAATACAGTTTGCAATTATTTTCTAACAGACTATGGTTTCTCTAATTTTCTTCATGGTTCCTTGAAGTACAAAAGTGTGTATTTATTTATGCATGTGGATATGCAGTTGCCCCAGAAGATGGTGAAAAGATGATAATTTTCTCTATTTAATTATCTTAGCACTTTCTAATTAATTGATTATAAATTACAATGGAAAGATTTATTCTGTACTGTCAATTTTGTTTCATTGAACTATATGCCCCTATTTGCACCAGTGCCACACTACATTTATTGTTATAGCTTTATAATGAGTTTTGAATCAGGTAGTATAAATATTCAATTATTCTTCTTTTTCAAAATAATTTTGGTTAGTCTTGGTCCGTTGCACTTCCATATACATTTTAGAATCAGCTTGTCAAATTCCACAAAAATTCTCAGGATTTTGATAGGGATACACTGAATTTATTAATCAGTTAGGAATGAATTGCCTTCCTGACAATACTGTTTCTTCCAACTGTTGAACATGAAAGGTCTCTCCGTTAATTTAGATCTTCTTTAATTTCTCAGTATATCTTTTTCTCGTTAAGTTTGTTCTTAACTACTTTACTTTTTATGCTATTATAAATGGAATTGTTTTCTTAATCTGTTTTTAGTTTCCTTTTCTTTAGCATACAGAAATTTGATTGACCTTTGTATATTGATCTTGTTCCTGTGAGTTTACTAAAGTTGTCCATTAGTTCTAGTAGTTTTGTTCTATGTGTATCACTCATGATTTCCATCTAGGACATCATGTCATCTGCAAATAAAGACAACTTTTTCTCCCTTTCCAACATGGGTGTCTTTTAACTTTTTTTCTTTTACTGAGATAGCTGCATTTTCAGTACAATGTTGACCACAAGTGTTAAAGCAGACAACCTTGCCTTGTTCTTGATATTAGGAAGGAGGAATTCAGTCTTTCACCTCTAAGTGTCATGCCCGGTTTTCCTAGGCTCCCATACGAGGTATACACAATTTCCTTTCTACCTTTTTGGTTTTGTTGTTTGTTTGTTTTTTTGTGGGGTTTTTGGCTTTGTTTTTTTTTGGTATTTTGGGGCTCTCATTTCAAGTGAATATGCATTTACTTTTCTGTGGTACTGATTCTTTATCATTATAAAATGTTCCTTTTTGTCTCTAATAAAATTCTTAAAGTAATTTTTTGGCTTTTCAACTTAATTATCCTGTTGATTTTATTTTTGCTACATTTTAAATTTATTTTTTTGATATGACATTAGAAGGTATATCTTATCACACACTACTGCAGATAAATAATTATTTTTGGTAAAATTTAGAAAATTTGCTCAAGTATGACTAAATTTCCTCCCACATCCTTTATGCCTTCACCATTATATATATGAAATTTGTATACATTAGAATTCAAACAACACACTGTTATCGCTTTGTAAAATCTTGTATTAAAAAAGAGACTGAGAAAAAAACATGTATCTACTGATCTTTTATAATATGCCACATATATAGCATTTCCAGTGATCCTTTTTTTCCTGCAGATTCAAGTAATCATTTCCTGTTATTTCTTTCTATTTGAAGGATTTCCTTTATTAATTCTTGTAAAGCAGGTCTGGATTTTCTTTCTGCTCTTGTCAAGCAGCAATGAATTTCTCATGCTTTGTTGTTTTGGGAATATTTTTATTTCATCTTCACTTCTGAAGTATAGTTTGGCTGGATATAGAAGCTTTGGCTGTTTCCCTCCCCCCGCCTTATACTACTTTCAATAAGGCATTGCACTCATTTCTGGCCTCCTTGTTTCTGATGGGAAATCAGATGTTAATCTAATTATGGGTTCTTTGAGAACAATTAGTCTTTTTTTTCCCCTTGCAGATTTCAAATTTTTTTCTTTGAAATTTTCTTTCAATTCTTTGCTTATGATATATCTATGAGAGGATCATTTTGTATACAATCTTTTTTTTTTTTTTAGCTTTTTGGATATGTAGATAAATATTTTTCATCAAATTGGACATTTTTCTTCAAATATTTTTTCTGACCTTTTTTCTTGCTCCTCTCCTTTTGGCTCCAATTACATATATGTTGGTATAATTGGATGGCATTGCACTGATTTCTGAATTTCTGATCATTTTTTTCCAACTTCAATGTGTTATCATATTACATAAATTCTATGAATCCGTTGACAATGCCATTGAGCATAAGTATCACCTACTGCTCTAAATTCAGTAAATCTCCTTCAATCTTTGCAGGAGGATGCTGGTCTTCATGGCCTGTCCTATCACGGTAAACCTCCTTGCCTACCACATGGGAAAATTTTGGGTGCAGCTTCAGATAAGAATACCACAAATTCTCACTTTAAATTCAGCAGGTTACAAACAAATAATTCTCATAGCGTTGCATATCTTGTTTGATTTTTAGTGTCAAGTTATTAGTTTTGTCAGTTTTGTTGAGTTTCAAAGTTGCTACTGAGGAAAATTTACTCTCTGAAAGTCCAGTCTCTGATTCATTTTTGGAACAGAGGGAAATCAGTTTAGTAACTCTTTGTGTTCTCTTCTGCAAATTTTCATATCTGTGCCAGTTTTAGTTGATTTGATTTTCTCCTCATTATTTTCCTGCTTCTTTGCCTTCCTGTTAATTTTTGTTTATGTAGGAGACATTCTAAGCCTTACCTATTTGAGTTCTAGATATTTATTTCCATGAATATTTTTGAGTTTTGATCTGGAAAGTAGCTATTTGGGAACAATTTGATCCTTTTGGTCTTCCTTTAATGTATTTCTATATAATCTACCCAAAGCCATCCGAATCATGTTCGTTTACCAGCTTGACCTAGACAATAGATAGGCATTATTTCTAGTCTAATGTGAGCGCCAGACACTGTTACTTTAAGTCTTTTCTGATTTTTGCCTCCCCCCCCCGCCCCAGGTTACTGGTGTTTCCTCACACAGCTATGCTGTTCAGTACTCTGCTGAATACTTGAGGCGATCCCTTTGCAGATACTGAGTTATTGCTAATTACTGTTTTCTCCTCTCTAGTACTCTTCCCTGTGATGTCTACTCTCCTTGTTTTTCCATACTCTCAGGTCTCTGCCCTTAGCTTGGGAAGTCTGCTGAGCTTCATCTAGGCTTTCCCCTCATGTGCGCTGGCCTGAAAACTTTGTCAAAGCAGTAAGCTGAGGTAATTTTAGATCTCATTTATTTTCCACCTCTTAGGGATCTGCCCTTTATTGCCTGACATCCAGTGTCTGGAAAAGTGTTGCTCATATATTTGATGTGGTGTGTTAGTTTGTTTCAAAAAGAAGGGTAAATCTGGTTCCTGTTATCCCATCATGAATGGAAGAGTGGAAGTCTGCTATTTTTTTTTAATTTTTTCTTCTTAAGGAAGAACAAAATTCCTTATTAACTTGAACAAGTTTACATTGAGGGAGATAAGAACTCCCACCATTGTGGCCAGAGTGTGAAATTAGAATGTAAACTGTGATCCTCCCTTAAATTTGATACCAATGAACAAAAAAGAAATATGCAGGGCAACAGATGGTGCTGTTTGCAGCTCTGGGACAGACTTGAGGCACATAGTCACCATCTGCCTGCACCGCATTTTCTCAAACTTCGTATTTAGCAAAGTTTATTGCTACTAAGCTTATGAGCATTATGAGACAGATTACCAAATTCCCGCATTCTACCATGTTTTAATTAAAAGAAATATATGTCATGTGTTGGATGGTTATGGAAGCTATGTGAAATATAACTACCACTGTCTGTTACTCTTCTTAATAGAAACTGGTTTTTTTAGTTCAATACCTTTATTGTCTTCAAAAAGAAACATTCACTAAGTTATACAATATACCTTTAAGAGGTCTGTGGGATACATCCGTCCTTGGGCTTTGTGCAAATTCTTACATAAATCTTACCCCTGAACACCTTTATTAAACCTGACTCTTCATTGTTCGTAATGTTTGTGCTCTTTTCATATATTATAAAATGCAGATGGTTTCATATTTTGTATTCCCAGTAATAAACATTCAGTAAATTTCAGAACATTCATTGGCATTGTAGCTACACACACTGAAGTTTAATCAACCGGCAGAGAGATTTGGTGAGATTACAATAGTGCATAACGAATCTTAATTTTGGGTAGTGTTTCAAGTCCTGCATCTACATCCATGGATTTTTCTACCATAGCTTACATAATCCCCATTCACAGTATCAGGCTAAAAGATAGGAAAGTTTTGGTCAAATTTAGCAACTTCATACAATTCAAACTGACATAAGGCAACCCTATTACCACCATTCAACAACACTGAGATGATACTTCCATTAATGATTTCCAAAATAGGAACATAGGCATCTTTTCACGGTACTGCTTTTAAAATAAAAATGCACAGTGAATACCTCAGTAATATTTAATTTCTGTAATATTTTGATTATAAAATCTTAATGTGAACTGAATAAAAAAGTGAATTTATAGTCCCTAAATTGTGGTGAATCCCCACTAAATTTATGGCGTAAAATATATAGCTCAAGTGATTTTAAAATTTATCCATAGGAATAAGAATCATTTGAGAACAAATTGAGGGAAGGGGGCTTGCTCTAGTTCAAGATATAATAAATAAACTGCTTCCAGGTAGCAGAGTGAAAAAGGAAAGCCTGTGTCTTCTAGCTTTGTTACTCATGGATATGTGACACTAGGCTTGATATGGGACATTTCTGTGATTCAGGTTTTTTTTTCTTTAATTTTTATTTAAATTCCAATTAGTTATAGAGAACAAATTGATGGTTACTGGAGGGAAGGTGGGTGGGGGATGGGTTAAATGAGTGATGGGGATTAAGGACGGCACTTGTTGAGATGAGCACTGGGTGATATAATTGATAAAACACTAAATTCTACCCCTGAAACTAATATTATGATATATGTTAACTAACTAGAATTTAAATAAAAACTTGAAAAAGAAAAAAAAAAGAAAGTACACTGAATATAATCCTTCTTCCAAGTAACATCTCATCACAGGTGCACTCCTTTTTTTTTTTAAAGATTATTTATTTTAAAGAGAGAGAGTGTGGGGGAGGGAGGGACCGAGGGAGAGGGAGGGAAAGTCTTAAACAGGCTCCCCACTAAACATGGAGCCCAACACGGGGCTCAATTTCATGACCGTGAGATCATGACCTGAGCAGAAACCAAGAGTGGGACACTTAACTGAGACACCCGGGTGCTCCAACAAGTGCACTCCTTAATCTCCAACCCCTATTTCACCAATCCCTACCCCCCTCCCACTCTGGCAACCAGCAGTTTGTCCTCTAGAGTAGAGTCTGTTTCTTGGTTTGCCCCTCTCTCTCTCTCTCTCTCTTTTTTTTAAAACATAGGTAATATTAGTACCTGCATCAAAAGACTTGTAAGGATTGAGTCAATTCATATCATGTATTTCAAAGTCTCTTAGGCTCAGTGAGAACTAAATAAATGTTAGCTGCTATTGTAACTATTGTTATTCTAGGTGTATATCCAGTATTTAGGAGTGACACAGCATAAAGTTACATTCTGGTACTTCATCGTCTGTGACTTTGTTGTTTCATTACAAAAATGTAGATAAAAGTAGTTCCAACTTATTTCATAGGTTGCTATGGATTTAAATGAGTTGATGCATGTAAATAAGTGAAGATCTTGGTTGTTGAGAGTTCTTAACAGACAAACTATTTTTCTATCTGAATGGAAACTATTGTGACTATTGAGACTATATTATTTACCACTTATTCCATCTTTGGTCTCTAAGCTGGTTCAGAACACAAAGCTCTCCAAAAATTGTACATTCTCCATTGCTTAAACCCCTGGAACAAATACGAACCAAAACTAATACATTCAATTATGGAACATAGGAATTGTCTTCTGGGTTGTAGGGCTAAGTGTGAAGGAAACAAGAATAGCAAAAAAAAAAAAAAAAAGATCATTGGGGAAATAAACACTCATATTACTTCATTTCCCACATTGCGCTCAACTGTCTTTCAGAGAAACCACCCAGGTCTATTGGCTACTCTGAGTCTTTTGGTCCCAAAGCAACTCCTTGATCAACTTAGCCTTTCTTTATATTCTCTATAAAATCTTCCAGGTTCCACCAGATATATTCTATAGCCTGGGCACAATTTTTCCACCATAGCAATGTGCCTCAAAGGTAGAATATGGCAACAAGTGGGATATAGGAGAGAGAATAAAAATGGGAATGGGACCAGAAAGAACCACATCAACATTATTTAGATGACCAATTCACTACAGTTCTTACTACAGGTCATGATTTTTATGTGGACAAATGCTTATTTATAAATTTTCAGGTCATGTTTTTCTAAATTGAAAATAATTAGATCAATACCCAAATGTATATTTTTAGCAATTAGGGATTATAAAAAGTTTTTCCCTGTGCTTATGTAATTTTTGAAAGAATATCAATCTAGACTTGTGTACAATACCTATAAACATATAAAGATAGGTAGAGTGATTAAGGAAAAAAATAGCTTGTTTTAGAGAAAAGGCAATTTCATTATGTGATTTATAGAATGCACAATAGTCTCTCTATTCCCTACATAAAGCAATCAGGATCTTGGCTACCTTACTAAATAGGTGATACAATAGCTTATTTTAAAAATAAAATTAAGACATTTAATTTGCTTCCTGTGCAAAATCAGCACATTTTTTGCTTTAAAGATGTACTGAAAATATTTTAGAATAAATGCCATAAATCTTAGGAAAAAATACCTTAAAGGAAACACAAGACCATTACAGTTAAATCAGGCTAAAAATATTCATTCATTGTGCAGTAATATTTATGATTTATTTCATTCTTTCTTCCATATAATAACCTTCAGGAAGTCATGATAATCCATTTCTCTGCTGATTTTAATTCCTATAGTAGATCAGCTCCCATTATATTAGACATAATGTAAGTATTTGCATATTGCTATTATTCCTCTCATTTACACAAAGATATAAATGTGGAATAATAGTATATACTTCCCACTTTTATGCCACTAAAGAAGTTCTGTGTTTTGGGGCAAATACTTTTTAGGACCAGTACAGACAAAGCAAACATTTTCTAGCATATTTTTATGTGAATGCTGCCTCTAGATTTCTGAATTATAAATGAGAATAATAAGTCTGCACACTTTTTTGATATGTTTGTAATATGCAAAGGTTATATTCAAATACAAAAAGTAGAGTGGTAGTTGTCACATAAACCACACATAAGTAAGCAAATGATTAAGTAAATATACTTTGACTCAGTATTTCCACTTTAGGAATTTATCTTGTAAAGAAGCTAGAGATGTGGACAAGGAAGCCTTTGGCAGATATCCCAGCTTTATTTACACTTTCAAATAATTGAAATAATAATTTGTTTAAATAATAATGGGGAATTTGAAAAGCAATTATAACATACTTCCACATTAGAATACTAAAAATAATGGTATAGAAGTGTACCGATAAACAATACAGTATGACTGAAAACATATGCACACATGCAGATATTCACAGAAACAAACACAGAGACAGAGACATTAAACTTGTTCAGAGAAAAATATTAACAGTAGTCACCCCTCGGTATGGTGGATTATACATGTAGGAATGTATAAATTTTAAAATCCCCCAATAGATAAGGTTAGGGAATCTACCCTGAATTAGCCACATAGACCAAATACAATAAATTTGATGTATTGCCATTATCAAAACATTTGTTGATTGCTTTGAAAAAGAAAGATTCTAGACAGTAATCATTGCTCAGTTCTTGCGTTTCAATCTTGAATAGCTAATGAAAGAGGAATCAGGGCACAAAAAGTAGTGATGTATTACTTTTGTCTATCTCTTTATCTCTCTATTGATACTGCAAATAGGAAACTTAATAACATACCCTTAAAAAAAAGAATGTCTACAGTTTGTCCATAAACCCAGCACACCAGAGTTAGAACTCTTACCAAGTTACTGTGATTGTCCAGTTAATTGATTTTCAGCAGTCATGAGATTATAGTAACTTGTGGAGAAAATATGGATAGTCAACCCAATTTGATCATGCTGAAATCATTAGATTACCACTCTGTGATTTTAGCTGCCTGACTGATGAAATCCTTTAAATTGAATCAATCAAATTTACTTTGAGTGTTCTACACGGAAACTGTCACTTTTTACTACTGCTGAAATCTAGCCAGTCTCTAGAGTTTTGTTTCAAGAAACTGAATTATTCTTGAACTTCCTGCATGTATATTCCAAATCATACCCCCAATTCAAAATTATCTCCTTCAATCACATAAAGCCATTCTCCATTGTAGTATGGCTTTGTTCCCTGATTTGTGTAGAGCAGGACTCAGCAAATGTTTTCTGTAAGGAGCTAAATAGAAAATTTTGTCAGCCATATGGTCTCTGCTGCGAGTAGTCAACCCTGCTATTGTAGTGCAAAAGCAACCATAGGAAATATGTGAATAATGAACATGCTGTGTTCCAATAAAACTTTATTTACAAAATGGGCAGCAAGCTGGACTTGGCCTGCAGGCTACAGATTGTTGACGCAATCTGGAGGCTTGATTCAATTGTCTACTCGGTGACATTTGCTTAAATTTAGTTCTGAACTAACAATGCAGATGCCTAAACAGCTGGTGGGAGGTTATGAACATTAAGGAGCAGAATGAAGACTTACACAGTTTTATATGAACATGAATGTCCATTCACAATTCTCCTGAATTTGACAGAAATCAAGGTTGATGAATCAGCCAAATTTGCTGGAGGTTTTCTTCCTTCCCCCAAACTAAGGCCAACATATTTACTGTGTTACATAAAAGAAGAATGTTTACTCTCTATCACATGTCAGAGGTTTTATCTCATTTTTAATCTTCATACCAATGTTGACATATATATTTTTATCATACTTATTAACGGATAAATTGAGGGTCAATGAAATAAAAAACTCATATAGTGGGATAGAAAATGTCAGATCTACACTGTCAATACAAGCTATTTACTGTAGTAGTATTATAGGAAAAAAATCCTCAGGTTAAATCTGTGTTTGGGCCCTATGACCTTTGTACAGGTAATGAATGCATGGCTTTGTACAGCTACACAAATAATGGTTTTAATACATAACACATTATATGAATTAGTGGAATGTTAAAAATTTTTGTTCTTTCGACCATTCCATGTTTAACTAATAGAAACTGGAACTCATCTTGCTAACTCATTCATTAGCTGAATATCTTCAGTGACTCTCTGAATAACTTGCAGTGCAAGTTATATATATACACACACACACACACACACACACACAAGTTACACACACACACACACACACACACACACACACACACACACCTATGTATGTCTTTATTTTTAGCTCCAGAATATTTGTATATTTCATACAGGTGTAAGAATGTTCTTTGAGCCAAGAATAGAAGTTTGTTTTGCCTTTCTTTTATAAAAACAATTTTGTCACTGTATTTTATAAAATGAGTTTTATGACAAGTGTATTATCCCCCAAACTCTTTGTTTTGGGGATTTTTCTGCCATTCTAACACTTTTACCGAGCTCTTCTAAAGCCAACCAGCTAAGAAATGCGAAAAGCATAACACCTAAATATTAAAATGAATGTGTGCCCATCCTACTTCACTACCAGTCTAGCAAAACTAAAGTTCAGTGACATTTTGCAGTAACTAAATTTTAGGGGACATTCCCTGAAAAGGCAAAGCGTTATTCAAAATATTTCTGCTATGAGAAAATGCAGTACACTCCGCGCTTATATTAGTTTTGACTCTTGCTTATTTATTCATTCAATGAACACTTATTGAGCCCCTAATCTTGGTTAGGCACTATGTCTTAATCTATTTTCGCTTAATAGCATGTTAAATTCAATAATAGGAACTTTCAAATGATGAAAAAGAAAGCAGAAAAAAGACCTTAGTTTACATGGGGGTATTGGGGACAGTTTACTAGATGAAATGCTGCCAAAATTCTCTGAAACAATGAGTATGTTAGCTGAGTGAAATAAAAAGTGGGAAATTGGGAAAGGCAAAGGGAGCAGAATGGGCAAGGGTCTATCAAATCTCTAAGTCCCTGAGAGCATGAATATGGAAGGATAGTGAAGAAAAGGTATTTTAAGGCCTGTAAGTATATGGAGACAGTAATGAGGGGGGTTGTTACTTGGTGGCACAAAGGTAGGCTGAGATTCTGGTGCCAAAATGGATAGGATGTGGAATGGAACTTCTACTTTTTATAGGAATGGAGAAAGTTCTAGCAAATCATGGACTCCACGGTCAAGGCCATTTCTATATATGTATATTACAGATTTCAACTCTACTTCCATTGAAGAGTCAAACAATTTTGTCCTGAGATCGGTGCAAGCTGCAAAATGTGGCCTCATCAATTTTTCTTTACTATTGATATTTATAATTTACCTATATTATTTAAAATTTTTTTTTTTAGATTTTATTTATTTATTTGACAGAGAGAGAGAGAGAGAGAGAGACAGCAAGAGAGGGAACACAAGCCGAGGGAGAAGCAGGCTTTCCGCAGAGCAGGGAGCCCAATGCGGGACTCGATCCCAGGACTCTGGGATCATGACCTGAGCCGAAGGCAGCTGCCCAACCAACTGAGCCACGCAGGCGGCCTACCTATATTATATAAAGGTGTACTTTTTTACTGATACCAACTTCATAAAGAATTTTTATTAAGTACTAATTTGAGATGTAATGCAAATTTTCTGATATCAAATCTTCCTATTATAACTAAACTGAGGGAGGAGGTCAAGTAGCTGGACCCTGATTTATGACACTGATTTAATACCTTCCTCAAATTTACTGTATCATAATATTTGGGGGTACTAATGTTATATGTGACACTCGACTACTACATTATACATTAATTTAATCCTTTTTGAAACTCTATGTGTCAGGGGAAATTATATTAACTTTATCAATGAGGAAACGGACTCAGAAAGATTTAGCAAATTCTCTACCCTTTTATAGCTAATAAATGATTAAACTACATTCAAACTGTTACCTTTTTGCTTTATCCATTATTATCATCTCAATATAGATATTCCAGGGTAAAAATATGAGTTAAAAAATACAATAGATCACTTTCCTAAAGCCACTGGCCTTAAATCCAATATTCCTTATATTCAGTTTGCCTAAAATCAATATCATTTGAGTCTTTATGATGAAAACATGTAAATAAGTGACAAAGTAAAATACAATGTATTTATATTAATATGTGAAGGTAAAGGACCTAAAAGCACTGTATCATTAGATTAGAATAATCTCACATGTAGTAGATGGGATAACTTGTATTTATGTACATATATATAAAATTCAGTGTGCCCATGGACATTTTAGAGTACATTTAAAATAATAAAGAATTTAGCAGAAAACAAGACACATAGAGGTAAACAAAAGGAAACTAAAAAGTGTGGAGTGTGGTCATATTTTAGGTAAACCAGTCATTATGCAAATTGTTCATAAAATTATTTGGTTTGACATAAATTCAGTTGAGTCTGACTAGCCTGAGATCCACCCAGGGCTCAGGCTAGGGTTTTAGTGGATGAGCAGCAGAAAAGGAAAAGAGGTTGTTGAAACGAAGAAAAATGGCTTAGAGGACCAGCAGGAGTAGATACCTGCGGGTCTTAAAATATGTGGTTTGTGCACGAGTGCTGGGGGGGACTGTGTTAGTTTCCTTTAGCTATTTTAACAAATCACCACAAACTTGGGGGTTTAAACAAAAGAAATTTGTTCTTTCACAATTCTGTAGGTCCAAAGTTTGAAACCAGTATCACTGGGTCCAATTTAAAGTGTTGGCAGAACTTCACTCCTTCCAGAGACTCTAGGTGGGGGAATCTGTCCTTGATTCCTCTGGTTTCTGGTGGCTACCAAAATTCCTTGGATTTTGGCCAAATCACTCCAATATCTGCCTCTGTTGCTTCTCCTCTTCTATGTAGTCCAATCACCTATGCCTCCCTCTTAAAGGACTATGTTTGATTTCATTTAGGACCCACCTGGAGAATGGAGGACAATCTCCCTATCTCAAGAGCCTTAACTTAATCATATCGCCAAAACTGATTTTCCCTCCATATAAAATAACATGTTCCAGAGATTAGGACCTGGACATTTTGGAGTAGTCATTATTAGTCTACCAAAGGGACATAGTTTAGGATGGTTCTTGTATCTGTTGTTGGATTCAAATACTAATTTCTCAATAGAAGGAAAGAGCAGGTTCTACTATTTCACAAAATAGAAAAAAAAAAAAAGAAAAACTGACTAAGTTTTGGAAATCCATTAGGATTATTGGGTAAGTCAAGTACCACCAGGAGTCTTTACTTCTGACCTCCTCTTCCTTTTGACGGATGGTTTTACTCCCTAAAACTCTCTTACTCTACACTCCTGGATGTCCTATTTGAGTTCCCCCAAAAGGAGACCCTCCAGCACAGTGGTATATTTAGAGTGCATGTAGTTTTTTGGAAGATGTTTCCTGGAGGCTCTTGTAGGAGACTGAGGGAAAAAAAAAATAAAACAAAACAGGGGAGGAAGATAAAAAATGGTATATTATAAAGTCCCACTGGAGTTCATTCAACTGGGGATATCAGAGATGGTACTGTTCCTGCAACTCCATGTTATTCCACCCAAAAAGTGAGAGAATTAGAGTATTTAACCTACCAGCTCCTCCCAGTCATTAAGGAGGGCTTCTCTCATGGAGTGTTAATTCCTCATGACTTTTGACCTGCCCTACCTGTGCAGAAAGGGCTCTAGAGGCCACAGAAGTCCACAAAGAGATGCAGGTGTTATCAGATGGAGTGTGGGCCAGTGTGCACAGAAATAGTAATGACTAAGAGGATATGAGTGGGCCATCAATGTCATCTACAATACTATATCCTACAGCTATGGCCAGCTGTGGGTGCTACATGATCTTATTTTTTACCCTATAAGGGAAAGTGGCTCTTCTTCCAATTCAAATTTGGAAAAATCCTAAGGGGAAGTCTGTTAGGGCTGGCATTTGTTATTTCTGGAATAAATCCCTCTGACTAGGGAGATGGGTTCTTGAGAAAAGAAGACAACTTTAAGTCAGGCTACATGGTGTGAACTTGGGGAAAGCAGTTTGCGACTAAAGACAAATATTCCCAGAAGATAACTGATTTGCTTTTGTCTATTTTGTTTATAGACAATAAAAAAGGAGGTCATTATAGTGAATGGGACACAAAATTCAGGTATATTAGTCTCTATGGGTGACTCATGATTCAGTGTGATATATTGGGCCTGATACTGCATTACAGGCAGCATCTGAATACATATAAAATGGGCTGCAGATTCTATAGGGAAGAGGAAGAAAACTAGGTATGGTGTGAGGCATTCTAGGAAAATAATAGATTTAAGATAATTGAGTTCCAGAGAAACTGCAGTACAATCAGAATTTGACTCAGGGATCTAGCTGCAGTGAAGAAGCAAAGGTGGCATTCCGATAAGCTTAAATTGCAATTGAGTACACATGCTAGTCCTTGGTGGACTCACTACACACATACCACATAATGGAATAATACAATTGATAGTTCCAAATCCTACCACGGGTAGTAAGAGGGCTACTGTGTTCTATTTCCAAGGTTCAGATTAATTGGTTTAAGTTCTTGATGAGACTGAGCTCATAATTTGGAGGCCTCGGTTTCTCTAGCTATGTGGGGTCAGGAGAAGCAGGAGGCGATAATACCTGTAATAGTCTAAAGAGTCATCTCTCTACTATATTTTTTCTAGAAATTTATTTTTATTAAGTTCAGTTTCAAAACTGTGTGACCTTAAATAATGCTCATTCTAAAATAGGGGGCCAAGCATTACAGAATCTGGGAAGGTAGTTCTAGGGACTGCAACAGACCTAATCTAGTTTTAATTATTTTTGACAAAAGGAGAAAAATGAGAACTGAATCAGTTCTCACTTATCCTGTTGTAACAGCACATGTGCAATCTATATAAAGACAATTTTATAGGGTTTTCCTTTTTTGTAGAAATATTAAGATCTGCTACCTTTATCCTTTATTTTCATGCTTCTAGGGTTTGCTATAGAACTTTAATGTCTGTGCTTTGGTTTCACAAGATTAAATATTAAACAATATCACTAACTAGATATGGTACATTTACTTTCCAAGTAATTGGATTGTGGTTGAACCTGCTGCTACTGTTCATTAGTCTGTAACTTCATAAGACTTTAACTCTATTCTTCTTTTACAACACTGCAATTTGGAAACTTTCCATAGAGCTGAGAGTAGCCGAAAATAGTTGGATATGGCCTTACGTTACCTTTGGGATGCAGTATCATGCTCATCAACAAAGGTGTCATGCCATTAGTGTTGAACTATGATACACAGCATGCCAAATCATTCATAATTTCCTACCTAAACATAGATGTCACCATTAGTAATTTAACAGTAGCTTTACTTTCTTTTAAAAATTAGCTTTAAAGTGATATATGCTAATCATAGAAGATGTGAAAAATTGATGAAAATAAAAAATCAGCTATAATTTCTCTACTCGGAGATAATACTAATACTTCCTTGCACATATGTGTACTTTTATGCACATGCTGTAGTTCCATAAATATAAAATATGTTCTATTTTTATTTTGACATTACATTATGAGCATTTTCCATATCTTTAAAATTCTTCATAAGTATATTTTACAATAGCTGCCTGCTCTTTATTCTTATGGCTGCACCATGATATAGTTAATCATTTATTGCAGGACATTTGGATTGCTTCCAGATGGTCGCTGCCATAAATAATGGCATGATAAAATCTCTGTACATAAATCTTTGTCCTCATTTCTGATAATTTCTTTAGAAGAGATTCCCAGAAATGGAATTGCTGGGTCAAAGAGAATGAATATGTTTAAAGTTTTTGATATCTTTCCAAACTTGCTTTCCTAAAAGGCTTTATAAACATATTTGTATACCTACCATGAGTTTATGACCATGCTTCTTTCACTACGCCCTACCAGATTTGTATTTTAATTAATTGCCCGATACTAGTCTAGGATTTGAATAAGTTATGATACTATCACTAGATGAAATAATATGCATTTCATTAAAGTTAAAAGTATGCATATTATGTTGCAACATTAAACTTATTGATGATATGCTATTAAGTAAAACACATGATATAAAACTGAATCTCCTCCAATCACTGCAAATATGCAAATAGGCATGCATATGGAAATTATTGGACAAAGATGATGACCAATAAAAATAAAACCTAATAATAATAGAGTAACTGACAGCTTACTATGTAGTTAATACACAACAGTGTACCATGAAGTGCTTAAAATTCATTATTTCATTCCATTTTATAATAACACTGTGAAGGAAGTCCTAAAGCTTGAAACGTTGATACAAATGTCTTATAATCATACAGGATGTCACCATGGTTCTGAAATTCAAACCCAAGTTGCTCGCTTCAAATCCAAATTGAAATTAGGATAGTAAGCTTATGTCTGAATCCCTTAAACATTTCTCTGTCTCCTAAACTTTATAAAATGCTGCTGCCTATTCTTTATAGAATAATGTAAAGTGTTATATTTAAGAGAATCCAAAATGGATAAGTTATGATTTTTTAGAAAACAAGTTAACCACTAAGAACCAAATAAAAAAAAAGAATCTTTACGACAGTACTCTGAATAGGAAAACATGAAAAACAGAGAAAGGCAAATACCGTAAGATTTCAGTTATATGTGGAATCAAAAAAACCCAAAGAAAAGAAGGAACAAAACAAAACAGAACTTATAGATACAAAGAATAGAACAGTGGTTGCTAGAAGGGAGGGGGTTGGGGGACTGGGCCAAACAGGTGAAGGAGGTCAAGAGGTACAAATTTCTAATTATAAGATAAATAAGTCATGGGGATATAATGTACAACATGGAGACTATACTCAGTAACATTGTAGTGCATACTTGAAAGTTGCCAAGAGGGTAAATCCTAAAATTTCTCATCAGAAGAAAAAAATCATAAATTTATACGGTGAAAGATGATAATTAGACTTATTGTGGTGATCACTTCACAGTGTATACAAATACTGAATTATTATGTTGTACACCTGAAACTAATATAATGTTTTATGTTGTCTATATCTCAATTAAATCATCAAAAATATAATATTTGATCTAACCATTAATTAGTGAAATGCAAGCAAAACAATAAAGTAGCATCCATTTAACCCAATCCAAGGATGGAGATCACTAAATGGTACTCAGAGTTCACTCTTTATATTTTTTTAAGATTCTTATATGAGTAATTAAATGATTATTTTTAACAAATGCTCAATTTTTTTTATTGCTACAGATAAAGATATGCATTGTAGTAGAGCTGACTCTTCATATAATTCATGTATTTTTCATAAAGTTCACTAAATTGAGTATTTTTCATTGAAATGATAAAATACACTCTTTAACCCTTTCAATAAGTATTTATTGATTACTTACCAAGTGCTAGAGGTTACTGTAGCAGTTACATGACTATATCTGAGAAACAAAAATAGTTGCCCTCAGCTATCTTATAATCTAATACAGAATACAGATAATAAACAAGATAAATCATTAAAATATATATTCTGTTATATTGATAAATATACAAATAAATGCCTATGATAAGACATAGAAGGGAGACAGAAAATGTTTGGGAGGGGATAATGAAATTTTAGATGTGATGGCCAGAGAATGCATCATTAAGAAAGTGACTTTGAAGAACAGACTTCAGAGCAATATAAAAGAGCGCACCGTGAATAAAATTATGAAAAGAGCATTCCAGGGAGGGGAAACAATCCTTGCAAAGACCCTGTTGTGATGGAGGATTTATTGATTTGCTCAAAAGAGTAGAAGGGCCAGTGTAACAATGACAGCCTAATTAAGGGAGGGCAATGAGAGAAGATCAAAGAAATAACAGGGGCCACATAAGAATTTGTAATCACCATGACTATACACCCCAGTTTATGCCTGTTCTTCTACTGTTACTATTAATAAACACATAGCTTTCACCCTCAAAAGTGTTCCAGTTTGAATAATAAGTCAGCATAGTTATAGGAAGGAGTTTGAATTTTACCCTAATAGAATCTACCATTGGATGGTTTGAAGAGGTAAATTTTATGATCTGTTTTCTGCTTCACTTGAATAACTGATGGCTTTGTTCAAAGTAGACTGAATAGGGGCAAGTAAATCCATTATTTAAATTTATAGACATTTAATCATGTCTTTTGAATCAAACAAGAACAAAAACAAAATAAAATGTGCCTGGTCCAGGATTATATGTAATGTTTAGTTGTCATGCGTTTTTAGTCCTTTTTAATTTAGAACAATTTGTCCCTCTTCCTTTGTCTTTTATGTCCTTGCTATTTTTTAAGAGTATAGGGCAATTTTCTGTGGAATATATCTCAGTTTGGATGTCCAATAATCCCTCTTGTTTTTAAGTGATATTGTGTTGTTCTCAGTACTTCATGTCAGTATGTCATGATATCAATTTGTCTCTTTACTGATCATCTTATTTTCGTCACTTGCATCAGGTGGTATTTGCCTAGTTTATACAACTGTAAAGTTACTATTTGTCTTCCTTTTGTCATTGATAAATACCTTCTTACCCCATAAATTTAACATCCATTGGTTAGTTTTGCCTGAATGAATTATTACCATTATGTTCTTTAAATGGAGATTTTCTAATTTTATCAATATTTTTACATCTATTAGTATTCTATCTTAAGAAAATATTTTTTATTCTCCCCACTTTTTAATTTTTTCACTTCACTATGGACTCATAGATTTACATTTTAATCAAAAATTAGAAAAGTTTACAATCATTTTTTACATTATTTAGTTTCAGCTATACAACATAATGATTTAATATTTGTGTATATTACAAAATAATCACACTAACTCTAGTTAATATCCCTCACTACACATGGTTATAAATGTTTCTTTCTTATAATGAAAATTTTCAAGATCTACTAACTTGACAACAATTATTTTTTTAATGCCCAAATTGTTTCAAATTTGGCCAGTGGAAACTCCTTCAAAGGTCTTTCTTTGACATGTCTTTACAACTTGACAATTCAAGATGTTACATGCTTTATCATGTGATTATGCAGGCTAGGACCCTGGATATACACACACACACACACATGCACACACTGTCAACTGTCAACAAATACTGGAAACTATTGGTTTATATAATCAGAATAGGGAAGAGTGGTAACCCTGGGGATTGAAACATGATGCACATGGATAGATACTTCATGTACACAGAGGCTGAAATGGCATTCCTCAGTTCAGGTGAAAAAAGAAAAATTCAGACATTCATTTGAATGTTTGGGGTCTCTTTCTGCCAAATGTCTGGTTTTTTGTAAGTGCACTGTGAAAGTGTGCCAAACAAAAGATGTTGCTTCCTTCATTCATCTCTGGGTCTATGCCAAGGAAGACACATTTGAGTTTTAGAATCATAATCAGTAGTTGTGTTTTAAGTGTTTTTCTTATTCTGGCAAGAAGATTCATCCCTCTCTGATCTTCTTTAAGTCCACTCTGTTCTGCCAACTCTTGCCTTTATGAGATTCTCAGAACTCTTGAGGCCCAGCTTTAACGCGCAATTTCCTGTTTTATGTAAATCACTGTGGAGCAGATGCTACTTGTGAATGGGGTAGGAAACATACTGGCATATTACTTTTGAGGGAGAAGTTAATAATCATTAATATTGCTATTTATATTTAGCAGAAAGTATTTTTTCCCCTATGAGTTTGCTGAACAACAGCTATCTTAGGACCAGTAACTAGGAACACAGTATCTTCCTGTCTATTGACAATACAGAGAAAAGCAAACATAGTTTAACTTGTAAGGATAAGAGTAAATCATTGTAAGGGAATGGAGACCATATGTTCCACATTTTGCCAAAGCATCAGGATGGAAATTTTAAGAAGGAATGAGGAAACAAAGGATGAAGAAGGAGGGAAGGAGGGAGGGAGCGAGGGAGGGAGGGAGGGAAGGAAGGAAGGAAGGAAGGAAGGAAGGAAGGAAGGAAGGAAGGAAGGGAGGAAGGGAGGAAGGGAAGAAGGAAGGGAGGGAGAAAAGAGAGAAGGAAGGAAGGAAGGAAGGAAGGAAGGAAGGAAGGAAGGAAGGAAGGAAGGAAGGGAAGAAGGAAGGAAAGGAACTTCCTCTTATGTGAATGATCCCTATAACAAAACTTTTTTTCATTATGTCACTTCTACTGATACTTTTCTTTCTTTTAAGAGCATTTTTTCTCTCTCCTTTTCATTTCTCACAATAAGTCTATGGGTATAAAACCATGCTGACCTGTGTAGTCTCCAATATAACATTATTATGTGACAGAAATGAGGATAATGATAGTAAAATAATATCTATGCTGATGACTCAAACTAAGTTTATTTCTCATTATCTCCATTTTGATAAATGAACTAAAAAGCACTTCATGTTTGGCTATCATCTCAAAACATTACAAAGTATGTTAGAGTTTAAATAAGCTGAAACTGAGTTATCCTTCAATTTTCCCTGACATTAAAAACATAATTACCTGTGTGTAACCCATAAACTTCTATTTACAATTTACATTAAATTTATTTTTGCTCTCCTTGACAAACCTAAGAAGCATTTTTTTCCCCAGTAAGTCACTTTAAGATTTCATCGGAAGGTTACAGTCCAAGTTACAACTTAAAATGTATAATTTTGAGGCATTCAGTCAGGTTCAAGCTATTGGAAGAGTGGATGTATTTTTTTTTTTTTTTTTTTTTTTTTGCCCTACACCACACAAATGTTCACAACATTTGAAATAAGGTGTAATTACCAGTGGAGTTAAGCGGATTGAGATGACATGGTGCTTAGATAAGAAATTAAAATCAGGCAGAAAATAATTTACATTGCTGTAAACAGAAAAAAAAATCCCTTTTTGGCAGTAGTAAAGATTGCTTTCCCTCATGTTAGTCCTCTCAAAGTTTTAAACTGATTGTAATTTTTCTGCCTATCAAATCCAAATCTCAATGACTAACCACGTTGTTTTTAAGTTTCGGAAGCATACTTCATTTGCAAAGTGATAGAGTTTAAGAAGTTGTTTTTTTATTTTATTTTATTTTATTATGTTATGTTAATCACCATACATCATTAAAAAAAAAAGAATAGTTCGAAAACATCAAGATCCACTTAATGGTTTGGGGATAGCATGTTAAGACCATAGAATGATTTAAAGTTATGGTGAATTTTATATGACACGCACAGCTACATTTACATTTGCATATTCATATTATGTGTAGATATAAATGCCTTGGGAATATCTGTGATACCTTAATTGTCCAAAATAAAGCTTCAATATTTATTTTAAAAAAAAAAGAAGAAGTTGGTTTGAAAGTTCTACTACCTGTAACTTTTTAAACGTATGTTCCTCTAGAAGACAAATTTTTATGTTAGGAAAGAAAATATATCATACTCAAACAGACAATAGTACTCAAGCAAGGTACATTTAGGAAAATAGACTAAAACCAATTAGAATTGAATAAAGCTCATGTTGACTTTAGGAAAAACTGAGTTAATTGAAGGGCTAGCTATATTTCAAGACTGTTTCTTTCAATCCTCATACACCAAAACAGAGCAATTGATCATTTATCATAGATGGTAATATGAATTTCTTTTGATATTTAGAAGATATTTTTGTATTGTGATAGAACTCTGATTAGACAGGAATTGCGTGTGGGTATGCGCATGTGTATGTATTTATATTTGTATACATATTTTAATAAATTCATATATATTAATATATATACATTTAACATTTATATGCTTAATTATATGTGCACTCATATACATACATATATATGTGTTTATATATGTATATATATGTGTTATATATACACATTTGTTTCCATATCAATATATACACATACATATTTATGTGAAATATTATAAACGCATATAAAAACTATGTAACAGACCTATTTCTTGAACATGGAACCACATCTGACCTACACCTTAAGCATTTCAGCATCCTCTACTCTAGAGTTCCGTGACACTCTTCAATGCACAGTGCTCACAAAGAGGAACTGGATTGATCCTTCAATGTAAAAAAAACCCCATGTTTTTTTTTAATATTTTTATTGTTATGTTAATCACCATATATTACATAATTTGTTTTGGTGTAGTGTTCCATGATTCATTGTTTGTTCATAACACCCAGTGCTCCATGCAGAATGTGCCCTCCTCAAAAAAACCCCATGTTTTGGTACAACCAGAAAATTAGGAAAGAATGTGCAAGACTGGTCAAATGATACAAGTGATCCATTTTCTCCCCTCTTTTCTGAGTCCATTAATCAGTCTGTCATGACACTGCCTTTGATATTTATGTCTGCCTAGAAACAATAAAAGTTCACTTTCCCTTTTCCAAAAAGTTGTTATGCTATGTTGACATTTTCACCCTGGAGGAAAGCCACATTGCACTGAACAGATGCTGCAAACTGGTTCATTCATGCTAATTCTGCATAAATATGCTTACCTGCTGAGCTCAAAAATCGAATCACAGCAATATATTTTGAGGCATACGTATGACCTCCCAAATAAGTTTAAATGCAAATAGAATTGAAAAGGAAGATACAGACTCCATTTAATTTGTTGATATTATTTTTTAATTGTTATGTTAATCACCATACATCATTAGTTTTTGATGTAGTATTCCATGATTCATTGTTTGTGCATAACACCCAGTGCTCCATGCAGAACATGCCCTCTTTAATACCTATCACCAGGCTAACCCAACCTCCCACTCTCCTCCCCTCTAGAACCCTCTAATTTGTTGATATTATTAAAAGCATGTATCAATATTTCTTTTCTGATAGTTTTAGCTTAAGTATATGTACAAAAAAGAAACTGAGCTTCTTGGGGAATAACTTGTCTTCATTAGCCTTGTATGTCAGAGACTTGTGGGTTTGACCCGAGTTGGAGCCTCAAGAGATCTTTATTGTATTCCAAGGTTGAAATTTTAAACCCTTAAATATAAAACCATTTTAAAAATGATTTAAGGTGTATAATGTCTTAAATAACATATAAATGAAGTTTTTGTTTCATTTTGTTTCTTTTGCTAAGTTGAAATCCAGTTGCTGTTGCTTTAATTGGGGTACTCACTGGCTTATTTCAATTTCAATTTGCCATATCACTATTAATTTTCTCTTTGTGCTTCCCGTTCTACGTTTCCTCCTCTTTTCTTCTTTTGTCATTAATCAATTGTTTAAATTTTATATTTACTCATAATTAATCAATTGTTTAAATTTTATATTTACCCAGCTATTAGCTTATTAAGTAGACATTCTCTTTCTATTCTCTTAAGGGTTATTCTGGGTACTGTGATATGTATTTGTGACAGCAAAATTTAATAAATAGAAGTAATTTTATCACTTAACTTAATGGAAAGATGTTACAATATGCTATTCACATTCAACTCCCTTTGAACTGATGAAATAATACTGTTTTATATTTAATTCTGTGTATATATAAATTAATATTTATAACCACAAACATATTACAGTTTGTTTTATATGGATATTTTTTATTTGCCCATATAATTACCATTTTAATAGCTCATCATTTCTCTTTCATATTTGACCTGGGATCTTAGGATCAGTTTTCTCCTGCCTGAAATACTCCTTTTAAGAATTCCATTAGTGTAGGTCTGCTAGTAAAATTTCTCAGATCCCGATTATCTGAAAATGTCTTCATTTTTGAGAACATTTTCATCGGTTATAGAATTCTAGGTTAGTTATTCTAGGCAGTTATTCTCACTCAAAATGCCTTTCAAAATGCCCCCCCCTTTTTTTTAGTCTTTTGCTTCATTGTCTCTATTGAGAAACTCTATTGAGTTGCCAGTTTTATTGTTGCTTCTCTGAAGATAAGATGTCCTTTTTCTGGGGGAAGTGCTTTACAGAAAATTTTCTCTTTGTCTTTAATTTTTTACATTTTAGTTATCATGGGCCAGTTGTGGTTTTCCTAGCACCTATTTCACTTAAATTTCACAATTCTTTTTCACAGCTTTATTGAGTTATAAAATTGGCATAAAATTGGTATACAACAAATTGAACATAAATTGAGTGCATAATTTCATGAGTTTTGACAAATGGATACATCCATGTAACAATCAAAATAAAAGACATTTCTTTCCCCATCAAGGGTTTCCTAGCCTCTTGGTAATTCACCACTCACTCCACCTCAATCTCCAGGCAACCACTGTTCTGTTTTCTATCACTATTAATTAGTTTGCATTTTATAGAATTCCATCAAATTGAACTATATAAGGTTCTCTTTTGCCTGTTTCTTTTACTTAGCATAGTTATTTCAAGATTCACGCTTGTTTTCATGTGCATCGGTGATTTGTACCTTTTTGCTGATGAATAATATTGCATTGAGTGGATATACTGAAATGTGTTTATTCCTTCCCCTGGTTATTTTGAGATTTGAGATGGAGTTGTTTCTAGTTGAGGGATGTTATAATTAAACATCCTGGGAACATTTGTATACAATTCTTTGTGTAGATGTATACTTTTAATACCCTTTCATTACTCTTGAGCAATAGCTGAATCTATCTATATGTCAAAACTCCTAAGATAGCTTCATATTTAGCTTTTCACAATACTGCCAAACATTTTTAGCAAAGTGGTTATATTCTTTTTAAAATTCTTATCCAGCCACGGATAAGTATGCTAGCCCCACCCTCCTGCATCATTTGATATACTGAAACTTGTTAATTTTAACCATTCTAGTGATATCCCATAGTGATTCCCTAATGACCAATGACACTGAGAATATTCCCATGTGCCTATTGGGCAACTACAAATCTTTGGTGAAATGTCTGCCAAAATTTTACCATTTTAAAAACTGGTTTGTCAGTGTTTTGGTTCTATTACATTTTAAATTTATTAGATTATAAGAGTTCTTTATATAATCTATATACGAGGGTTTTTCAGTGACTTACGTATTTTGCAAATGTTATCTCCCAATCTGTGGTTTGTCTTTTCGTTTTCTTAACTGAGTCTTTTGAAGAACAACAGGTCTTAATTTTGGTATGCTGCATGGTTTGTTTGTCTGTTTTTTGTTTCTGTTTAACTAAAGGTAACTAAGATTTTTTGTAATATTTTCCCTGGAAGTTTTGTAGCTTTGGCTCTCTTAAATTTAAGTTTATAGGGGCGCCTGGGTGGCTCAGTCGCTAAGCGTCTGCCTTCTGCTCAGGTCATGATCGTACCCAGGGTCTTGGGATCGAGCCCTGCATTGGGGTCCCTGCTCCTGTAGGAAGCCTGCTTCTCCCTCTCCCACTCCCCCTACGTGTGTTCCCTCTCTCGCTGTCTCTCTGTTAAATAAATAAATAAAATCTTCTAAAAAAATTTAAAAATTTTTTTAAAAATTTAAGTTTATAATCCATTTCAAGTTAATTTTTGCATCTGGTGTGAAATAAAGGTTGAGGTTCATTTTCTTCCCTTTTTATTTGCATGTAGGTAAAGATCTTTACTGAATTAACAGGTGTAAGTCACTGTACTATGCTCGATAGGGAAAGCAAAGGTGAATAAATTAAGATTCTGTCCTTAAAAAATTATAGCTCAGTAATACAGAAAACAATAAATATTCTAAATTATATATTGTATAGTTGTCTCTTTACACAATATAAACTATCTACCTATTATTCGACTTTTTGATGATCATTTAATCGACATAATTAATGATCATTACTTCTTACCTGTTCCTGGTAGAAATGATCTTACATACTAATGTTGACAACTGAATAGGTATTTTTTTTTTCCTTTTGAAAAATAGTTATTGAGTATAAATAAATGTCCTATACATTAAATATCAAGAAATTTTTAACCTATACATTTAAAATAATATTAACCTTGAAACAATAATATGTCTTTAATTTAAAATATAATTGTCACTTTTCTTTTTGGTTTTGTTCTGGGCCCAAACAACAGCATTTACTGGTCCTTTTCAGCCTGATGTTTCACTTTGTCTCCCCCATTCCCCATTTCATCAACATATTGTTCTGAGGCAACAAGCAGTATCTGTCAGGAAATGGCACATTTCTTCACTACTGAAATTATTGTTTCTGCCTTTGATTTCCTGTTATTCTTGTCACGTGGCTGTGGTAAATTTTCTTTTCTATTGTTTTTCCAGTTATCCTGAGTTGACTTCAAAGACTTCTGTCTGGTATTCAATTTCATTTCCATTGCTTAGACTCTGTACTCAAAGCCAGATGTATTCTCAGTTTCTCTACTCCTCCATTTTCAATCTACCTATCAATATCTTGGCCATATTTTCAGAATGCTTTTTTGTTTGTTTCTCCTACAACTTTTAGCCAGACCATGTAATTTCTTGCTTTTTCTACTTTCAGCTAGTCTCTGGAATTATTCTTAAATCCTTGCCTCTTAAATCTTAGGACAATCCACAGAGAATATAATAGCAATACCTTTCTAGCTCCAAAATGAACATCATATTAAATTCTCCTCCTGCAAATAGAATCATAGACTCACTTCTCAACTCAATGAACTAGGCATATATTGAGAGACAAATATGTAGCTACTGGAAGATGCAGTGAATAATATATCTTCACATCCAGTATAAAAATTTTCTTTCTGTATCCCATTGGGGTTCATTTTAAAAAATTGATTTTAGAATGTTAAAATAATCTTGAATTTTGGAATAAACCTTGCTTAGTCACAAACTATAATGGTTTTTATACACTTCTGGATTCCATTTGATCCATTCTGATGAAAATGGGTATAGTTGTGTTCATGAAAAATATTAGTCCGTGGTTTTGTCTTCCACTAATCTTTGTGCTACCAGGTAATGCATATCGGTGAGAATGAACTGAGAAGAATTTCTTCAGCTTCTATTTTCTGGAAGAATTTATATAGATTTGGTATTATTTCCTTCTTAAATTTTTGGTTCAATTTGGGCCTATAGTTGTATTTTTTGTTTTATTTTTGTTTATGTGTATTTTTTTTTTTTGAGGAGGAGACATATAATTAAAATTTCAATTTCCTAATAAGATATAATGCTATTCTCTGGCACTTTGCCTCACAAATTCTAGCTCTCTTGGACTTCTCCAATTATAAACTCCACTGCTCAATTCAAGAGTATTGGTCTCCATTTAGGTTCCCTCCTGCACTGCATCCTTGTAAACTCTATCCAGCTGCCAACTTGGCAGTCATTGGACTCACAGTGTTCATTCACCTTCCTTCAGGCAACACTATCTTATGCTGCCTGGGGTTCAATGTCTGCAAATACTTGTTTCATATAATTTTCTATTTCTATTTTTTTTTAATATAACAAAAAGTCTTTTTTTGGTGTTTCTTTTTGGTGAGCATATTTTTAAAAATTCAATTAGCCAACATATAGCACATCATTAGCTTCAGATGTAGTGTTCAATAATTCATCAGTTGTGTATAACACCCAGTGCTCATCACATTACATGCCCTCCTTAATGCCCATCACCCAGTTACCCCATCCCCCCAACCTACCTCCCCTCCAGCAACCCTCAGTTTGTTTCCTGTAGTTGAGAGTCTCTCATGGTTTGGCTTCCTCTTTGATTTCTTTCCATTCCGTATTTCTATTTTTTTAAATTTTTTTTAAAGATTTTATTTATTTGAGAGGGGCAGAGAGCAAGAGAGAGCACAAGTTGGGGGGAGGGTCAGAGGCAGAGGGAGAAGCAGCATCCCAGCTGAGCAGGGAGTCAACCACACGGGGCTCCAACCCAGGACCCCAGGATCATGACCTGAACCAAAGGCAGTTGCTTAACTGACTGAACCACCCAGGCGCCCCTAGTTTTCTATTTTTTAAAGTCACTTAATGTGTGGGAATATATCTATTTCCTGTTGATTATACCCAGAAGCAGAATATTATGATACTTTTATTCTTTTCTAGATGTTGTCAATCATTTTAGAAAATATCAATTATTATCCTTTTAAATATTGTATCTGCTGCATTTCTTTCCCTTAGAGTTCAGTAACTGCAATTACACATAAGTTAGATTTTTTCACCATGTTCTATAGATCATAGTCATTTCTCTATTTTTCCTTTTTGACTCATTATGCTTCTATTTGGATATTTTCCACTAATGTAACTAAAAGCTAATTAATTTTCTCTTTAATTTTATCTAACTGGCTATTAAACCCATCCATTTATTTCTCAATTTTAATTCTTACATTTTATTTTATATAATATCCATTTGATCTTTTTGCAGTTACTAGTTCTCAGCCAAAATAATTCATCTTAATGTTTAATTTCTTTAACATATCAATCATAACTATTTTAAATTTTTCTCTAATAATGCCATCATATGAGTTGCCTATGGGTTTGTTCCCTTATTTCTTGTTCTCAGGGGGTTTTCTTATATGCCTGGATATTTATTGATTAAGCACTGTGCATTATATTTGAAAAACCATAAAAAAACCTAGTGTCTGAGTTATGTTTTACTGCTCAAGAAAGCATTTACTTTTGATTCTGACAAGAAGTTGGGCTAAGAGTAAATTCTTTTACAAAATACATGAGATTGAGCTGATTGAAAGATTCATTTCAGGCTGTGTATAGAAGTATATGGATTTTAGAGGTTCCCACTAAGAGCCCATGATGTTTTTCAGAAGCTTCTCCCATCCAATCACTTAACTCCATTTTTTCTCCTTTTCTAGCCCTGTGGGACTGGTGAAAGCTGTACTTAGTCTCTGACCACCAGTTGTAAGTAGAGGAGAAATGTGGCATAGAATGTTAGGCTCTTAGTTTGAGTCTTCCAAGAATTAGACACAAAGACAAGATTAGACAACAAACAAATAAATAAAACACATCTATTGGCTGGAATGCTTGTGAAAAAAAAGGGTCTTAGAGAAGGTGGAGTCCTTTAAGTATAACTCTTATGAAGGAGAGGGAAAAGAATGAAGTGTTTTTAGAAAAGATGCGACTACACCACAGTTACAAGAATATTTCACCCAGGCTGGTGTGGAGTTCTCAAAACAAAGTTGTCCATTAAAGGAGTTTTGGATACTACGGTAACTGACCTGAAATTAGTATCCCTGCGAGTGTGTGTGTGTAGAGAAAGGAAGACAGAGAGATAGACTGATTCAGATTTCTACTTGTTCTTAGGATGAGGATTGGTCTAATTAAAACTAGTTCATAATAGCTGAAAGGAGAAGTAGAATACCAGGTTGAAATTTTTGTTATAGTTTCATCTTTATACAAATGACATATAATTTAAAATGTGATGTCTTTTGTGTAGAGCAATCCAGTATTATCCAAGCTGAATTTATTTATTTATTTATTTTAAAGATTTTCTTTATTTATTTGACAGAGAGAGGCACAGCGAGAGAGGGAACACAAGCAAGGGGAGCGGGAGATGGAGAAGCAGGCTTCCCGTGGAGCAGGGAGCCTGACGCAGGGCTCCATCCCAGGACCCTGGGATCATGACCTGAGCCGAAGGCAGACGCTTAACGACTGAGCCACTCAGGCGCCCCTCCAAGCTGAATTTATAAAGAAACTACTGAAGAAACGACAGAAAATAACCAAAGATATCAATTTGCAAAAGACAAATGTCTTTCAAATATTTTAAAAAATGCATGTGAGAACAATTAGATTTTTGTAGCTCAAAATAAAATAACATGTGGAGTTACATGAAATATAGATAGATGATAGATAAACAGATAGATAGATAGATCTTCTAAGATTTTATTTATTTGTCAGAGAGAGTGAGCACAAACTGGGGGAACGGCAGGCAGAGGGAGAGGGAGACTCCCTGCTAAGCAAGGAGCCCAAAGCGGAACTGGATCTCAGGACCCTGAGATCATGACCTGAGCTGAACGCAGGCGCTTAACCAGCCAAGCCACCCAGGCGTCCCAAGAAGATATATATTTTAACCAAATTAAGCCTTAATTTTCTAAAAATGCCAGTAGCTAAAATTTTCAAATCTTGTCATAAGTAGCTGACAAGACAATTCGCTTAACCAGAAACTGAACAATCACCTATGAAACTCATGAGAAGGCTACTTTTATTAGATGTTAGATATGAAATCAGAGAAGATAAGAAACTAGGGAAGTTGGACATGAAATTAGAAGTTATTTAGGGACTAAGGGATCTTCCGATCATAAGTTTCTTAGATCTAGTCCCCTCTAAACATTTAGTATATTTTGTAGTTCTCCTTCAATAAAGTATTTGCCAAATATCTGTACAGCCCCTGACATTGTGGTGTTTACTATGTAGGTTACTTTAAAGACCAGCCACTGTCCCTGGCTACAGAAAATTTAAATTTCCCTCTCTCCATTAAAATTTCCTTTCCTAAATGGTCCTTTGTCCTTCTCTCTTCTATACTCCGTAACTGTAATTTTCCATTATCTACTGTAAGATATGTGATGTGAATTACTGTAATTCCAGCATGGTTTGTAGATTCAGTATGTGCAAATAACGTTTTGTACTCTGCATGTACCATTAAGGAGTTCTTCAGAAAATGGGTATCTGAAAGAACAAAACAAGGGCAAAACTTCTGACTTTCTCTACTCTATTATAAAACAATCTATCAGAATCCTCAAAGCATATGCAAATTACCTTTTTTTTTAAATGTGAATCTTGTTAAACCCTGAAAATGGAGTTATGTTTCAATATGCAAAGGCTCCTGTTTCCCCTTCTGGAAAAAAAAGGCAGATATTTTAAATATGAAAGCATTAGGAATTTAAAAGGAGTATGTAGGAATTGCATAGCTATCCTTCCGTTAACAGCTCAGACCTACTGTACTAAAATCATCTAGTTATGATCATATAGGTGGAACTACTTGACCAATCAAATTAATTTCAACAAACACTGAGCAGGCATTGTATTAGGCTCTGCCAGGTGCAAATAGGTAAATAAGTCATGATTTGTGCCATCATGGAGCACAATGAGATAATTTTATTTACTTGCTCATCTAAAATTTTTATTGAGGTAGAACATACATTCAGTAAGTACATAAATTTTAAATAGATTGATTTACTCATGTAATGGCCACCCAAGTCAGTATATATCTCTAAATGTTACCCCCCAAAGTACCCTCATGACCCTTCCCAATTGTACTCCCCCACAGTAACCACTAGTCCGACATCTACTTTGCTAGATTGGTTTTGCCTGTTCTTATACTTCATAAAAATGAAACCCTTCCATGTTTGGCCTTTTCAGCTCGTTATTATTTTGGTTTGATTCATCTATGTGATGTGTATCATTCATCCAATGATACACAACATTATGTGTATCAGTTTTTAGTTCTTTTTTTAATACTATATAGTATCCCACCACAGAATATACAGTTTCTTTGTTCTACTATTGATAGGTATTTAGATTATTTCAATTTGAAGCTGTTATTGATAAAACTGTCATAACTATTCTCATTTTTATCATATGGTCAACATACACACTTACTCATAAGAGAGGAACTGGTAGGTCATAGGATATGTATATTCAGCTTTGGTAAATATTCCCGGTTTTCTACTCCTGCTGGCAAAGCATGAGAAATCTAATTATTTTACATGTCACTAACACTTGGTATTATCAGTGTTTTTTAATTTTAGCCCTTCTGGTGGGTAGTATCTCATTATGGTTTTAATTTGCATTTCCCTGATGATTAATGACGTCGAGCACATTTTCATATATTTATTGGCCAATTATCCTCTTTCATGAAGTCTTTCAAGTTTTTTTCTCACTTTTTAAAAAATAACTTTACTGAATATAATTCACATAACATACAACTCAACCTTTGGCTCACTTAAAGAAAATTAGTTTATTTAAACAAAATTAAACTAAACGAACAAACAAGCAAATAAAAGAAACCATTCACCTGTTTCTCTTACCAACTCCCACCCCCACCCCCGCCACCCCCGCATCCCACCTCTGGCAACCACCCATCTGTATCTGTATCTGTGAACATTTTTTTTTCCTTCTAGATTCCACATATAAGGGAAATCATGCTATTTGTCTTTCTCTGTCTGACTTACTTCACCCTCTCTGATACAGGCTTTTCAAATGAATATATCTGATATTTTGTTAATAATAGGGGTCTAGAAAGACTTCAATCTCCTTACCAGCCTTCACATTCAAACAACTGATGTGTTGTGATTTGTGTTTGCATTCTTAATTTTTCCTTTCATCTTCTTCCTTATTTTTAATAAAAATTTGCCGGCAGCTTTTATTGCCTGCTCGAAGTAATTCTCAGACTTTACTTTTCAAAGGAGAGTGGCTTTTTGTTTCTAATCCCTTTTTTTTGTGTGTTGAAACAAACTAAATTATCTCTTCTCTTACCATGGTTTTTAATCTTTACAATAAAACACTTCTTCAGAGGTAGTCTTTATCCTTGTTCTTTTGATAATCCTCAACTTCAATTTTAATAAAATTTCTCTTGGCAGTAATGAATTATTTATTGATAGAGTCAGTGTCAGTTTTATTTTTAACACTTACCTGTGGACTAATAATTCAGTTGTTAAAACACTAAAATCTCATCTTTCTGTTCTCTTCTCAGGTTAAACATTTCTAATCCTAATAATTTCTGATGTGATTAATACTGAATGTGTTTTAGTTTTGTTTGTTTGTTTTAATATTCTCTCTGAAAGTAAATTTTCTCATGCCTGGCATATAGTTGATAACATGGAAGTCACTTGATATTACCAGGTAATTGTTACCTGGTCTGCTGAATGCTTAAATACTTCTCTAATTTTAATATTAACTTCTGATCAAGAGCACTGCAAATTTATTTTGTATACAATGGCTTGGTTAAGCATCAGCTTTTAGCCATCAAACATCTTTTTGTTTTAATTTTCATCTTGCATGGTTTTGAACATACTGAAGATATGAATGCACTCCATTCCTAAGTTCTCTACTAACAACCTTAACTTCTACTGGGGAAAAAAAAAAACCTTGGGAATTCTACTTGCTGGTGATATGAAAATTGTATTTCCAATGCTACTTCTTTGATTATATGCTAGGCTAGGCATTTTAAAAGCTTTCAGAGAAGACTTATTAGATTTACCAAGGCTAAGAAGTTATGTTCATACAAAATTAATTCTGTTTGAGGCGAATTGTGAGGTGAGACCTCCCTCCTTCACTCTTGCTACACCTCTCAGCTCTTATGGGGTATAACACATATTGCTCATTTTGATGCCTGTATTTACCTCCACTCCCCAAATAGTCCAGCTGCCCTCTACAGCATTACTCTAGTGCATTTGCAGGCTATATTGTCAAGGAACAAAATGTCTTCTATAATGATCCAAAAGCTTTCTAACTCTTTGCCTTTCTTCTCTGAACCTTTTCTTTCATGGTGTTGTATCAGCATTCATAAGCTAGCCTGCATTTGGAGTCACTGAAGCTATGTGCAATTTTGCTAGCAATGTCAACACAAGGACATCAAGATTCTCCTTGTGTATCACTGTCTTTATCACATAACAGATCTCGGGATCATACAAATGCCCTTTCACAGAAGTGCTAGGGGAGGGTTAATAATATATCCACCTCTAGGATTATAAATAATCATTTCTCCTTCTATCTTTTCATCTTTTTATTTCTTCCATGGTGCTTTGTTACTTTAATGTGGAATAATAGATTCTACGTTAACAAACAAACAAACATAAAATCACAAATTGCTAACATATGCCTTGGGTTCAATGTCCATTCTGTACTAGACTGTAACTTAAACAAGAATTTCTGAACCAGTATGTTTTTTACTATCATATTTATGATATTTTGATATCTAGAGTGCAGGCACGGTGTCATCTCAAAGACTGATTATGTGGCCTTTCCCCACCAAGTCACTTTAAATCTCCATGAGGAAAAGCATATAAAAAAGACAGCCTTTGGGAAAATGGAAGGAAGGCCACTCACAATGTGACAGGTAGGTAGCTCGTGAAAACAGACTGACAGAGTCAGGTGCACTTACCGAGTGTAAACTGCCAACAAACTGTCAACTGCCAAAATGAATTAGACTCTCAAGGAGGTCTCAAATCTTAAATGTTTAAACATTCAGAAACTTCACTAAGACATCTAGTCATGCTATGTTTCCATGGGTGTCCCTGCCACACCTTCACTGCTATTCAAAAGTAAGAAAAAATAAAGACATTCTTTATCTTGCATGAGTAATTTCTCAATAGGCTTCATATTCTACCAGAGAGAGAAAGAGGAGGGGGGAGGTTGAAGATTCCCTGGAAGACTGTCAATGTGTCATCTAGCTTTATCTGCTTCCATTTAGATTATATACTTCAGTTATACCTTTCCCAGCATTTTTGTTGTCAAAGTTGTGTGCATCTTTGAAATATGCCTCATTTTGTTTTTAATCCCATTAGCATAATGTATCAATTACATGCAACCAAACTTGAGATTACTTTAGGATATTTCTAAATATGTTAACTGAGGACACGTAGTTGGCTCCTAGGATATTTCCCTTCATTTCCTTCCTCTGTGGCACAATCATATCTTTGTCACTTAAAAATAATAATGTCAGAGAAAGACAAATGCTGCATGACCTCACTCATATGTGGAATCTAAAAGAATAAATAAACCCTATATAAACAGAGAACAGACTGATGATTATCAGAGGTGGGGGGGTCGGAGGCGAGGGAAATGTTCAAAAGGTAGATGAAGATGTTCAAATGTACCACCTGTCAGTTATAGGCTAAATAAGTTCTGGGGATATAATGAACAGAATGGTGACAACAGTTAACAATACTGCATCATATATTTGAGAGATGGTAAGAGAGTAAATCGTTGAAGTTCTCATCACAAGAAAAACTTATAACTATGTAAGGTGATGGATGTTTTCTAAAGTTATTGTGGTAAGCACTTTGCAATATGTACATATATTAAATCATTATGTTGTATACTTTAATACAATGTTATATGTCAATTATATATCAATACAACTAGAAAAAAATGCCTTAGCTAAATATACTAATTGGGAAGGTAATATCATAGTTTTCTTTTTCACCAAATAGAAGGAAATGTCACTTGTGGGTCTTTGGTAAATATCTGGCAAAGAAAAGATATCCATAAGGTTAATATGGTTTTTCTGCCATTGTTGAAATAATAAATAAAAATATATACTCTTGCACCTGCCACTTAAATCTTGTGGCGTTCATTGATTCCTTTTTCAACTGGTGTTACAAGGACATTCTATCACCTAAAGTATTGGAAGGGGTTAGCTTCTTCTCTCTGCCACACATTTGGGTTATTCATGGAGATCTTTTATTTCTCCTCAATGCTTTCTTTTAAAGTCGTAAAGAATATGTTGCACTATTGTTCAGTACTTGAATTTGTTATAATATTTTGAATTGCTTCAGCATTATAACTGTTCAGAGGAGTTACAGTATAAAGGAACTATGAGATAGAATGCTAAGTTCCTAAGCACAAAAGCAGTTTGACCAAGCATAGCCAAGTATTTTAACATATTGTGAGAAAGTTTCTTTTTTATGATTGTTGGTGATGAACTTAATTTAGGGATATTTTTCATGACTGAATCCTTCTCTCTGGTTTTTACTGAAAGCCTGAGGCTCTTGTCCTTCTTTCTGTTAATCAACGTAGTATGATTACTACAATAATGTTGTAGTTTCATCTTGAATGATGTCTTTCTTCTACTGTCATCAGAAACAACTGAAAGCCCACACTTTTTTCTTCAGAGTACTTATGACAATTTATAATTATACACTTACTTGTATGCTTATGTTTCATTAATTCTTCTTAGAGTACAATTTTTTGAAGATATAAGCAATGCCTATTTATTCTCCAATATACATAAATGTCATGTGAGCCACTTAAGAGATGCTCAATAAATATTTGATTATTAAAAGAGTGGATAGTTGGATGAATATTCTAGCTTGCATTGGTTTAGTTACACTCTTTATTGTCATCAAAAGAAATTTGGGCCATTGGAAAAGGCTTGGTTCAGCCAACCCTACATCTTTCGGTCAGCCTACTTTGTAATATATTCTGAAGTTGTCTTCATAAGGAAATTATAAAATGTGACTTTGGCACAATTTCTGGTACCAAATAAGCACTTAATAAGTATTTTCACTTCAAATACAAGCCTAAGTTATTTGCCAGGCAATTCTACAAATTTCTGAAGTGCTAAGTTTTTCTCTCACTCTCTGGTTTCCTATTTCTCCTATTTACATTTTTGTTGGATCCTGCAGATACCTCAAGTGCCAATCATGCCATATTAATTTCTTCATCTATTACATTTCCACTATAACATGGCTCTTGTTAGGAATGTAATAGAGAAAGGAAAGGGATTTGGAGACAAGAGTAGAAATCTAAGTCCCATCTCATTACCAATGAAGAATAGCATATTTGCACTAGATAATTTTTGTTTTATTTTTAGAAAGGAATATATCATCATCCACTGAACAGAAACAGAGATCTTTGAGATTTCTGTAGATTCCAGGAAGGAGTAAAATGAAGATAAGCTGGCACATAGGACCAAATTGTTAAATTAGACTTTCACAACCAGTGATCCTCTACATAGTATCAAGTTTACTAAATAATTCCCAGTGGAGAAAGGGGAACCCTCCTGCACTGTTGGTGGGAATGCAAACTGGTGCAGCCACTCCAGAGAACAGTACGGAGGATCCTCAAAATGTTAAAAACAGAACTACCCTACAATCTAGCAATTGCACTTCTAGGTATTTACCCAAAGAATATGAAAATACCAATTCAAAGGGATACATGCACCCCAATGTTCATAGCAGCATTATCTGCAATAGCCAAATTATGGAACCAGCCCAAGTGTCCATCGACTGATGAATGGATGAAGAAGATGTAGTATAAATAGACAATAGAATACGACTCAGCCATAAAAAGAATGGAATCTTGCCATTTGCAACGATATGGATGGAGCTAGAGAGTATTATGCTAAGCAAAATAAGACAGTCAGAGAAAGATAAATGCCATATGATATCACTCACTTGTGGAATTTAAGAAACAAAACAAATGAGCATAGGGAAAAAAGAGAGAGAGAAGCAAACCAAGTAAAAGACTCTTAACTACAGAGAACAAACTGATGGTAACTAAAGGGGAGGTGGGTAGGCGGGCTGGGTTAAATAGGTGATGGGGACTAAGGAGTACACTTGTGGTGAGCACAGCGTGATATATGGAAGTACTGAATCACTATATTATATGCCCCAAACTAATACTACACTGTATATTAAGTAACTGGAATTTAAGTAAAAACTTAAAATAAAATTCTCACTATATAAAGAGATCCAGTTGGCAATAGATTAAGTTAGGTCACCTACCTTCATTTCTTACCCCAGAGGGGGCAAACCCACCTTTCGGTTTCTTTTCCTCCCCTCCCCTTCCCCTCTGCCACCACAACTAGCTACCTAAATCAGCATTTTAGAGGCTTGTCAAAACATATGGGTTAAAGAGAGAAGTACATATTTTACTCCATTTTGCAGAGATAAATAGCAGGCTTAAATAAACAGCAAATAACAAAACAAAAAATCTATGTGAAATAGGGGTTCATTTCAAGCTTTGGTACTTGTTTCCAACCAAGAAGAAACTATTAAATACTGAGGGAGGTACAAACAAAGAATTCATTGCATTTTGCAGAAAGGTGTCTTGAGACAACATATCTAAATGGAAACTTTGGGTACTTGAGTTCATTTCCTCTCATTCCTTAACCTCTAAGCAAAATATGTTTGGAACAATCAAAATCGAGTTCTTCAATGAAGGTCTAATGGAAACACTGTGTAGCTAGATGGAGAGCAGAGCAAAAGAGAATTCTGAAGGAAATAGAAAGAATGCACTTATTCAAGGAGAGTGACAGAAAGAAAGCACAACTGCCTTGCCTGGTTCCTACCAAATAAAAGGAAAGGTGAAGAAACCCACGTGAAGAATAAGGACTCTACATCCAAAGTACTGGTCATTAATACAGTTCAGAATGTCTCCAAGTCTCCAGAGAGACAATATGTTAGATATGAATGTCCCTACATATTATCAACCACAGATTCAAGAAAGAAGAGTAGATGTGTCACTATCTAGCAATGACATGAAAAGCAGGTTTCCTTTAAAAGACTGTAAAACTCTGACAATTTTGAGAAATATTTTAAAAATACATCAAATTAATAGATCAAAGGAATGTATGGTCATAGGTTTGATGCTGACATGTTACTTGATAAAATCAAGCATCCATGCCTTATTAATATCTTAGCAAACTGGTAGTAAATATACATATTATTTTTATAAGAAGGGATACTAGTAAGTAGAATATGTTATTGTAACTGATAGAAGATTTGACTGTATGTTTGGAAATCTTAAGAAAGAAAATTATAAGCAATGTAAAAAAATTGAGTATGGTGGCTGGTTGTGACAGTTATGTAAAACAATATTTTTTTCTAATGACAGATGGTAGTGAGTTTACTGCTATAATTTAAAAATATCATATTAATTCTATCAACAAACAAAAAGTAGTGAAAAACTTAGGCGGAAATGTAGAAGTAATATTAATTATGTATATTAAGAGGATTTTAAATACTAAATGAAAACCTACTGAAAAGGGAAAGATAAAACATTTTCTCAGATCATATAACTCAGTAGCATAAATATATTATTTCTCTCAAATCTATAAACTAAATGCAGCTTCAAACAAAATTTTAAAAATATTTTTTGGAGCCTGAGGAAATTATTTAAATGCCTTTCAGAAAAAAATACACATAATAGTAAAATTCTAAAATAAAGAGCAACGGGGAAGTAGTTGTATCAGATATTAGCATATATGTTAGAGTAATTAAAGATATATTGTTTATGGGTACAAGAAGAGAAGAAAAAAAGCTAAAAAGAAAAAAAAATCCAGACTTTGGACAACTGCATGACTGAGATTTTAAAATGAAAATTAAGTATCTAATTTTGTCCGTACATGCACATATATGCACATGTACATCATATAAAAAAATAAAGTCCATGTATATCAAAAATATAAATGTAAAACATAAAAATAAATTATTAGAATAAAAATAAAATACTGAACATAGAAACTGAAGCAAAATTAGAAATAATTAAAGCAATATAAAAAGATAGTCTTTTATCCCTTCTAACAGATGGGAAAAATGAGAAGCATATCAAATTGTTTGTCTTTGGAAGCAGTCACTCTAATTTATTGTTAGACAAACTTTATCTAACAATACCTAAGTGTTTATTGTTAGATAGACACCGTGGGAGTATAAATCACTACAAATTTTTTACAGGACAGCATGTCACTATGTTTCATATTTTAAAATACAATTACTGTTCTTATACGATTTAATTTCTGGAAATCTCTCTGAAATATACATTCAGTACACACAGCTGTAGGTATAAGTATTTCATTTTTTAGATAACTATAATAGGAAAAAATGGAATTAGTCTAAATATTTAACAAAAGAGAATGATAAAATTTTCATGGCATATTACTACAAGGCAGTTTTATGAAACTTTTCAAAAAGAATATTATAACTCTGCATATGTGACATATAAAGGCGTCTAATAACTGTTAAGTGAGAAAGGAGTCAAATTGAATTATTTATAGTACGATCTCTTTCTAGAAAATATTATAGTTATATCATTTGCTGGATTCAATAAAACTATTTATTTCACATCCCCCTGTCCCAATTTAATGAGATTGGAATGTTATTTTTTTTAAAGATTTATTTATTTATTTGAGAGAGAGAGAGAGAGAGAGAGAACAGGGAGAGGGGCAGGGAGAGTGAGAGAGAGTCTTAAGCAGACTCCAGGCTGAGTGCAGAGCCTGACCGGGGAGGTGGTGGGGGGCAGGGAGGGTTCGATTGAGCTCAAGATTCTGAGATTATGACCTGAGCCAAAACCAAGAGTGGTTGCTTAACCGACTGTGCCACCCAGGTGACCCAGAGACTGGAATGTTTTTAAAATTCATTTCCAAAGATATCAGCCCTGGTCCAGGAGAGAAGTTGTGAATTATCTGTTATTTAATTGCATACACACACATACAAACACACAGATTTTGCCATATAACATACTGTATTTGCACTGTTACAAGCACACATGGTTATATTTTAATTTAGATTTGGATCCCTATTTGCCACTTAAAAGTGTTTAAAATGTTCCACTGTTCACTATGAGCACAGCCACGAAACTGTCTACCTAAAACACATCAGACAATGAAATTTAAATCAACAGAAATTACTATGTATCTTAGTATAGTATTTCCAATGTTCAGAAATGTTGGAATGACAATCATTTAAAATACTTATCAAAAGCTTCTGTCTTACTTCCAGTTATGACAAAGTAACTGAGAGTGGACCAGTCCTCTAGTTGTAAATAACCATAGTCCCTGGGTAAAATACATGAGGCAAAAAGTTTTCCGACATTGAACAAGAGGCACTAGAATAATATAATTCTGAAAAGAAGGAAACTTTGAGCGATCTCTGTAATTGCATTTTTTTCTCTACCTGGGGACAATTTTCCAACCATGGTCCAGAGAGTTAGAATCTAAGCAGAACCCAGAGTTCCCAATGAGCTGGGGAAGAAGCATCCTGAATTTGAAGTCACTGAAGGGACTGGACAGAACTCAAAGATATGTAGATGGGGAGGTGCCGGAAGTCTATGTGGGATCCCCTGCAATTCCCCAGATTACAGCTGGGCTACACACATGCAGAATAAGGTTACACAAAGTGTTCCAAAAGTAGCTGCTGCAGGATTGAAAATGGCACAGACATACAAAGTTTAAAGCAGTAGAGGCCAACATTAGAGGTTCAGTTCCATTAAAGTGGAAAAATTTACTTAGACTTTTGTTATGCCTTGGTTCTTTATCTGAGACAACAGAAAGGCCAAGCTTTGGGAATAAAAACTGTATTGTAGAAAAAGTCTCCTTTTTGGACTAAAATCAACCCCAAGTACCAACTAGAAACCAAAGTTTGGGTATTTAGTCCCTTCAAATTAGAAGGTCCTAAAAACTCTTTGGGCTTTTCAGAAACAGCCTTTCTAAAGCAAAAGATCCTGTCTACACAAGTGAAAAGTGATCAAACAGTAAAAGGACAACTAGCTAAAATTAACATCTTCCCAGGAAGATAACAGAACCAAGAGCCTCCATAATGTAATTATCAGCAGGATTAGTGAACAATCAAAACTTAAGAAAAACACAAACAGAAAATGTGACCCTATACTCCAGAAAAAAAAGGTCAATAGTAACCATTGATCCAAGATGGCAAAATATTGGGTTGGCAAGACAAAGATTTTAAAGAAATTATAAGTACATTCAAGTAACTAAAGAAAAATGTGTTCAAAGAACTGCAGGAAATACAGGAGTAAATTTTTGTGGATTTGTGTTACCCAGTGGTTTCTTAAATAGAATATTACAAGAACATATGACAGAAGAAAATCAAATAAATTGGACTTGATCAAAATTTAAAAAATTAGTGCTGCAAACAATACCATCAAGTAAGTGAAAATATAAACTGCATAATGGGAGATATATTTGCAAATTATATCTCTGATAAGGGCCTTATATCCAAATATATGAATTACTCTTAACTGACTGAGCCACCCAGGCATCCCTAGGAATCACTTCTATAATTCAAAAATAAGACAACACAATTAAAACACGAACAGAGGATACGAACAGACATTTTTCTATTTAAAAAAAATAAAAGCCCATAAAAGCATATTAATGGATCATCAACATCATCAGACATTAAGAAAATGCAAATTAAAATCACAAAAAGATAACACTCCACACCCACTAGGATGGCTATTATCAAAAAGATGGACAATAAACAAGTGTTGGTAAGAATGTGGAGAAATTAAAGCCATTATATTGCCGGTAAGGGTGTTAAATGGAACAACCACTTTGGCACTTCCTACGCAGTTAAACATGGAGTTACCATATGACACGGTGTGGTAGGCAGAATAATACTCCGTCCCCTAAACATATACATGTCCTAATCTGCAAAGCCTGTGAATATATTCTCTTACAAGGCAAAAGGGACTCTGCAGATGTGATGAAGCTAAGGAATTTGAGGTAGGAAAGTTATTCTGGACTACCTGGGTGGGCCCCATGTAATCATAAGGACCTTTATGAGTGAAGCAGGGAAGGAGAAGACTCAAAGGGAAACTTAACCATGCAACCTTGCTGGATTTGAAGATGGGAAAAGGGCACCAGGAACTAAGGAATACAGATGGTCTCCAAAACCTGAAAAAGAATAAGAACTTCTCTTAGAGGCTCCAAAAGGAACACAGCCCTGCTGACACCTTGAATTTTCTGGTGAAACCCAGGACTTCCAGAACTGTGAGATAATAGATTTGCACTGATTTAAGCCAATATGTGTGTGGTAACTTGTTACTGCAGCAATAGGGGACTATGACTAATTCCATCCCTAGGTATACACACAAGAAAAGAGAAAAAGTATATATATCCACACACAAGCTTGCATACAAATGTTCATAGCAGCATTATTTATAATAGCCAAAAAATAGAAACAATTCAAATGCCTACTACCTGAAAAATGAATATACATGAACCATGCATGTGATGGAGTATTACTGGCAATAAAAATAAATACCGATAATTGTGACAATACAGATGAAATTTGAAAACATTACACCAAGTGAAGGAAAACAGTCACAAGAGATCACATATTGTATGACTCCATTAATATTAAGCATCCAGAACAGGCAAATCCATAGACAGAAAGAGTAAATTTGTGGTTGCCTATGGCATAGTGCTGGGAAATGGGGAGGGAATGATAATGGATATGGTGTTCCTTTTATGGAGTTTGAAATGTTTTAAATTTAAATTGTGGTGATGATTGTATAACTCTGAATTTACCAAAAAATAATTATACTGTATACTTTATATGACATATTATAAAGTTTGTCTTAATAAAGGTGTTCAAAGTAAACTCCAAAAATATTTTAAAAAATAAAGTAAATATAGTCTTCCTGAGTAATCAGATAGGGAAGTTTAGCAGAGGAAAGATAATTATAAGAAGATGGAAATTTTAAAAGAGAAAATGGAATAAGAAATTCACTAAATGGGTTTAATGACCTATGTGAGAAGGTAGAAGTTTCAGCGAGCTTGAAAATAGATCAATACAAAGCATTCAATTTGAAAAACACTGAGAAAAAAGAATGAAGATTCAGATACATGGAGACAACGATATATATGTAATAGAAGTCCCAAAAAGAAAAAAAAAAAGAATCCAGCAGAAAATTATTTGCTAAAGTAATGGGTGAAGTTTTTCTAGATTTGTAGAAAAGCATCTACTTTCAGATTCATGATGCTTAGCAAACCTCAAGTAAGCAAAATACAAGAAACACAGACCTAGACACATGATAGTCAAACTACCGAATACCAAATAAAAAGAAAATTTTGAAAGTGGCCAGAGATAAAGGACACATAACTTATCCCTGGAAACGTAATTGAGAGTAGCCACTAATGTTGGATCAGAAAACAGTGGAAGGACCTCTTTTAAGTGCTTGCAGTTAAAACAAAAACAAAAACTGTCACCCTTGAATCCTTTATCCAGTGAAGATAGCCTTAAATACAACATGAAATAAAACCATGTGTATTAGTTTGTGAGGGCTGCCATAACCTAATACTGCCAACTGGGTGGCTTAAACATTGGAAATTAACTCTCACAGTTCTGGAAGCTAGAAGTTTGAGATCAAGGTGTCAGTGCGCCTGCTTCCTTCTGAGAGTTATGAAAGAAATTTTGTCCTATGCCTCTCCCCACCGAACCTTAGGTCTGGTGGTTTGCTGGCCATTTTCAGCATTCCTTGGCTTACAGAAGAGTCACCCAAATCTCTGCCTTCATGATTCCATGGTGTTCTTCCTGCGTGTGTGTATGTCTCTTTACATGTCATTCTTTCATACGGCCACAAGTCATCTATTGGATCAGAGGCCCACCCAATTCCAGTATGACTTCATCTCAGCTAATTACATCTGTGACACCCCTATTTCCAAATAAGATCTCATTTTGAGGTACTGGGGGTTAGGACTTCGACATATGAATTGTAGGGGAACACAATTCATCCTATTACAACATGTATAGATAAAAAAACCTGAGCACATTTGCCATCAGCAGAGCTGAACTATAATAAATGTTAAAGGATATTATTTTGGCTGAAGTAAAAGGATACAATACTGAAGGAAAAATTAAAAAAAAAAAGCCCACCAGGAATGGTTTAAAAAAAATGGGTATGTATACAATGACTCTTTTTCCTCATTATAATCTTTTGTGGGGACAAAAATAGCATCTCATAAGGTTATGATAAGGATCATGTGAGAAATCTCCACTAAATGCTTTTCTTACTGTAAAAATTGTTAATAATTATTTATTCTTATTACCTCTTATTACCTAACATTAGCACATTCATTCATGTTTGTGTGTGAAATTATGTAAGTAGTATCTTTCTAATTACAAGACAAATACAAATAAACATTTATTGATCACTTACTATATGCCAGGGAATTTAAACACTTCATAGAGCTTATTTATCTGCATAAATTTTGTGAATTAGATATAGTATCCTCATTTAGGCCAAGATATTGAAATGTTAAAAGATTTCCCGACCCATTTAGTAAATAGAATTAAAATCTAACTCTAGACTCCATAATCATTATACCATTTTACTTCCAACAACAAATCACTGCAACCTCTATTCAAAAACAAAACTGTAAAATGAAAAATTATCATATGTTGAGCTGTAGAAAAAGGAGCCACTTAAATCCAACCACATCCACTTAAAGAATTTGGCATCTTCTGAACAATACCTGTATTTAAAATATTTCCTAAACACCAGAGTTTCTGATTTTGGGGGACAGTTTTGATATAAACCATTCCTTTGTACTGGCCTCATAAATCATGAATACTGGAAAATTCATCTAAACTTCTAAACTTCTAAACATTATCTTCTAACATCAACTGTCTCTTGCACTAAGATATAGCAAAAGAACTACAATAGCAAAACAACAATAATCTCTTATCAGATTTTATACCCATGTTCTGGGTGACAACATACATGGCTCCTCTTAGAAGAAAGAGACACAACTTGAGACCAACCATTTTTCCTGAGATGAACCACTTTTGGAATATTCAGAAGGTAAAAAACAAAAATGGCCATGAAACTTTCACAGCTTCAGATGTCAGATCCCTGTCATTTATGCCATATAAGCCATATATACCTCATGTGGACCAGACCCTTCGGAAAAGGCCGCCTTAGCCTTTTTTCTATTCTCATCAACCCTGTTTCCCATCTTCAAGTGGCAATGCCTTCAAATTCCAAAGTTCCTACATTTCCTGAAGTCCTTTTTTTTTTTTTTTAACTGAAGATTTTATTTATTTATTTATTTATTCGAGGGAGAGAGAGCACGTGTGAGCCAGCATGAGCAGGGGGAGAGGCGGAGGGACAAGCAGATTCCCTGCTGAGCAGGGACCCGGATGCTGGGCTGGCTCGCAGGACCCTGAGATCATGACCTGAGCTGAAGTCAGCTGCCCAACGGACTGAGCCACCCTGGTGCCCCTCCTGAAGACTTTTAGCAATTTTCTCAGAAGATCTGAGTTTAATAAAATTACATCAGAAGTTTGTATATAACCTGGTCATTCCCAAACTCTACTTTTCTCCCAAACACCGGACACATCAACCTGATTTCAGTTAGCCAATAAGCCTTTGAGAGAAAATGAGAGACACCTGAGATGGACTTTCAGGATTTGTTTAGATATGAAGAATGACACTAATGATATCCAAGAAACTTTCATTTCAGTTATTTAAAACGTTTTATCTTTTGTCAGATAAATGAAGGATGAAGTTCACTTTCAGTATAATGTGACTGCTCCCGCACTTGACCCCTCCCTGGTGACCTAACCACAACTTCATCTTCTCTCAAGGATGGTTTGAAAAATGTAAGTTAATTAGAAGAGCATAACATAACTTTAAGCAAAGTACAGAATTCATTTTAAAAAGGAAACTATATAAAATTTTCACTAGGTTGAATATTATCTCTAATACTGTCATTATCATGCACCTCAGGAATGATTGTGGTGCATCAGTGTGCTTTGGATCCTACAGTTTAGATCCATGTCTTATTCCATTCCATCATCTTCTTTCCCTGTTTCTTAAACCCATCTATATTTTTCCTTCCAATATACAATGACAACAACAACAACAAAAGTGATTAGAATAGAGGGGAGATACTCTTTTTGGCCATGTAAGAGTGTGTGCCTTATTTATTTATTTATTTATTATTTATTTATTATTTATTTATTTATTTGGCACAGGCTTGCCTTATCTTAAGGAAACATTGGGGTTTAAGTGAAAGATGATGGACTGCATAAAGGTGGAGTAAATCACAAATAGCAGCTGTTCATTAGTTTTAAATCAATTAAGCCCTCTGGAAATTAAAACTGAAATTGAGTGTTTTGCACTATTTTTTATATCTAGGGCCCTTGGTTGGGTCCAGCATAGCCAATCTTGTGTCTGCTTACAAAGTGTTGCTCATTTCAAAGTTTTGATAATCATATTCTCATGTTTTATGGACACATCCTCCTGTCTGTAGTTCAGACATAAACATGCAGCTGTACGTACAGCTCGGTCTGCCACATTACCTCAGCAAATCATGAGCCTTCAAATTAGGCATTCTGGAACAAATGCAAGCAGAAATAAGAGAGGAAATTCGTTTTTCAAATATAAACTTTCAAACAGCCTCTTTTAATGGTCACATTTTGTTCTCTGAGTCCACAAAAGTTTTTTAAAAAAAGTTGGCTACTATTTGGACATCAAATAAACTTTTCCCCAAAATTGACATTATTTTTGGAACTGTGGAGCCAGTTTCTCAGCAGAAGAAAATCACCCAGGCTCCTTCCCCTTCATTCTTGTTAAGAGTATACTTTACCCTTTAACAAATCCCCAAGGTTTTATCCTAAATTCTTCCCTTATAACAGCCAATGCCACCATCACGCCAGTTGGGTAGACTTTCTGCTTGTCAGGATTATTTATTCATTTATCTGGTCAACATTACTGGAAGTTTTCCTTCTATCAAGCCCTACTAAATATTGGGAATAAAAGATGAAATCAGATTCCCTTGCTTTCAGGAACCTCACCTTTTAGTAAACCAGATTTTATTCTGTGGTTAATCTGAAGGAGGTAAGGCATCATGATGTGACTTTACTTAAATTCAGAAGAACAAAATCAATGCAGTATGAATTTTAAAGATAAATTTCCATATACAGATCAAATTTCCAAACCTCAGAAAAGCATTGGAACAAGATATTTATGTTTTAAGGTGAGGATTTGGGGTTTGTTTGCTTGGTTTTGCAAGTAATAGAAGATGGAGAAGCTGCATTAAATTAAAATGCTGCATCTATTGGTAAGAGAAGAAAGTGTAGTTTGGCTTCACATGGAGCTTCTTAGAAGGAGAAAAATAAAGTTCTAAACAAAGGAAGCCACTTTTCTCCAGCTCTCAAGGTATCACAGCCTCATCTTTATTTCTGTCTCATTTTTAATTCTGTATGTTTGCTAGTCTTTCTGTTCCACTGTGCACCTGGCATAAGAAAGGTTGTATTAGCTTAGAAAATACATATTTTTCTCATTATCAAAAAAAAAAAAACAAACAGATCACTGATTTCTACTCTTGAACTCACTGCACAAAATTTCAAGAGAGATAAACTGATTGGCTTTAGGGTCCACACCTTGCCCAATCTTGATGGTGGTAGGAGTGGGTGGGTTTGAAGGCAGGGTCATGCAAACCAGACCTGCTTGTTGGTGTGGGCTCAGTGATAGTTGCTCAGTACCACGAGGCTGAGGCTGGGTAGAGAGGTTCTAGCACACACCGCAGGAAAGATAGGCCTTGCTTGGAGGCTGCCCATTTCTAAAGAGCACAATCCAGAATACTAACAGTTTCCTATATTTGTATTTATTTCCCAGAAGAAATTTCCAGGCTAATCAAAGTGACAAAGATGTAAGAGATAAATGCAACACAGTGGAATCGGTGCTATAAGAGAGGTGAATATCAAGGACAGCCATCAGAGTAACTGTGAGAAATTGCATTACACAGCAAAGATGCACACAGTTTTGAGGCTTTATTCTCTAGGTTTCATTTTTGCTTTATTAACGAATTTGATTTATTCTATATAGGAAGTCCCCTTAATTTTGAAGTTTTCAAGAGCCCATGTTGAATTACCAAAAAATGCACAACTAGTAAGTGTACAGCTAGATGAAATTTCCTATCAGCACAGCCATGAGTCAAATATTGCCCGCACCCTGGAAACTTCCCTCAAGCTTCCTCAATTAGCCTGCCCAATCACCACCTAAAGGTAACTACTGTTCTGTCTTTTCTCCCCATAGCTTAGTGAGGCCTATTTTGAACTTCATATAAAAGGAATCATGTAGTATGTCCTTTTGTAGGTCTGACTTTTTTAACATTATGTTTGTGAGGAAAACCCATGTTGTCTTATGAAGATGGAGTTTGTGAAATTTTATTCTGATATCGAGTTTCATGGAATGAGTATACCACAACACATTTATCCATTACAGGGTGGATGGACATTTGGATGGTTTCTATTTTGCAGCCAGTATGATAAATGCTATTAATATTCTTGTATATATTTCTTTTAATAAATGCATGTGTGCCCTTCTGTTTTAGTCATTATGATGGATGTGTAGTTATATCTGATAGTTATCATAATTTGTATTTACTAATGACTGATGATATTGAGAACATATTGACAGGTTTATGGGCTATGTAGTTGCCATTTTTTATAAAGTAAAAATTTTTCTTTTTCTTTTTTAATGAGTTGGTTGTCTTTTTCCCCTGCTTTCTTTATGTAAACTTCATTAAAAGTGAGAACTTCTGTTTATCAAAAGACCCAGTTGTGAGATTACAAATAAAAACACCTTATTATTTAAAATAGAGACCCTCTCTTACCAAAATTTGATTCTAACTCAAATCTTTAAAATTATGTCTGTTATGTGAAATAATGCCTCTATTAAGATATATGCCACTTCCAAACATGGAAATAATATTCTATAAAGGGAAAACTTGACTCGAAGATTTGCATTTTCTTGTATTTTTTTAAGATTTTATTTATTTATTTGACAGAGAGATAGAGAGAGCCAGAGAGCACAATCGGAGTGAATGGCAGAGGGAGAGGGAGAAGCAGGCTTCCTGCTGAGCAGGAAGCCCAATGCGGGGCTCCATCCCAGGACCCTGGGATCATGACCTGAGCCGAAGGCAGACACTTAACCAACTGAGCCACCCAGGTGCATTATGCCTAAGAGATCCATAGAGAAAAAGCAGCCCACACATTAGGAGTTATATATTTTGTGTGTAATCTCAATGGTCAAAATCTATAAAGAAAAAAACTTATTCTGTCTACTTCATCATTTATCTTTTTTTATACTTCACAGAAAAAGCTGCCCTCAAGTCTCAGAATCAGAAAAATCTGTGCTGGGCAATTTACTTGGTTTTCTCTCATGAGCACTGTGGCTTTTATGACAGTCTGTGTCCCCCTCTTTGTTTTGTTTCCCAACAAATTTTACCTCACATTTATAAACTACAAATGACTCTACGTATACATTTCTCCCTACTAATCCTATCCCTGCCTTTACTTTGCAATTTCCTTCAGATATTTCATTTTATATAAAATATACGATCAATATAAAAGTAAAAAAAGAAACACAAGAATATATATGTATGTGCATATGTGAATATAATATATGTTTTATATATATATACACTAAGCTAAATATATATAGTGTATATATAAAATTATATATATAAACAATTAAATTCATATGTACTAAGTAAAATACATGTGATGTATAGGTAAATGTATAGTATGCATACATACAAATAGACATATATAATACAATATACATATTATTCTAAACATACATTATATATAATATACATAACAAACAGGACAAACGTTTATTTTTATGATTGGGCTTAAATTTTGTAAGAGCAACAAACAATAATTTTAGAGTTAGTGGCCTTAATAAACATTTCTGTTCTTACGTCTTCGTCTTGTGGTATAATATTATTTTTGCTACAGTCCTGGGCCATATGCTTGCTTAACTTTCGTTTCATGCTACAAAGTACAGATTAGTCCTGGGATCGAAGCGGCCTAAAGTATTCTGTGCAGCATCTTATTTGTTTGCAAAGTTCTTGAACTATGAATAAGGATAAAATTTCAAAGCTAAAGCATGGAAAAAAAGACTGGAGAAAAGCATTTTTATGCTAATGGCCATAGCAATGATTATAAAGCAGAGTGCACACAGAATGCACCATGGAGATGCTAAATAATATTTATGGAGCATATGGGCCTTGCATAGCAGAAGCAGAAATGTTCTTCCAAATTCTGTTTGCCAAATTACTTTGGACATTAAGGAAAATGCTGAAGTTTCATTTGAACTGTGGACTGAAAATCCTGACCAAAAACAGGGCAGGGATTTGTGAGCTGTCATTTTATTCACCACAATGCTAAATAGAACTGTGACATGCTAGAATGATTCTGGATAAATTGACAATAAATTGTCTTTCACTTGCTTGATATAAGGGTGTTCTGAAGGGAAAAAAAAAGTGGGACACGGAATAAAAGTTTCAGAAAAGTTTAAATAGAACAGTTTACGAAATTCTTAAGGAAAACAGTAGGAGTCCATGGGATAAACAAATGCTTTTTTTTTTTTTGCAAATCTATTGTTCTAAATTTAATTGTAATAATCCAAAGCATCAATGGATAATTTAGGGATCTGGAAAACATATTTTGAATTTGAAAAATACATAGACAGTATCATATCAGTCATCCCTTATGCCTCAGAGAGCACATCTTGATGAATTCTCATCAGTGTTGGTCTTCATTTCATTTGCTCAGATAATAATAGGAATGCACTGGCTAAGTGTTAGGTATTATGCTGACTTTTATCTCTAGCATTCCAAGATATATTTTATTACCCTGGTTTTATAAACAAGAATGTTCAGTTTCAGAAAGTCTAGAAAGCTTGTTCAAAATCCCACAGGTAGTAGAGTAACTGGAACTCAGTTCTACCTGAGCAAAAAGGCCCAGAGCTTTTCAATACATCACCGCTTTGTTACAAAACAAACAACACTTGGAGAAAGAAAAAAAAAAAAAAAGAACGAAAAGAAAAAAAAAAACACAAAAAAACAAAAAAGAAAACAAAACAAACCTCTAAACAAACATACATCAATCTCAGTATAAACCACCAACTGTTATAACAAAGATGTAAAAAAAAAAAACTACCTTTGAAATGGCATCAGGGAGATAGAAAATCACCAATTTATATTCTGTTTATGGGAGAAAATTATCAGGATGATTTCTGGATGAATTCTGTTCCTAAATATCCCTGAGTATTTTTAAAGTGGCACTTAATCGGTTTTAAACTGTGGATATTGTGGAACTGAAGTTTACTCCTCTTGGCCAAGGTTTAAAATTCCTGATGATTTTGAATGATTTTTGGTGGGTAAGCCTGCTCCTCTGGCCTAAACAAACCAGTCTGTGTGTAAATGGGCTCTCAATATGAGGATCTGGATCATTGAAAAATATAAAATTGAACCCTTAGGAGAAGTTTTACACTTGTACAGTGTGCCTTCCAAATTTGCAGGACAAAACCCCTTTCTTCCTACTCCTAAAGACAATGCAGTGATCCTTGCCGCCAGAAAATATGTAGCTATTTTTTTTTCTCTTAGGCAAACAAAAGATACCTTTGTTCCTATAAACTGCATATTCCAGCTGACTGAATTTTTTTTAAAGTTTTAAAAAAATCATGTACGGAAGGACGTATTCACCAAACTATTATTTTGATCTGTGATGATGCGTTATTCAGTTTCATTAAATTGGTTACATGAGAATTTGTTCCTACTCCCTGGGAAAGTTAAGTCTATTATTTCTGTTAGCCTAAAGTATTGGGGTGAAACCTATTTGTAGTTATTGATGATGTATATAAAAAATGACTAGGTACTATGCCTTTTATTTAAAGTCAATATTCCTTTTATTAACAATTTTGTAAATATACTCCTAAATAAAACATAATTCATCACAGCCTGTTCTTTGTCCTATTTATTGAGAACTTCATAATAATAAATATGCTTTGTCGAACATAGTTCTTCTGTCCCTTTGTCACTATCAGGTAAATGCGAGCATGATTTATTTGGGGGAAAATGCTTTTATTCTGAAGAACCAATGGCCTAACTTCACACCAAAGTCACATCATTTCTCTTTATGTACTCCTAGGAAAGAAAAATGCAACACAAGCAGTTCATCATTGTAGTAAAAGTTTCAAATGGGATCAAAATAATGTACGCATGGAGAAGAAGCAGGTATTTATGAAGAAAGAGAATTGAAAGAGCCTGGCCTTAATAAGCTTGAATAAGAGGAGAAATTGGTCCATTTCCCTGATACTAATAGAAATATTCACCTTCTGTAGACAATGGCAACAAGGAAACCCAAGTAGGATTAAACACGGGAGAAGAGAGACTTTCTTTGGCCATACAGTGACCTCCATTGCTACTTAACACTGGAACCGTGTGGGAAGATGAGAGCAGATCTGAATGGGATGCAGATGGCAATTACTACAGCAACATTCTTCAGCACTTTCTAGTATTTTGTCTCCCTGGGAAAACTTTGGTATGTATTAAACTTTATGAATTTTTTTTAAGTAATATTTCTACAGTGCCTTCAACAGAGTAGACACATATTTTAGTTTTCATTTATTTATTTATTTGAGAGAAAGAGAGTGAGAGCCAGTATGGGAAAGAGAGAAAGTGGGGGGACAGGGGGAGAGGGAAAGAATCCCAAGCAGATGCCCCACTGAGCAATGAGCCTGACATGGGGCTTAGTCTCACAACCGTGAGATCAGGACCTGAGCCAAAATCACGAGTCAGATGCTTAACAGACTGTGCCACCTAGCTGCCCCAAGACATGTTTTTTACTTATTTCTGGAGACTCAAAATGTAATAGCAACTCAAAAGTGATAGGCAACTAAATAATTAAAAGGGAGATGACTAAGTGATAGTGCAAATAGTAAACGATAGTTTTCATGGCATTTGAACATATATTAATTCACTTTTATCTTCATGACACCACTATGGATTAAGTTGTGGAGTTGTATTGACCCCATTTGAAAGATGATGAAACAGAGAATAAAAGAGGGAAACAGAAAGGCAATCAAAAATTGCCTAACATATGCTGAGAACCAGGAACTATGCCAAGTATTTCAGATAATTATTGCATTTCACACTCATCGAACCTGTTGAGGTTGGCATAATTTTCTCCACTTCAGAGAGGAGTAAACTGAGGTCTTAAGGATAAGCTACAGAAGTTCACAAAGTTAATCAGGAAGATACTCTATTTTTTTTCCCAACCTAAAAGCAAAGATATTTACCTTATTATTTACCCTGGAGGATACAGGTTTCAGAATGGGAAACACCCGTTTCCCATGGAGACATGCACATCCAACATGTTTAACCATATGATGATACATATAAGAAAACCCATACTAGCTTCTAAGAACCAAAACTAATTCAACAGTGAGTTTACTACAGATCTAATAACAAACAAATCTAGGAAGATCCAAAGAAGGTATTTTATTATCCTTAAAAATTGTTGGTGGTGTTATTTAGAAGAATAGAAGACATTTTTATTTTATTGAAATTTCTGAGTTGAGGTTTTGAGAAGTTCCACCTGAGCTGGTCTTTCCATCATTCAGTGGAAAGATCAAGCATACCTTTTTAATACCTTAAGCCAACAAAACAGAGTTTTATCTTTTGCTATTTCAAATATACGGTCATAGTCTCTCAATTTTTAAGAGGAGAACTAAATTTAATCTCTTCTTCCCTAATGATTTTATTTTTGTATCTGAAAGCACATAGATTGAATTCAAGCATGTCTATAAAAGTAACAGTAGGTAGTATCCAGTTGTTTGATAAATACCAACAATCTATATGGATGATTGGAACCAAATGACCTAGAATTCAGGCTTCAAGGTTAGATTGCTTGAGTCTGAATTCCTGTTTCAATAATTTCTGGCTAATCACCTCGTGCAGGTTTACTAATCTGTATCTGTTTCCTCTCCATTAAGACGGGGTTATCAATTATACCAGCAGCATCAAGTTGTTTTTAGGCTTATCAGAGTTAATATGATAATATAAATTTTTTAAGATAGTGCTTGACCCACAATAAACTTTTAATATTCACTATCATCATTTTTAGTATTATTATTACTGAATTTTTTAAATAAAACTGACAGATATTCTGAGACATACAAAATCAGAGTCTCATGCAGCTGGGTTCTAACTAACCTAATTCAGCATTTGTACCTTACCAGCCCACCCAGCAAGATTTACCAAAACATCTCTAACAACATATTCCTCTCATTTTCAGTGTTCAATTCCAAAAAGCGGTCTCCTCATACTGGAGCCCCAAACTGCCTTCCTGCAATTTGCTCACATATGATTGAGTTGTGCCTCCTGAGAATACATAGAATAAGTATAATCTCACTTAAAAAAAACAAAACAAAACAAAAAAACACAACTTTCAAATAGTTAAAGACAGGTAGCAAGTTCCTTTTGAGATGTCATTACTTGAGACTAAACATTTTTCATTCCTTGTGTTTTCCTCCTAATTTGTAAGTTTATTTTGACTGTCTCAATTACTGTGCTTTATTATACTAGAAGATTTTGTACCATTAGACAAGAGTGCAAAGTAGAGAATGTGGCTCTTGGCCCTAGTCGCACTTAGAATATTTAGAGGACCTTACCAATACCAGTACAAAGATTGCATATCCAGAGATTCTGATTTAATTGGTTTGGGATGCAGCCAGGTTGGAAAAAACATTGGTGTAGAACCAGTAGCACAGAATTTATAGTTAGAAACATCTCGTGTCTGCGTGACATTCTGAGCGATTACTTAACCTCTTTGAGTCTCATATTCCTTTGTTCATTTAATCAGCAAATACTATTAAACCCTTCTTGTGGGTGAGGCATTGTGCTAAGCAAAAGGAATACACAGCAATGAGACACACTTGCTGCTTTCTAGGGGCAAGACAGTAAGAATCAGTGTCACAAGTGAGGGTGTATTATACATTCAGATGAGCGCTATAAAAAGGATCATAGTTCTGAGATTCAACAAAAACAATGAATATGAATCTGGTTTAGTGTGTAGTATAAAGGGGAGAGCATTTGTCTCAAGTCCAGAAATAAAAAGGCATTTTGGCCAGGGAAAGAGAAGCTTCTATGATTGAGTTACAGATGTTGACAAGAAGTAAAGGATCCTTTTTTTTGTTTGTTTTTTAATCAAGAGTCAAAAAGAAAAACAAAAACAAAACCAAAATGCCCCAAGTTTCCAGCTTCATGGAATAACCACTTTTTATTGCCTTAAAAAATTTGAAATTTTCAGTGGTGGAGGGGCTGCCTGTTGATGGGATTTGACGTTAAAGTTCTTGGGGTGAAGAATAATGGAGCTGGTAGCTTTGTTACTCTCCCAAAGGAAACCCCCAAAATGCAAACCTCAGAGTAGGAAACAGGCCAGCTATGAGGGGCAGAGCAGCAGCTCCTGGTGGCAACATCACCTTGCTTGCTGGCCTCTGGCCTCTAGGGGAAATGAGATAGAGAAAATGCCTCTTCTAGAGAAAGGTGTCCTCCATGCTAAATAAGTTTGTCATAATGCTCCCCCCACCCCGGCACAAACAGATGTTAATTATTAGCTATTCTAGCCTGACTTTGGAGAATACGATTTTTAAAGTTCGAAAGGTTCCAAACAAGTACCTTACAAACTTTAAACTGTATATACATCCTGTTAAAAACAGATTCTCATTTAGTATTTTGAAGAAAGGGGGTGCCTGGGATTCTGCATTTCTAACACAAGTCATGTGTTGCCATGTAGCTCATCAGTGGATCACACTTTTAGTAGAAAGGAGGTAGCAACTGAATACTCTGTCTCATTTTGCCCATCACAAAGGGTTTGTTTGATGTAATTATCATATGGGACAACTACAGGAATAAACAAGTTTCTGAATGCCTTTCCTGAAAAATCTCTGAAGTATTCACATATGGATCTGTTTTCCCTAAAGTAGAAAGGACTGAACATTTGCCCTGTATGCCATTTTCACCTCAGTCATTTCTTTTATTGGTTCAATGGTAATAGAATATCTTAGGGATATCAAGCCACTTTAAGATTTCTAGACCCTCTTTCTGCCTACCATCTCGCTGCTTGTCTTGGCCATTGACTGAATATGCTTGCCATATCACTGATCACCAGTTATTCAATGCACTCTGAAAACTGCATTGATTAATGTGTCTACATGATCAAATTACTTAGCCAAAAATCAATATCGTATTTTTAATATTCCACAGAAAGACTGCTTACTCCTCATCTCTGGAGAGGAAACTAGAGGAATTATATTTCTATACCTGAAATTTGTGCCATATGCAGTGCAAACACATAAGTTAGAAGGCTATTTTTTATCTGAAAGCTCATATGGTAACTATTCTCCATTAATGGTATAGAATCCCCAATTCTAATTGCAGAACTAGCCCTTCTGGGGAGGTGAGAGCTCTTAATTTTAATCTGCAAATCTGAACTAAGAAGGCAAGCAGGCTTGGTAGGATAGGTATTAATGCAATCACAGAATATTAGGATCACAATATTAGAACAAGTATTACTTTTAAAAGTATGTACCTGGCCTCCATATTTTGTAATTCAGATATGGCAAGAGAAGGTAGCAAATTTTCTAAGACTTGGCCAGCTTGTTAGTGACAGAGATGGTGCTACCATCAATTTCTAGATTCATAATTCTGGTGCCTAGAAATTCAGAATCCAGGGTTTTTGTCATAGGTCTATACAAAGTCATTGGACTTTTGGAGTCTTGTTTTTCTCCTGTGTAATTTGAACATTAATTTCTCTAAGACCCAATTTAAGATGAATAGGCTCTGAATCCAGGAAAATCAATATTTAAACAATACATATAACTTTTTGTGCTTACTTAGGTTTGCTTTTGAACACACACCATGCAATCTGAATAAATAATTTTAATGAGTAACAGAAAGCTAACATGAGTGAGTAGGATGAATGAACTACTACCTGCATGTCCCTGGATTAATTTTCAACTTTATAATTTAATAGTTCAAAAAATGATACTTAATTTTAATATTATTATAAATGACAGATCTTACCAGAGATAATGAGAACGAAATTTATGACGAACAAAAAAATGTTACCTGAAATATTTAAATTCAGATTAATAAAATCAGAAGCTCTGTTTCCATACACTTTAAATATTTAAAAGTTGTGTAAAAAAAATCATGAGGTATATAGCAGCTATAATAACAATGATGACACAATATCTATATATTTTTGTTGCTTTTATAGTGCACTATGATTAAGTCTACATTCGTACAGAACTTGTGTGTATGTGTGTAGGAGGTAGACTGTAGGGGAGCACCTGCCTTTGTTAAGTTACAAATTCTATTTTGTCCTAAATAAAAACAATGAGGAATTTTCCAAGATACCAAAACACATTTCACCCCACATAAAACATTTAGGTAACAGATGGGGAACACAAAGAATCTACCTGATTCTCTGGATAGGTAAGAAATGTTCAAAGGGTTTTTCAGTGAGGGGTAGAGGCTTAAGAAAATGAGTATTACCCAGTGTAAATCCCCAGGCACGGAAATTGCCCAAATGAGAAAAACAGACATTTATATTTCTCCCTTGGATTATCTCCTTGGTCTACACTGGGGAAGAATTGGTCTTCTTGGAGTCATAAAAACAATACTGTGTCTAGTTACCATCTCAGAAGGGAGTCAGGGACTGTTAACCAAGGAGCATGTCTGGAACATTTTTTAACATCCCCCAGTTTGTAATGTCCTATATACCTATCTGTTTCCCTGCAAAAGAAATAGCCTGAGTGTTTGGTTCCCCACAGGTATCAAAGGAGGGATGGGAGAGACGCTTTCCATACACAGCTAAATATGGAGAAGAACCTACAGGAATATGTTGGCGAGTGGGATGTTAGAGATTGCAGGAAAGTTTAGGAAACCGTAAGGCTCCCTAACAAATGCATCCATATTTTATCCCAAACTGAGTAAGTGAGATAAATGCATATTCGTTTCAGGAAGGAGAGGCTTTGAATTATCGTTATGAACTACTTACCTGCCCAGACTCGCTAGAGAATTTCCACCCTCCACAAAGCACCAACAGAGCATCCTTAAAAATGAACTATCTCCTGTCTAATCCCTCTGGAGCAAACAGTTCAAACTTATCAGTTGGAGAATAATGATAAAAGTGCTTTGCCAGGAGAGGGGTAAAGGATCCCCTACTACTGTCTGATTTTGATGGTATCATTTGTTAGATAAAAGCTCCAGTTTGAAAAGAAACCCAGTCGTCTGCCTCTGCACATTTACAAAGTGGAGACAATTTACAAAACCATGCAAGTTGCAGAGATGAAAGCAATGTCAATGCCCAGAAGGCTTTGTTGTTATCGTTGCTTTATTGTTGTTTCTGTGTTGTTGTGACACTAAGAATTATGATCATCAGGGGAGGTGACCTAATCAGGAGGAGAAACCTCAGCTTGCTGGAGTGAAGCAGCAACCAGCTGCCAAAGCGTGGGTCATGGAGAGACACACATTATTTATATGGAGGCTGCTTGCTGTTTGATAATTGTCCTCTTCTTTCCAGGTTAGTCACCATTCTGCTCTCATTCCCCAGTTAGCTCCCCTTTCAAAACACACTCAATCAGAGGACGTTATTTATCAAAACATTTGAAGAATCTGGATGAAGGCTGTAGGGTGTGTTTTGCATACTGATTCTAGAGAGATTGCCATTTTAATCAGCAGAGGATCTTCAGTAAGTCTGATCCCCACGGGATTCCAAGTGAAGAGGAAGTCACACTCCACGGATTGTATTTCTTCCCAGTGCCTTCCATCTTGACAATTAGACCACTGCCTTGAGTCCACGTGAGTGTGTATGTGTGTTTGTGCCTGTAGAACAACTCACAGTCTCTTAAACTTTTATTATTACTTAGGAAATTCTTGGCAGAATAGTTATAAAATAACATAATTTTTGTGAAGAGCAAAGTAAAAAAGATGAAAAAGTTGCCTAAAATAACATGACATGGTAGAAGCCATTTGACTTCATCTATTTAAGAACAAAAGACCAGAGACTGGGTGGCTTATAAACAATGAACATACACTTCTCACAGTTCTGGGGGCTGGAAATTACAAGATCAAGGTGCTAGCAGATTTGGCACCTGCTGAGAGCCCACTTCCTGATTCATAGATGGCTGCCTTCTCTATGTCCTCCGATGGTGGATGGGCAAGTTTGCTCTTTGGGGTCTCATTTATAAGAACGTTAGTCCACTTGTGAGGGTTTCATCCTCATGGTCTAATCACCTACCAAAGGCCTTACCTTCTAATAAAATTACCTTAGAGGTTAGGATTTCAACATATGAATTTTGGGGAAACACAGACTTTCAGCCTATCACAGTACTTTCAACATTTATATCAGATTTCTACTCCAAACCTTTTCCATGCATGTTTTCAAGATAAATAACATCATGTTATATATATATATATATACATATACATATATATCACATATATATGTAGTATTTTGTTTTCTTTCACTCTAGCATAAACTAAATATTTATTAGACAAAATCCCCAAATCCTAAATTATTAAAAAATACTGAAATTGCTGGGGCGCCTGAGTGGCTCAGTTGTTAAGCGTCTGCCTTCGGCTCAGGTCCTGATCCCAGGGTCCTGGGATCGAGCCCCATGTCGGGTTCCCTGCTCTGCGGGAAGCCTGCTTCTCCCTCTCCCACTCCCCCTGCTTGTGTTCTCTCTCTCGCTGTCCTTCTCTGTGTCAAATAAATAAATAAAATCTTAAAAAAAAAATACTGAAATTGCTGATTAAAATGTTAAAGTTGTGTGTGTCCTATCACTAAAAACTTAATGAAAACATAAGCGATTATCAAAGATATTTGAAACATATATACAACAAGTTACTGGCATAAGGAATAGTCTACAAAATCAAGAATAAGACAACACAGAATGTGGGCAAATAACATCCACAAAAGAGAAAATCTGGGAATTGTCAGTAAACCTAAGTAAAAATGCCAAAAATGGGACAAGAATAAAAATATCGCAAAACATACTCAATGAAGAATCACTCACACTATGACATTCACCAAAATATGACACTGCCAAAATACTGGATCCTCTGAAAATGCTAAGTATTCGTTTTTGTTGAATCTGTGATGCAATGGGAAGTCTTAAAGATAGCTATCCAAAGAGCAAATTAGCCTAACAACTTCAAAGGACAATTTGCTGTTATCTAAGAGAGTTGAAAAGCTACATATTCTAAGACTCAGCATTTCCATTCTTTTGTATATGTACGCAACAGAGAGCATGAGGCACCGGAAGAAAGGGACATCTAAAGAATGTTCATGGCAGCTGTGTTTTCACAGGAAAAATTAAAAGTAACATAAATGTTTATTAACAAGAGAATCGATATATATATATATATATAAAACTGTGGTATATTCATATACTAGAATACTTGAATGAATTAGAAATGAATTAATTGGAGCCACCCGTATCAGTATAAATAAATCTCATAGTATAATGCTGAGGGTAACAGTGAGTAACCAAAGAATATCTATTTTAATATATCACATTAAAACACGTGCAATATTGTGTACTACTTAAATTTATATATACATACGTATTTAAATATATGTAAATGTGTGTGTGTGTGTGTGTGTGTGTGTGTGTATATATATATATATGTGCAACATATCATTCCTCTGTGTGTGTGTGTGTGTATATATAGTATATATATATATATGGAGAGAGAGAGACAGTATATATAAATACATATATTCCTCTCTCTACAGACAGGTCGATCATTGGGTGATTTAACTGTATTCATGTTGAGAGTTAAATCTTGCCTTTTGTGAATTAAAAGAATTAAAACCACAAAGGAGCAAGATCTGAAATCTTTTAAGCTTTCCATTAAGTTTTAGTTTTTAAGTAAGAGTAAGTGCTTTACTAAATGCCAGGCACATGTCCAAGTGTTTTACATATGTTAATATATTTATTCCTCCTGGTAACCCTAGAATTTTTATTTTACATATATTAATACATTTATTCCTCGCAATAACCCTAGAATGTTAACCCTTATTTTGCAGAGGAGAGTTTAGGGGCCCAGAAAGGTTAAGTAACTTGCCAAGGCCACTTAGACAGTATGTGACAGGCAGGATTCAAACCCAGAGGGTCCAGTTCTAGACCCAAGCTTTCCTTACTGCGCATTCTGCCTCAGTCTGTGCTTCTTGGGAGCAACGTGATACAAAAATATGCTCACTGGATCCCTCCTTACCTTTTATGGGTCTGAGCCATCTCACAACAGGAAGTCTCAATAAAGAAGATGCGGGCACTACTATAAAAGATTGAATGATTCTTTAAGCTTTTCCAATAGGCCTGTCCAGATCCATGAAGAAGATGGTGTTCTAGAGAGGGAAGGCTCTGAGGTAGAGGTGAATTGGGGAGTTTTGCAACCAATTTGAGAACATGAGATTAGGATAAATTAGAAAGGTTAATGGTTCTGCACAGAGTGTGATAATTAGAATGACTTTGTGGCTGGATCTAAGGGAATCCAGTTTAATTTTACAGTTAGAGGGAGAATTAAATCTTGCCTTTTGTGAATTAAAAGAATTGAAACCACATAGGGGGAAAACTCTGAAATCTCTGAAGATTTCTCCCATTCGGTTCAGAGGGAGAAGTGGCATCCAGTGGAGCAGAGAAAGAGAAAAAGCCAGGGCATGGCTTACCGAAATGCCTAGAGCCCCTGGGCGCCCGCCCTCCCATTCTCTGCCCGCTGAGGTCCATAGGTATCTGGGGAGTGTTCGGCAAGGTGTCTGAAGCCTTATCAGAGATAAAGAATTGTTCTCTTTCCTTGGGCAGACACAGAAAAGGAGAAGATGGAAGACATATTCTGTCATCTCCAGTGAACGTTTGGGGACAATAAGAGAGAGAAACTCAGCGCCACCACAGGGTACAAGCAGCATTTTTTCTCATCATCTGTCTCCTATGCGTCCACTAAGAATCACCCCAATACACCACCATCATTGTAGCACACGTTTTACTTAAATGTTTACTTAGTTGCTTATTATAATTTCCTGGCTTGGCTTTCAAGTCTGCACTGCTCAACAGGAACCTTTGCTTTCACATAAACGTGATTCTGTATGAATCCTTCACTGCTATGTATAATGTCAATTAAGTGTTCAGGAAAATTAAAACATTTTTGAGATTTGCATAAGAAGAGGAAGCATGTGCTTGCATACAAATGTTCCCTTTTTTTTTTCTTTTAGGAAACATTTTCTAAACAGCGAAAATGTGTTTTGCTGATTTATTCTGGAAATTAGAATTAGTTCTTTACAACCACTAGCATGATCTTTTGTTTAAAACATTATTAAAGATTTTAATGCTAAAAATGATTTCATTTTTTCCTAATTAAAAAAATGGAGTAGAATCAAATAGCTACATATCATATTTAAAGTTTCTGACTATTCAAGCAAATGAATTATTAGTAATATTTTAATTGCATGCATAATTTATATAAAAAAGGTTAAAATGTTTCTAGACATCACTTGAATGCTTCCAAACTTTTAAAGTTTTCTGCTAACTTGACCGTTGTCTAGTTGAACCTATTACTGTAAAAACAAAACTGCATTATCTAAATAGAACACATACACTGGAAGTAGCGACAAGCCTGAAAGTAATACCATCAGAATCTCAAATTACTAAGAATTATGACAGGGGCTTGCCATTGATAAAGGAGATTATTCCCATAGAGATCATTTGGATATGTTATCCTAGTAAGACGAGAATGCTTTCCCAAACTCATGACATAGAGTAGGACCTAAATTTTTCTCCTCATGTACTCATACTCATGGGCTAGTAGTTGTAGCCTGAATCACTCTCATGAAGTTTTCTTCATGCCCTCACTCTTCATGCCTTCACATCACAGCGCTCTGATGTCTGCCATCACCACTAGAATAGGGAGTAGAGACATCCATGATACATATCTGTTATGTTTTAAAAATGTATCCTTGGATTCATTTCATTAAGGAGTTTTTTTGTTTAAGGTGATAACCTTTTTCGGAACATGAAGGCATGTTCTGAGGCCTACGCACTGGAGTCTAGCCAATGGAAGATACAACAAGTCTGAATATATCAACACCAAGAAGAGTTAGTAGATGACATCAACATTCATTCCGTTTGGCAGAGATAGTCCCAGATAGGGCTAGTGGATAACGTGTACTATCATGACTGTGACCCTTGCCTCAGGATTTCCCCTTGCTCTTTTTTAAGGAATCCACAAAGAGATGCATGACTTCCTTTGGAGGAGTGAATGCCCTTAAAACCCAACTGAAGTATTCTGGTTCGTGAAGCGGTTATATTTAGAAATTGGCATTGCTTTAGGAAGTTGTGATTTTGGTTAGTGAGGGCCTGCCTTCCAGGGACTGACCACCTCAGAAGTATCAATGGTGTTTTTCAACCAGAAGATCTGGACATGACTATTTCTGTGATTATCTTATTAGGCAAACACATTAAATCTTAGTCTGCTGCCTTCTCTCTTTACCTTCTCCTAACTGCAGAAGATTAATTTATTTTTCAAGCCAAAAGATTACTTCATTGGGGTAATCAATGTAATCATAAACAAAATAACCAGGGTTGAATGCTTCCTATTGACCAAATTGGGTTAACAGGCCATCAGTGATTATACAAATTCAGATCAGTCAGAAAACTGTCAATGTGTTATGACACCACATAGACAAGATTCAAATACTGTGATACATTATAACAAATCTTTCCATAAAAGTGCCTGTCACCATTTCATGTAACACAGAACCCCAAAATGTAATATCTGTTTCGAACACATTATATGTTTCTCATGAATGTTTGATTATGCATATGTTTATCTGAACTTTTGTTCTTTTGTTTGGTACTAAATCTTGCTATTCACAAGTATCAATTTGCACCCTTGGAGGTTTCTAATAATTCTGTTAAGGACCCTCCTTTGTCTAGCTTAACCCTCTGGAGGCATTTGAGAAGCAAAATTCCGTGACTAGAAGCTGCTATGCTTTAATTTGTACCAACACATGGTATCAAAGATCACGAAAGCAATGTTTTCATCCAATTAAACTTGCTAGAAGCTAATGAAAACTGCCCAGAGAATTTCCCTTTGTAAATTAAAGATACACAACAAGGACTGTCACTCGACTTGTTTTCAATTGGCTTTGTATGGCACTAATAATCTCGGTTAGCAATAGCTGTGAGGAGTTTGCATCTGTGAAGGGCAAACCACAGAGGACATAGAGATTAGCCAGAATTCGGCTAAGCCGCTACCAAAGTTTCAGTGTTTATTCCAATCATCTTCAAACTCATTAGGTCTACAAAATTGAGTTGCAAATCTCTGGAGCACATGCTTTATTAAGAGATGGCTGGAATTTCCCTTTTCCAGTTGGGTAGAAGCCCTGTGAGGACTCCATTTTTTCCCCAGGAGAATGTTGGCACATCTGTCAATAGCCCAAGCCAGAACCAAGAAGAGCATCAGAGTGTGAAAGAATGTATTACTAAAAATATTATTTTTGGACTCATGGTCTTGGACATTTTCTAAAATTTTAATCTAGCTCTCTGTTAACTTTAGCCCTCTCTCATCTAGAGGAACTCCTGAAGTAAAATATTGAATCATCTGGCTTAGGCTCTTTTCTTTTTCTTTCTTTTTTTTTTTTTTTTTTTTTTTTACTTACACAATACCAAAAGTTTCCCAGTACCTTGCATTTTCCAGTTTTACTCATGGTTTCCCCTCAATGAGCATAACTTTCAGCACTGGTACATTCACTGGGGACACAACGGCTACAAAGGAATGGTGTGTGGTATTTTGCTTTACATAGCTGATTTTCATAGGGTAAAGCCTGGCAAAGAGGTCCAGAGCTCCTAGCTCCTCATATCTTGGCTTCCACAGAGTTAAGACAGATGGAGAGGTCCAGAAAATTCAAGACTGGGAAGACAGAGTCCCTGAAGCAGCTAGGCTTAGAGCCATGGAGTCCAAGCCCGAGGTAGGTCAGATGCCAGGATTTCAAAGGTCATGTAAAGATCAGCCAAAACCAAATTCCAATAGAAGCCAGTTCAGGTGTCAGCAGATTTCTCACAGAGAGAATTGGGAGTGCTTTGTTCCAGTACTCATCTGTCCCAGAGTTATTCACATTAAAAGAAGAAAAAGGCCAAAAAGCTGGTTATATGATACAATCCATGTGAGAGAAAAAATATAAAAGCATTTTTAAAAAAGCCTCATTTCATAGCCGTGAGAATAAGAAAGACAAGACTCAGGAATAATTCCCCCCAAAGAAAAATTATCTTAAAGATAAAAATAATGCATGATCAAATAGCATACATTGTTCCATTTATATAAGTACCTATGAGCATATATTTTAACTAATGATGGTAATCTATATGCATTTGGTTTTTTTAATCATTAAACAGTTTGAATTTGTATAAATCAATATTCATTTGAAAGAAAATCTACTTCACTAAAAAAGGTATATTGCCTTATGGAATTTGCTATAAATATTTTCATCTACTTTCCCCAAACCTCCATATCCCAGAGGCATGGGTGTCTATAAACTACTAACATTACTAGTGGGGCCAAGGAGTAGCATGCCCAAAGTGTAGGGAAAAAAGAATCTAAAAGAGAAAGAAAAAAACAAAAATAAAAACTTATCAGCAAAATTGACTGGGATGAGAATGGAATGGAGAAAACCCAATCAGTACCTGACCTTGTGCAAATGACATTAACTTTCTAGACTTCAGTTTTGTTGTCTCAAGGAAAACTCCTCATAGTCCTAAACTGGTTTTATATATTTTTCAGTATTGCTGTTTTCATAGAAAGGAACTGGGGGAAAAAATGTCTACTTGTTTGCCCCTAATTTTATTTTCCTAAAATTCTCCATTTCAAACATTCGTCAGTGGTCTAATGTCATCTTACTGAATAATACAGAGCCTGATAATTATCTGTTATAATTGTTATTAGCAAAACTGGTTATCGCCTAGATTAAGTTTGCCCCTGAGAGAAATACATTACATAACTTTGTTGCTTGGAGTCTTTAAATTTCCTTTTATACTCCGTGACCTTAGAATTTATTTGGTACAACCCTGTCACAACACTTTGGTGATATTTTTTATTAGTAAAGACCAATGGCGTCTTAATTATACAATTAAAAATCTGACAAGTACAAGTAATAAATAATGCCAGAAAATGAAACCATTAACCAAAGGCATAGAGACGTGTGCCTCAGGACAAGAAAACAAAAGCCATTAATGAAGGTTCTAAATAAAGCAAATTATAATTTGTAAAAGGTGTGTAGAAAGTTCTCATTCTTTATCTGCTGACACAGAAATGGAGCAGAAAGAGTTCTGCTGGGCTGGAGTGCTGCTACTGGGCTAGTTATATCAGTTCCCAATAAACAATTCTTCATCCCAATCATGGGGGCTGTGAATCTAATTCACATTTTGCAACTATACTCTGTGGGAAGAGGTAAATGCCAGAAGCTCTGGTGAAAGTTTGAAAATATTTTTAAAAACTTATTTGGTCTCCAAAAGAGATCCATGATCCCCTTGATATTTTGTATATTTTGTATTTAATATATATATATATATATACATTTTTCTTTAAAAAAACTGGTGGATTGCTTTCACTTACTTTTCAAAGTACTCAATGCTCTAAAACTATGAAGAACCACTACCCTAAGTATTATGGAAGGTGGAAAGGGGGAATGGAATTTGCATTTCAGGATTACTCTGGTAGACATTTTATGTATGTTACTTTTACTAAGTCATAACAATAACTATATAAAACAAATATTTATTCAAAGCTCCTAAGTTAAGGCATCAGCCCAATGTTACAGAGCTAGAAAGTTGTAGACAGAGAGATTAGGTTCAGGTCAAAAACCAAACTCTGTGGCTTTTAAGTATATAATACTAGAAAGAGTATTAAGTATGTAAGTAAGTATTATATACTTAAAAGCCACAGAGCAATTCCCTAGACACTGTGTAATAATGACAACATGGAACTTCTCTTTTGGCAACCTTGATTAAAAGCTTTTAACCAAACCCTAAACTTTCAACAATAAGTTAGGAGCTGACCTTTATTGTTCAAATACAATCAACTGTAAAATCCTAATTACTAGAATAAAGTCAGGTGGAAGAGATGGAAGACATAAACAGCCATTCTTAATAGTAATTTACTCAGATTCAGTAAGTACCTAGGAGCAAGTATTTCTCCCCTGACTCATATTCTCCCTCTCTCCCTTATTCTCTCTTTCAAATTTTCATAAAGTCCTATAAGGGATCATGTAGGATGTTCATCATGAAGTGCTTGTGTGAACAGAGAGAAAGTTATGTAAGCTGGAACTCCAATAGGGAAAGCTTAAAACAAACTACATGGAAACAACATAGATTTTAAAAACACAGCACAGGGGCGCCTGGGTGGCTCAGGCATTAAGCGTCTGCCTTCGGCTCAGGTCATGATCCCAGGGTCCTGGGATCTAGCCCCGCATTGGGCTCCCTGCTCCGCAGGAAGCCTGCTTCTCCCTCTCCTGCTCCCCCTGCTTGTGTTCCCTCTCTCATTGTGTCTCTCTCTGTCAAATAAATAAATAAAATCTTAAAAAAACCAAAAACAGCACAGAGTAAATTATGTAAAACAAAAGTAGCATGTATGTGAATAAAAAATACAGATCCCAAAACCTTCCTACGTATTTACAATAATACATACCAATTCAAGGACATATATCCACATACCTCAACCACTGCCTACAAGAATATAAAAAGGAGTCAAGGATGTGGTTAAAAGGAAATAAATGAAACAAGAAAAGGACTTTACAGAGACCAATGCTGGGATACCATGAACTGAGGAGCTTGATTAATTCAACTTTCTTCTCTGATGTTAAATTATATCCTAGATGTAATTTTTGTATACTGTCTTTGTTCCTGATATTCCAACGTTTATGAGCTTGGCAGTTCTGATTTTTAAATGGTATTTTCCTACTGATTCATGATGACTTATTTTTCTTATGATTTTAATAGGTTTTAAACCTAAGCCGTATTCTTGGGAACTTTCTCTGTGAGAAGCTTTTGAGATGTGGGTTTAAAGTGAGCTCCTCTATAGTAGGCTTGTGATTCCTTTGCCAAACTCTTGGAAACACTACCATTCTGGGAAGAGCTTTTAAGTAACTTTAACCCTCATTTGTGCAATATTCTGGGTAAAACTGTCAGAGCAAGCCTTGACCAAGAGGACTATGTATCTATAGTATCTCTTCAAAGATTTCACAGGGGTGTATGTGTGCATTTGTCTTACTGACCCTATTGTCTCTTGGGAGTCTTAGGTCCTGACATTACACATAAGTATGTTATTTTTTAATAGGCCATTCTGATATAGTTCCAGACTCTCTTCTGCTCCTGTTATTTAGAAACACTTTTAAATATATTCAGGTCCTAACCCAGTAAAGCTATCACCAAATACCTTTAGGACAAACTCCAACTATGATGCTTACTTAATTCTGTTCTTGTCACCAAAAATTTTCTTTTGTATTCAACAGATCAGCCATATGTTAAAATAAATGCTTTTATATTTACCCAGCATTTTAGGTGCTTCTCTCAAATAGATGAAAATAAATGTAGCCACAATGAATATCATTCATTATTGAAAAAAATAGCTTATTCCTTTATTAATAGGGTTCACACTTTTAAGATTAAAGAAGGGACATTTTTTCAGGTTGAACTGATATAGAAAAAAGTATCTTTTCCTAGATATATTCAATATTTATAACATTTTACCAAGGGATGGTAAAATAACCAAAATTATCTGTGATTGTGTGCTATATAAACGGTTTCTCTCGGGGCACCTGAGTGGCTCAGTCGTTAAAGCATCTGCCTTTGGCTCAGGTCATGGTCCCAGGGTCCTGGGATCGAGCCCCGCATCGGGCTCCCCGCTCCGCGGGAAGCCTGCTTCTCCCTCTCCCACTCCCCCTGCTTGTGTTCCCTCTCTTGCTGTGTCTCTCTCTGTCAAATGAATAAATAAAATCTTTAAAAAAAAAAAAAGATTAAATGGTTTGTCTCTGACATGGGCAATTTATGTTTAATGTGAGCATTTACAATGCATCAGCATTTTAGTATATGACCTTAAACAACTGACTATGTATTTCTGATGATTTTAAATAAATAATCATTTAGTCTTGGAAACAGAATATGACAATTTTTTATCCTTAAATATATTGGGAAATTTAAAATATCTTCTGCAAACTTTTCTAAAAGATTAGTGCTTTCAATTTTTCCTGTTTTACTATTGGCATACTTTATTTATAAATAAAACAATTGCAAAATACATTATAAACATTTTGACTGACATAAGCATCAGGCAAAAAAAATGTGGTATGATCCACCTGAACCTAAATACCATGATCTGAGCACATGTTATATCACATTGTCATTAACAACTACCATGTATTGAGTGTTCAAAATATTCCAGATCATTGTTCTAGACCCTTTACAAACATTTAATTATCACAGCATCTCCCACAATGAAAACAACCCAATTTTACATATGAGGAAAATTACAGGCAGTAAATTAAGTAAATTTGTCCTGCCATGCACGAATTATAGAAATCTAAGGGTAAAATCATTTGCTGGAACAATTAATACATAACTGTAGTAAATATATTAATAAGTAAGTTATTTTTTAAAGATTTTATCTATTTATTTGATAGAGAGCACGAGATGAGGGAGGGTCAGAGGGAGAAGCAGATCCCTGCTGAGCAGGGAGCCTGAAGTGGGACTCAATCCCAGGATTCTGGGATCATGATCTGAGCTGAAGGCAGACGCTTAATGGACTGAGCCACCCAGGCACCCCTAGATGAGTCTTTGTTTATATTTATATTTTTGTCCCTTCCATAATTAATGTTATTTTTAAAAATTTCCTTATGCTATCTCTTTTTTTTAGCTACATATTATCACTTTTGCATTGTTAGAAGAGTGATAAAATGTCATGGCTTCATGTATGAGTTCTATACTATAATTGCCTGAAATTAAATGTTGACAATGCCATTTATAGCTGTGTGACTTGAGGTAAGTTACGTCATCTTTCTGAGCCTCAGGTTCATCATCTACGAAGTGGAAATAAGTAGTAATTCATTGTAATAATTTATGAAGTAATTCTATTTCATTATGGTGATATAACACCCAAGATAATAAATGCCAAATAATAAGTGCTCAATAAGTGTTTATATATTGATGTTATAAAACAATCTGTCTCCAGCAGTCATTTCTATGCTATCTCTTTGTGGTTCAAAAAGCATTTTGCTTATTACTGTTTTTTTTCCCCCCACAGTGTTTTAGTAACTGAAAATGACAAATTTCTGAGCTCTGAGTCCATAAAGTAATCATATATTGTGAATTTTGTCTTTAAAAATACCATTTTATTTTGAAATAGTTTTTATTTTTTTATCTTTATTTTTTAAAGGGAAGGTGGGAGGGTCAGAGAGGGAGAGAGAGAATCTTAAGCAGGCTCCACAGCCAGTGCAAAGCCTGACGTGAGGCTCGATCTCAGGACCCTGAGATCATGGTCTGAGCTGAAATCAAGTCACTTAACCCAGTGAGCCACCCAGGTGCCCCTACCATTTTATTTATTTATTTATTTATTTATTTATTTATTTATTTATTTATTTATTTATTTATTTTTAAGTATTTTATTTATTAATTTGCGAGAGAGAGAGAACATGTACAAGCAGGGGGGAGATGCAGAGGGAGAGGGAAAACCAGACCCCTCCGCTGAGCAAGGAGCCCCATGCAGGACTCAGTCCCAGGACTCTGGGATCATGACCTGAGCTGAAGGCAGATGCTTACCCAACTGCACCACCCACATGTCCCTCATTTTATTTTATTTTTTTAAACTAAAGAACTTATAAAACCAAAAGGAAGAATGGTTTGCATCCCCTTTCAGTGCATAACTTCACACCCTTAGTTGCTATAGAAAGTAGAAATTTTTTGCCAAGTTTGTGAAAGGAGAGGAACTCAAGAGCAAGGCTGCCCCACTGTCACACACCAATACTTGAAGTGAATGGTTCTTGTCTTTGTTGTAAGTCTCACAAGATGTCAACATTCAAATATTTAGTGACTGAGCAGACTACTTTACTTGTTTTGTGCAGAAAGCCAAGTTTTCTCAATCTTGCAAAAACTCCAGTGAACTTCCTTTCTCATGTTTATTACAGTATCATCCTTGAATTATATGTAGGAAGCAACATAAGTCTACATATAATTCAGTGGTTTGTTCTTTCAATATTTCTGGATTTATACTTTCCATATATTTCTGAGATCAAGTATACTAACTATTCTTTGATTACAGTATAAAATATCAATATTACACTGGAAGGAAAAAGCCAAAAATAAATTACTTTTCCTTTCCTGTGTCAAAATATTCAGGAAACATCAAACTGACTTGTTCAACTTTGTGCAAGTCTTAGGAAAAATTAGTTTCTTCCTTTTTGTTCCCTAGTACCACGTAATACTTTAAATTAATGGATATTAAAGAAAATGGAATTCAATCCTCTTCATTTTACAGATGAGGGAGCTGAAGCTCAGAGCCACCCACGCTTATGCATGCAGCTCTTTGCGAAGACTAAACCCAACTGTTCAACTCATTTCATTACACTACCATAATGTTATTTATGAAAACATCTTCACCTGTTTTATTCTTATTTCCCTCATCCTTTATTTACTTTTCTTTCATAAAGGCTAGCAATTTAGTTTACGTGTGGATAACATAAATGAAAATACCTAGTATGGATGATACTGAATATAATAAATTAGAAAAAAAAAAAGCACTTCTATCGAAATTTTACCCACATTTCAAGTCCTTAGGACAATACTATCAGTTAGGCACACGGATTAAAATATAATGTAAAATTAATGCAGTGGACTAATTTGCCCTCATTTTTATAGTTACAAAATGATTTGTAGTAAGGGATGTAAGTTAGAGGATGACCGGAGGCAGAGTGAGTGATCCTAGATCTTTTCTTCTTATTCATTTTCAAGAATGACAAAAGCAAAGGTACATAGCTGACTTTACATGGTGACGTCCACAGATCCTCAGTGAAATAATGCAGGCTAAGTACTAAGCTTGATACCTGAGACATAGTAAGCACTCAGCAATGTTAGTAATTCCTATCCACATCATGATTATTAAGGGAATTAGAAAACTAAACTGGACAACCTGCAAAGTCCCCAAAATTGTTTCCTTTTAGATTCCACTGGCCTTGGACGTCATCCGTTTCTGCTAAGTAGGAGTAAGACTGTGAATCTCAAAGCACAGGAAATATGTCCCCTTTGGAATAAAGCTAGTCAAAGAGGGAGGTCCCACAGCATGCTCTTCTCTCTAAATTAAAAGACTACAAATTCTCAGTGTGTAGAGAAAAAAACTAGGTGTTACCTCTGACAGAAAAATAACCAGTACATACTGAATTACAGAATGTTTGTATACAGCAAGGTAAATTCCAGCAAATGCTTACTGAATATTGGTGGTGTTTTGCATTCTAAACCTTGCAACGTCTGTGCTCATTCTTAGGAAATTAAATTCCTTCATGATATTTCTGAATTACATTTAAACTCATCCATGGAGCTGTGAACAATTCTTATGTGAAATTCTAGCATGTTAATCTTGCAAACTCATCCAGACTGCCTTAAGATCTATGCTGGGAGAGAAGATAAGAATGCTAATTTCATTTACTTTTCTACCTGTTTGCTTCCCTTGGGGGAAATGAATTGTTTAAAAAAAAAAGTTAATTTTTGTATCTCATTTTTATGGCTGATACTACTTTCAGGACTGAATTGTTCTTGCAAGCAAAAGCTAAACATTAATTGGATCCAAAGGGGTAACTACTCTCAGAGAAACCTGAAATGTGAATATTTCTAGGTAAGGAGCTAAGAGGGAGTCTCAGATAGAAATTTGTTAATTTATAAATCAGTATTCTAATATCATTACTATCTCATTACTATCTAATATCAATACTTATTAGATACTTACCTCCTAAACACCTAAAAGAATGATGAATGAAAAACCTCCCCCTCTTTCAAGGATCTCACTGTATACATGAGGTAGTTTTTGACTTTACATATTGTGAACTCAGAATAAAATATAAAGCAAAATCTAAGGGTAGGCATAAGAAAGGTATAAAAAGAAATGTGCTAGAAAAATCCAGGAGAAGAAAGAGTAGTTTTATTGGCAGAGGTAAGACAAGACTTCATTTCGGAGATGACACTGAACAAAGGTGACATTTTCACAGGTTGAGGGGACAGGGAAGGGTAGAGAACTACAGGTGAGAGAGAAAAGCATCAGCAGGGACATAAGTCATGGATCTAGAAAGAAAGCAATAGAGAAATCAAAACAGATACAGCTTCCAAGGGTTAAAGGAAATAGAAGCCTGCTGAAAGACAAAATGGCAACCCAAATTAATTTCTCAACTATCATACTGAATCCATCTGAAGGCAAAAGTTGCATTTTGTGATACTGCTTTTGGTTTTTTAATGAATTAATAAAATTAAACATGAGAACAGTAATATATCCCTAGATGCCCCTGTTAAAGTTAGGATACTTTTTGACTATGATATAATTTTAAGTGAATTATGCAACTTGGTCACACTGTCTTACTTACTGTGATGCCCAATGATGGACTCTTTTCCAGGGCAAGTTACTTCAGTAACTCAACTAAATTTTGATGGATGTTGGTTCCTTCCAATTTATCACTCTGACATTTACAATGTGCTGGTTTCTTCCTCACCCCTGAGGCTTCTGCTTTTAATTTCTACTGAAATCTCCAGAAATTACATTTTCTAACAAAACTACCCAAAGACAAGAAGAGAGTTAGAATAGCATCTAATCTTCATATACTCCTTAAAAGATAAACTTATTCTGAAGCAACAAAGGCTTTCCAGTGCATCTCCTCAGCCAGAATTGCATTACAGGCTTACTTCTAATCCAGTAATTGGCAAGGGAAATAGGGTTACTGTGCACTGACAAAACATGAAATTTCACCCCTCTAAGCTGCCAGCTGAAACACATGGATACTCAGTAACTGACCAATACTGGGGTTTTGTGCCTCTGCTGACACAAAGTGGGGGTGGAAGGTGGTGGCAGGGAGGAGGTAGCTAGTGGGTGTACGTACAGCAAAGATGTTTACTGCATTGTTAGAGCTTTACACTTTTATTTCCCCCCAGAGAGAAACAACCCGTACTATTTATTTGGATGTCTGTGCCACATTGGGTACAAACTATATTCTCTGCAACAATTTTTTAAACTTTGTGTCTACCTGTAATGCACCCATGTTTCCAAAGATAAACATTCATTTATCCATGCAATCCAAAAGATGTATTTCTTCCCAAAATTATGTATATCTTTACAAAGCAGATTGAATTAGAAATGGTAAAAAGCCAGATATATAGGTTTAATACCACAGGTGGGTGCACATGTACACATACCATACACATTTAACGAAAATACATATTTTAGAGTAAGTTAAGGAGTTTCTTCTCGCTACAATGGGATCCAGTTTAGTAGACAAATACCTGGCTGAGAAGACCTAGCAAAGCTGAATGAAATATGAAAGAAAAAATCTATAAGCATTAATGAGCTTCAAAGCCAATCAAATTAGAGAGGACAAAATTCTGAGAAGAAGAGGTCACTGACCCAAATCCAGTATTACATTTGTCACTTTTCCTGTCAAGGCATTTGCAAATTTTTATGCTACATGCAGTGACAGTCTAAGAGGATCACCATAGGATAACTGCCAAGAAAAAAGTAACCACCAGAATTTTAGGCAATTTTATGGGGCCAGGTAGAAAAAAAGAAGTCCCAGCCTGCTAAAGGAACCAGGAACTGGGTAGGACACCCAAATCCCAAAAAGAAGGAAGGCTTAAGTAAATAAACCTGACAGTGTGCCAGTTTTCTCCTGAAATTGTTTGTTATTCATAAACTACACCAAACAGGGGGATCAGAAGCACACATATAATGATAAAAAGCTGATCGGACCTTTCAGTAGAAACACAGTGCCAAGATAAGGAAGAAAAAGGGGTTTAGTATTTATAAAAAATGTAGAGACTGTTTTAGGAAATATGCTTGGGCAATGGAAACTTGAGCAAGGCTAATGGGTGCATAGTGACCCTGGAGCTGAATACAAACAGGTTCTGTAAGCAACCCACCTCAGAATAGCCGTAAGTCCTAACTAACCAATGGGCTACTTACAATCAGGCACAGTTACCAAAAAAGGGAAAATTCCATATGTTCCCATACTTCCTCACTCCACCCTGTAACTATAGCCTCTCACCACCTCCTCGTGGTGGACTGCCTCTCCTTTGCTGTCCTGCCTGCAGCTCCCTTGCAGTGTATTCAATAAACATCTATCTCTGGGGGCCCCAGGGTGGCTCATTTGTTAAGGGTCTGCCTTTAGCTCAGTCATGATCCCAGGGTCTTGGGATTGAGCCCCTCCTTGGGCACCCTGCTCCTCGGGAAGTCTGCTTCTCCCTCTCCCACTCCCCCTGCCTGTGTTCCTATCTCGCTGTGTGTCTCTCTGTCAAATAAATAAATAAAATCTTAAAAAAAAGTTATATATACAAAATGAAAATAGAGCTACTATACGATCCAGCAATTGCTTTCAGATTTGAAAAACTTTTTGGAACCTGTAGATTCCCTGTTGACAACCCATAGGAAAGAAAACACATGAACAATGACAGAACAGGACACTTTTTTTTTTCCTGAAGTCTTACATTTAGTTTGAAGAGAATATCTTTATTGAGAGTTTGCTTGTGCCTGGTCACAGAATTTCACATAGAAGTATTATATAAGGTATTAAGAGTATAGAGACAGAAGTATCAGTGGAGTTCTTGAAATAACTACAGTGAAGGTAAGGAGGGGTTTCCAGCAAGAAGAGATCCTGAACAAAGAGTCATACAAGCAGCAGATCAGGGAGAGAATAGTACCATAAAAGATAAAGGGTAACATTACTGGTGGAGATAAAATTTAAAGTCATATCAATTTAAAATAGCATTATAACATTTCTAAGCATTCCAAATATTAGTGTGCCTCTAAAACATAAATAGTATGATGAGAAACAACACAGTGGCACAGATTTAGTTCAGATTCATTAACTATTGTGCGAAATCCTACGGAGTCTTAACATCATCTTTTGACCACTTTAAGAAGTATATTTGGTTCTCCATTTATTCTGTACTCTACCTAATGAGGTGTCAAACTCTTCTATACTACTTCTTTGACTAATAATATGGTGGGATTTTTTCTGTGTGGTGAGTCCATACATTTGAGGCATGAAAGGCAGAGCACCTGGTTCAGAATCCTGAATACAATATTTGACTGGAAGTGATTCTTTTAATATCTAGTCAAAATAAATATTATAAAGTCTTTTTTTTTTTTTGGTAAGAACTCAGTCAAGACCTTCACAAATGTTCTTCTAAAAACTTATTTTTTTAAAAATGACTACTTTCAAAAATAAGTGGACTGAAAAGTTAACATATTTTGATAATGAGAGGAAGTATCTGGGTCCAGAAATTATACCAGGAGTCAACTGGCCTCATTTGATAGTATTGCTGAAGAAGAACAGTGAAAGGGAAAGATAAAGTAAAAGTGACTCAGTCTGAACTATAAAATGGGAGAGCAGTAAAATCTAAAACTTGACACTGAACAAAATATGAGTTTTCTGGTTGAGAGAGAAGTCTCAGGAGTATTTCACATTGCCACATAAATTGCCCACACCTGACACTATTATTGAAAGCACAAATAATTCACAAGTCATGAAATTTTAATCAAAGTCAACTTTACATTTTGACAAAACACCATTCAAATTTTGTTGCAAAAGTAATGAAGTTTCTATAGAAAAAAATAATTTTCATCTGTCAGATTGGGATCAGTCAAATTTTAGGTGTGTTTGGTTGTTTGTTTTTTACTTGGCATTTGGTTTCTTCTCCTGATAGTTGCACAACCAATCCCACCACCCCTCTGCAAACACCTTTTCTTCCACTTGTAGGCACTTCTGCCCATAGGTGGAAAATGGGGCAGCTGTCCTGGGCCCAGGCTCATCGAAGCATTCCATTCACTGTCATTGCAACAGGCACTTATGAGTTAATCAGAACCAATGAAACAAGATAATACTAATACTGTTAATGAAATTTCTGGGAAAGAAACCTGAATTCTACCACCTGATTCAAGCTGAGGTATATCAGATCCAGAGCTGTTATCAGTGTCTTGGAAAGACAGAAAATTCCCCTGAATGTGGAATGAATCAGGAAAAAGGAGAGGCTATGAGTAGAAAAAAAGAAAATACTGTGGTAATGAGACACCGTTGGAGTGCTTCCACCTAATTGCCTCTTAAGTGAAACTTGCACTTAACATTACAGTTACATCAACCAATAATTCCCCCTTTAAGCTTGTTTGGTTTGAATTTTAGGCCACTTGCAAACCAGAGTCCTAACTAATATACCAACTGACTTTATTGATGCCAAAAGTTCAGCATTAACATTTAATTCTTATGGAGAACTACCTAGGCATCTTCCTGCTCTTCTTCCAAGGTGGTGATTTACATGTTAAGTCACTAGTTTATCAATTTCAGTGAGATTGTAGATCATTTTTTATGAGAACTTGAAGAGCTGCTTTGCCATAGAAACAATGGGGACTAGGGGGTGAATAATGTAGAAATGGTGCAGGAAGAAGATCAGGGAAATAATTGGACACAGATTTTCAGAGCATTACATTTTGGGTTTTGTTTTGTTTTGGTTTTTTCATTGATTGGACATCACAAGCCTTTTTACAATAGCTATTTAAAAGATTATGGAATAAAATTTGACACAAGATTAGTGTTCTCAGGGGTCCTCTTAATATTAGATTTTTTCTGAAAGAAACATTTTGGCTTTCATTCTTTTCCCAAAGTATATTTAAGCTTTTTTTTTTAAGATTTATTTATTTTAGAGAGAGACAGAGAAAGAGAGTGCACATGTGTGCAAGTGGTAGGGAGGAAGAGGGAGAAAGAATCTCAAGCAGACTCCTCACTGAGTGTGGACCTTGATGTGGGGATCCATCCCATTAATCAGAGATCATGACCTGAGCCGAAATCAAGAGTCAGATGCTCAACTGACTGAGCCACCCAGGCAACCCATGATTATTTAAACAAATAATATGAGTTACACAAAGTCAATGGAAACATTTGGGTTATTAAATACAAGGTGTTCTTTGAAAAATTATAATCAAAACACTCATTTTAAGAAACCTCATCAATATATAAATTCCTTACCTGGACATTCATTTCTCATTGTGCCAGTCAATTGCTAATGATCTTCTGCACTATTTCCCTTCTCATATAGTCATTTTTGTCAGAAACTATGTCCTGGACTCATATAAAGTGTTTCCATTACCATAACTTTGTTCTTTTGAAGTATTTCCCGTCCTTTATTTGCTGATTTCTGTATTTTTCAAATCTTACCATTTCTCAAGAATATGTTCAAATGCCACTCCTATCACAAAACCTTTCCTTCTTTCCTTTAGAGATTGCTTATTTCCCTCAATACCCAAATATTTTCAACTATACACTTTTTTTTGCATTTATCACAATATATTTGTACTTTTTAATGCTCTGATTTGCATGTGTATTACCCCTTTAGAACGAAGAAGATTTCTACACACTTTTAATCTTCAAACATGAGTAGCATCCAGAAAAATGGTGTTTACATAATAAATAAAAAGTAAATATTATATGTTAAATTAACTAAACAAGGAAGCCATTATACTACAGTGATTTTAATGCTTTGGTGACCTAAATAGGCAAACCAAAACCTAAGCCTATGAATGCCTCAAGGTTAAGAAATCCAAACCTGAGGAAAACTAATCATAGTCAACCAGGCATTAAGCTATAGCCAATCAAAAAATTCCCTTTCTTTGCTTCCAAAACTACTCTCTCTCTCTCTTTTTTTTTAAGATTTTATTTAATTATTTGAGAGAGAGAGAGAGGGAGAGCACAGAGGGAGAAACAGACTCCCTGTTGAGCAGAGAGCCCAATGCGGGGCTTGATCCCTGGACCCTGAGACCATAACCAGAGCCAAAGGCAGATGCTTAACCAACTGAGCCACCCAGGTGTCCCATTTGCTTCCAAACCTTGTCTACAGAAGTCTTTCCCCTAGGTTCTATCTGAGGTGTGCTCCTAACCATTTCTGGTTTGGAATAAACTCTTTAACATTTTTAATATGCCTCAATATATCTTTTACCATATGACTGATGATTTTAGATAGTCAAATAATGAATTAATATATGCTTTCTTTTTTACATAGTTGAGACAATTTTAAAGTATTTATTTCCTCTACAAATGCAGATAATACTAGGGTAACTTCTTGAATTGTTTTTACATTAACAACACTTAGAAAATTACAGTATAATAATATTTTATAAAATGTAATAAAAAACTATACAATTCCATAATCCACAAAAACTGTTGCTATATAGATATCATTTAGTGTTTCTAATTCAGCTTAGGAGTTTGTATTAAGAATTTTTTGTGCATGACCTCTATGTATCCTGATTGATCCAGTTGGTCTATTCACTGCAAAGAATATAGAAGCAAAAAAAAAAAAAAAAAATTACTATCCCAAAGAGCCTCTATTATAGTTTTAATGGCACATAAACTTCAATCTTTGAAAACAAAAACATCCAAAAATTACAGAGACATCTTTCTTTTAAAAGATTATTTATTTATTTATTTGACAGAGAGAGAGAGCGCGCAAGAAGGCAGAGTAGCCGGTAGAGGGAGAGAGAGAAGCAGACTCCCTGCTGAGCAAGGAGCCTGATGTGGGGCTCTATCCCAGAACCCTGGGATCATGACCTGAGCCAAAGGCAGTTGCTTAACCAACTGAGTCACCCAGGCACCCCCAAGAATTATAGAGATATCTAAATTATATTATTGAGGTGCCTGAGTGGCACAAGCAGTTAAGCATGTAATTCTTGGCTTCAGCTCAGGTCATGATCTAAGTGCCATGAAGAGTGAGTCCCATGTCTGGCTCTGCACTCAGAGTGGAGTCTGCATGGGATTCTCTCTCCCTCTCGCTCTGCCGCTTCAGCTAGTGCATGCACGCACTCTCTCTCCTTTCTCAAATAAATAAATAAGTAAATAAATAAATCTTTAAATAATAAAATAAATTATCAAAGAATACATCTATCCTAACGTTGATTTTAAAATTTACTTTTGCCTGAAATCATTCAGATAACTATTTTGCTACCTTAATTCACTTTGTCTGTATGGGCATACCCTGAATGATTTGCCCTAAACATACTTAACTAGGCATTAAATTAAAATTTAATAGGATCATTATTGAGGTTAAATAGATATTTTAATGATTTCTTAAAAGACACTTATGAGTATATAGAGCAATATATCCACTGTAGTTGTAAATCTTCAACAAATACCTTACATTAATAATATATTATTTAATAAATATAAGTTTCATGAAGATCTAGTTATAATACACATGAGTTGTCATTAAATGATCATTATTAAAGCAGATTTTGGGGGCCTGAGCTGTGCAAGAACTAAATATTGACATGCTTACTAGTCAGCTGTTTGTCACAAATGTTATGTGAACTTACATTAATGAGTGTTATATGAGCTTAAAGTAATTCCTTTTAAATGAATACCATGTGGAATTTGGTCAAAATATTTTTTGTGTGTGCTCTCCACCTCCATTTATATGATCTATTATACACATTTTACTTGGACTTCTTACTGATTTCAAGTGTCCCACCTGTATCATTACATAGTAGTGAGGATATATTGTTCAGGGGTGGAATATTTTGAAAATGATATCACAAATAAATGAAGAGCACAAATGTGTGAATAAATATATAAGATATAAGATGTCAATAACAGAAAGATCTTTGGAAAATTCCCAAATACTCAGAAACTAAGTAACATACTTGTCAAATAATCTGTGTATCAAAGAAGAAAACAAAAGTGTAATTGGAAAGTATATTGAGCAAAATGAAAATAAAAATGCAACATATAACTTGTAGGATGTAGCTTCAGCTATAAAATAATGGTGAAAAAAAATTTTTTTAAAGATTTTATTTATTTATTTGACAGAGACACAGTGAGAGAAGGAACACAAGCAGGGGGAGTGGGAGAGGGAGAAACAGGCTTCCCGCGGAGCAAGGAGCCCGATGCGGGGCTCGATCCCAGGACCCTGGGATCATGACCTGAGCCGAAGGCAGACGCTTAACAACTGAGCCACCCAGGCGCCCCAATGGTGAAAATTTTATTAATAACTGATAAAATATTTAAAAATATTAAATGGATATATATTAGAAAAGAAGAAAGACCTCAAGTCAATGATCTCATCTTTCATCTTGCAACATAAAAAAAAAATAAATTAAATTACCTTTAAATAGATAATATAATAAAAATCAGACCAGGAATCAATGAAATAGGAAAAAATAGAAGAGATGAAATTGAAACCTAGTTCTTTGAGAAGATTAATAAAATTGATAAACCTCTAGTCAGACTGAACAGTAAAAGATGAGAGAATCCACAAATTACCAAAATCAGGGATGAGAGAGGTGGTATCATTACAGATTCTAGAGTTATTAAAAGGATAATAAGTAAATCTTATGATGACAGAAAGCTGACCTGTGGCTGCGGGCAGATGAGCCACAAAGGTGGGAGGAGTAAGAATGAGGGAGTACAGTGAAGCATGCACAGACTGTGGGGCTGATGATTATGTTCATTATCTTGATTGGCATGATTTTCCAGTTACATTCATCTGTCAAAACTGATTAAACTGTTCACTTTAAATATGTACAGTTTATTTTATGTCAATTATTACTCAATAATTATGTTTTAAAAATTAAGAGATGATGAGGTCATGAAAAAAATCTGGACGGGAAAGGGGATGAGGTTGCATCCAGAAAGGAAAAGTTGTATACAGTTAAGATAATACAAAGGACAAATGGAACGAAAGAACAGCGTGAGGTGCACAGAGCAAATGTAGTGATCACAGTCAATGTGTTGGTAAAAAGAGATGGATAAAATTTTAAAAAGACATTTTAAAAATTCCTCGTATTAGCTATGTCTAGAAAATTTATACTTTGTATTTCTTTATCAATCATGACTGTGAAAATATATCTATATAGCACACAGTTGGAAATGGAAAGCACACTTTCCATTTGACCTATGTCAAAAGTACAGGAAGTAAGATTTTAAAGGGTATGTCAGTTATCAATTTCTTGCTTCTCTACTCTAAATTTGCCCGTCAATACAGGCTCATTCAAAATAGAACTCTAGGCATCCTTCCTGTGTGGTGAGCGTCATATTATGCTTCTCAGTAGAGGGCAGAGAGACATGGGGCGGGGTTTAGGGAACCGATTTCTAGCTGTTTTCTGCTACGGTTTGGTGGGCTAGTTGTATGCGGGTGAGAACATCCGGTTGATCTCTGCCCTAACACTGTGGCCTACGCTAGGCCTTCAGTGGGCCCTGTACACGAAAATCAGCTCTAGAAAGATCCCCCGCCTGTATCTGCACCATAATTTCTCAGGCAGGACCTTGGGCAGTTTTCCAGAGTGTTCCCAGAAAGGTGCTTCACCCTCAGCCATAGGGATGTTGCTTCCTGCTTAAACAGGGACTGCAGACCAGTTCGGGCTTGGGCAAACCACTAAACTTCTCTGCTATCCAGTAGACCAAACTAAACCTTCTCGAACAACGTCAGAAACTCTTCTAAATTTTTCCTTCCTTGGGTACTATCTCTTATCCCTGTGGCATGATACAGAGTTTCATTACATTTATAGTCAGTCCTTTAGCAGAGTTTCATAGTTCTTTATATCACACTTACCCTGTTTAACCTACTGTGTGATTTCTAATTCCTGATTTGACTCAGACGAATATACACAGGTCGTAAAACCCTAGGAAAGAGGATCAGGAAAGATACTTTCAAAAGAATCCCAGTAAGGACATGTCTCTTCCTGTCAGAGAGATTAAACAATCCTCCTCTTTCAGATATGCCAGAAAAACATCAGCCAATGGGAAAAAAAACCGCTATTATGGCAGGGAGAACTAAAAGGCAATATGATACATTTAATGATTAAAGAAGCTTTGGGTGATTTTTTTATATTAAAATAGTTAGTTCCCAATTGTTAATTGCCAGTAAATAGAAATACAATTGATTTTTCATGTGCTGACTTTTTATTCTGTGACCTTACTAAACTCACCTACCAGCTTTGTGGTATTTTTTGCAGATTGTCTGGGATTTTCTATATAATCATGTTATCTGAAATTAGGGAGTATTATTTCTTTCTTTCTAACCTGTATGACTTTAATTTATTTTGTTTTCCTATTTCACTAACTAGGACTTCTAGTACAATGATGGGTAGGAGTGTTAAGAGGAGATATTTTTCTTTTGTTACCAATCTCAGAAAAAATTGAGTTTCTCACCATTAAGTATGATGTTAGCTATAGGTTTTTTTGTAGATACCCTTTATCAGGCTGACAAAGTTCCTATTCTTAGTTTGAGATATCTTCATCTGGATAAACGTTGAATTTTGTCCAATGTTTTTTTCTGTGTCTATTTAGATATCCACATGTTTTTTCTTTAAAAAAAGTCATAAATATGTTGAATTACATTTTGGTTGATTTTGCATATTAAACCAGTGTTTTATTCCTATGATAAATCCTGTATTTTCATGAATAAAACATATATTTCTTATATTGATAGATTTCTTTTTCTAAATTTTTGTTTAGAATTTTTGCGCCTATGTTCACAAAAGAGTACTGTAGTTGTATTTCCTTTTCATTTATTTTTCTGATTGTGATATCAGGGTAATACCGGCTTCACAGAATTAATTGGAAATTTCCTTCTATCTTCCAGAAGAGTTTTGCATTGTTGTTATTATGTTTTCCTGAAATATTTGGTAGAATTCCCAAGGGAAGCAATTCTGATCTGGCATTTTCTTTTGGAAAGGTTTTTTAGATGCAAATTCAAATTTCTTCCATAGAGACATTTACGTTATCATTTCTTTTTGAATGTGCTATATCAGTTTGTGACTTTCAATGAACATTCAATTTTATTTAAGTTTGAAAAATTGGCATAAAGTAATAATATTTATTACCTATACTTTTATTATTTGTAAAATGTGTAGTGATAGCCTCTCTCTCATAATTTTGGAAATAGTGGTCTTCTCTCATTCCTTTTTTTTCTCAGTCTAATTAGAAGGTTTTGTATTGATATTGTCAAATAAGCATCTTTTAGTTTCATTGGTTTTCTTTTTCCCATTTAATTGATTTCATATTTCCATTCTGATTGCTTTGGGTTTTTTTCCCTGCTAATCTACATTTAATTATATTTTATCTTTATAGTATCTTAGCATGGAGACTGAGTTCATTAGTTTTAGACGTATTTTTTTTGTAGTATAAGCCTTTATTGCTATTAATTTAGTATTTAACTAATGAATTTTGTTATGTGTGTTTACATTCTCATTCAATTCAGAATATCTTTTTAATTTTCATTTTGATGCTTATGTTTGGATTGTCCAGAGACCATTTTGTTTTTGATTTCCCCTTTATTTCTATTCTGGTCAGAAAATTATATTTTGAATCCTTTTAAACAACTGAGACTTGTTTATGTCCCAGAATATAGTCTATCTTGGCAAATGTTTCATGTGTCCTAGGAAAGAATGTTGATGACTGAGAATCTCTGTCAATTAGGTTAATTTTACTGATAGTATAGATTAAATCTTTTATATGCTTACTGATTTCCTGTCTCCTTGGTCTATTATTGAGACAGGAGTATTAAAATCTGTTCTTTTAATTGTGGATTGGCTTCTCCTTCTTTCAAGTCTATCATTTTTGCTTCATGTATTGGAAACTCTGTTATATGCGTGAATATACAGGACTATTCTAACTTCTTGAATGATTGACCTCTTACCACGATAAAATAGCCATTTTATTTTTGGTGATATTCTTTACTCTATATTCTATTTGTCTGATAGGAGTGTGACTACACCAACCCTTTTATGATTACTATTACCGTAGTGTATCTTTTCCCATACAAATTTTAAATTTATATGTGTGTTTACATTTAAAGTTTATTTCTTATAGATAGCATATAAGTATGTCTTGGTGTTTTATTCAATATGACATTCTCTGACTCTTAATTGGTGTATATTTGCATTTAACGTGATCATCAGCATCTTTATCCTCAAATCTATCATCTTCCCATATGTTTACTATTGATCTCATCTGGTTTGTCCCCGTTTCTTTTTCTAACATTTTTGGGGTCATTTTACATATTTTTATGATTCTTCTTTATTTCCTTTGTTGGCTTATTCTCTTTAACTCTTTGTTTTGCTATTTTAGTACTTTCATTTCTCCCCTCTCCACCTTTGTGCTATATTTGTCATACATTTTATCTTTACATATAACACCTATGCTGCATTTTTATTGTATTCTCTTCCTCTATTGCTATGTCACCACAAAATTAGTGGTTTAAAAAAACCAAATTTATTCTCTTACATTTCTGTAAGTCAGAAGTCGGACATAGATCTCACTGGGCTAAGCAATTCCCATGATATGTGAAATACACCTGTAGAGCGAACAGACTCCTTTGGAAAGGAAAATAGATTATTTTAGTTGTGCTTAAACCTATTTTTTCTGTATGTTTTTGTTCTTAATTATGTGTTGGCTTTAAAATTATAAAAAAGTATATGCTACAAACATGTATATATTAATATATAGAAGAAATAATTATTTAAGATATATATTTCATTGTCATCTTAAATACTTCTTGGGTTAAGGCAAGATGTTAATATATTATAAATTAATTTAAGAATATTTTCAATTCAAACATTTATACAGAATGAAAATGCACTGTTTTGTGATAAAATATAGATTAGCACATAATAATGTAATAATTAAAAAATGAAAACTAAAACTTCAGTCTTATTCATGGGTATGCCCATATCTTTCTACATACCTCTAGATAGCAAAAGTTTTCAATTTTTGTCCCTTGAATTTAATTAAAGAAAACTGACTGGTCATTCTATCTTGATTGAACTTAAAAGAACTAACGTGTATAAACTGACATTTGGAAGCATTCTGTGTAAAACTGTTCACTTGAGCATTTCCAATATTCATCTCAGTTTTCATAGCCAACTTTGAAATGTTCTACGCTCTCATTCACCCTATTTCCAGAACTGGTACAATGTAGCAACTGAATTCTGCAAAGAAGATGTATTCTTAGTAATATATAACATAGCCATGCACTTTCCATTAGATAGTATTTAAAAGTGACACTGAGATATATTGATTAAATAGAAGCCATGAACTATACATTCTGGATTAGGAATTCATATGTCCCATGGTGACTACCCCTACACCATCCTCTGTTGATTAGAACTGGTTGGGAATATTAAAAACTTTCAGGAAAATAAGGTGGAGGAGAAAATGGGGGATAGGAACAAGGAAGACAGACTTAAGGCTTGAGAACTCTTGTCATTTCCCATCTTTGAACCTATCACTCCGCATTGCTACTGAGCACCAGCTGATCACTGTAGGCATCAATGTATTTGTTTCCTCTTCGTAAGAATAGTCTATGTGGTGTCATTTGTATTCACCTCGGGCAGACACAGAGCCTCTGCTCATTTCATCAAAGAACTATTTATGAGGCTGTAAAAAAGATGAGTTTCTCCGAATAGTCTCCAAATTAAACTTTTTAAAGTTTAATGTTGGCACACAAGAATAATTACAGTTATAAACCATTAAACATTTAGAAGAAATTTATAGGATTGGAGGGAGAAAATTTACAGCTGTGGCCTAATATAATAAATTTCCTCTGTAAAAGCAGAACCACAGAAACATTTCTATTCTGGACTCTAGAAAAAGAAAATGCTTTATTAACATTACCCAAACATGGAGGCACTATATTCGGACATTATTTATATAGAAAGATGAATACCTTTTTAAGATACAGTTAATTAACCTTACAAGCAAAAGTCAATATATATATTTTTAACATCAGTAAATAGAGTTCACTAAACTCATTTGTAAGATTAGGCTATATATACTCACTTATTCTAGAAGACAATCCAGTGCCTTAGAGTATTTTCATTTATTCTAGGAGTTATTATGCATCAATTATTACACTCCTGGGTGGGTTGTTGTTGGTGATAGGGAATATATGAAGTTCAGTAATGATGTTTAAAAAAAAAATTAGCCACCCCCCAAACTGCAGGTCAGTCTCTAGGGAGTTGTCTTCCAACAGAATTCTAATATGTCTTCAGAGTACAGAATATTCTTGTTCTTTACTGTGTTTGCTCTAACAAGGACTGCATTCTAATGTTGCATTAGCGTGATAAAGATGTCAGGTAACCACTCAGTCCTTGTGGGAGAATATCTGGTCACTAAACAGATTGCCTATCCAGTTAACTATAATCATCCACTGCTTAGAGTTCAGCTCTACTTGCCATACAACTTTAGACAGAAACAACCATGCCTTTATGCTGTTCAAGTATTGTTTTGTGACTTTTAGTAGCATTTAAAATTGTTCTTCCAACAGATCTTGTATGTTTCTTATTGATTCCTAGGTATTTTCGTTATTTTGGTTTTGCTTGTATAAATAAGGTTTCATTAATTTTATTACCTCACTGGTTGTTGTTACCTACCCTCCTTATTGAATTACCATATCACTTGTGGTTTTAATTAATTCTCTTGGGCATTCAAAATAAAAAGTATTATCATCTACAAGTAAGAATAATTCTACTTTCTCCTGTTTAATGTTTATCCCTCATTTCTTCTACATACATTCAGAAGACTTTTAAATGACTGTGATGATAAAGGAGGTCTTTATGTGGTTCCTTGGTTGAAATAATAGGTAAATACATAAATAAGTAAAATTATGCCTGTAAAATATTTTTTATGAGAAAGTACTTTAATGAGGCTTTTTCTTTAAGTGTGTGTCTCATCACTGAGTTTTTAGAATCTAAGGGGATTGCCATATACATTTAAAAATTTTTTGTTCTAGGGCGCCTGGGTGGCTCAGTTGGTTAAGCGACTGCCTTCGGCTCAGGTCATGATCCTGGAGTCCCGGGATCGAGTCGCACATCGGGCTCCCTGCTCAGCCGGGGAGTCTGCTTCTCCCTCTGACCCTCTTCCCTCTCATGCTCTCTACCTCTCATTCTCTCTCTCTCAAATAAATAAATAAAATCTTTAAAAAAATTTTTTTTGTTGTTCTAGGGGTGCCTGGGTGGCTCAGTCACTTGTCTGCCTTCAGCTCAGGTAACAGTCCCAGGATCATGGGATTAAGCCCTAAATTGGGCTCCCAGCTCAGTGGGGAGCCTGCTTCTCCCACTCCCCCCTTCTCATGCTCTCTCACTCTCTCAATCAAATAAATAAAATCTTTAAAAAAATAGACATAAATAAAAATTTTGGTCTAATACTGTAGTGAATTATGTTAATAGACACATTAATGAAAAGAAATGCTTACATGCCTATAATAAACCCTACTTGGCCATATTGTATTGTTGATGATGATGATGGTGATGATGGTGATAATAATTAAATTCCCTAGTAATTGTCCTAAGGATATATAGTAAATGGAGAAACATTCATTTGAGGAAATCTTCTAAACCTTAGTAAGAACAGGAAGAGTCGGTGGCATTTGAAGCACAACCTAATCCCATGATACTCCCCAGCTGTGTCTGTGGAAACTCTACTCTGGATGGGTGTGGCAAACAAGGAAGCTTCCTCGCCCTGTAGCTCCCTGTCTAGGGCTATGATTTCATAACAAGGGGAGAAGGTCACCATGTACCTTCTGCTCCCTAGCCCCATTTTGCAAACACTCCTTTAGACGCTGGCAACCAGAACTGATGCTACCTTCATTGTCAAAAACAATGAAGATCTTGGGAGAAAGCAATTAAGAGAGTCTGGTAGGTCCATAATCCTGACAGCAACAAGCTACACAGTAGAGTGATCAGAAATTTAAAGGAGAGCAACAGGGAAAGATACAAGAGCAGCCCCCTGAGATCACACTCAACTCTGGGAACCAGGAAGGTTGTGCACAGTCACTAGGCTATACCCAATCTCAGAAAAGGATATGGGGGACACTCAAAAACCATCCCACATCTCACACATATCCACTAACAGAGGGAAGAAAACAATTGGCACAGTGGGTTTAACTAAAATCTCTAATCAAATGTTGGCTTAACATTAAGTTCCTTGAACCAAGGAACAACTTCTAGGAAGTGTATTTATTATAAATAAAAGAATATGCAGCCCTGGAAGTCTGAAAGACTGTGTGTATGCCCAAGGTCATGCCCTTTCAGAAGTAATCAGAGTGGGAACTTCCAAGCTACTAGTTTCTGGCTGAATATTTGCCAGAAACTGAGAGCTACAGCAGCCCACAAGCCACACACATAGCCAACAATAAAGAGTAGAAATCTAACTGGCCAGGGGGCTTAAACATACTCTTTCACCAGTAAGTGGCTTATGCTGACCAAGGGGGAAAACCCTTAGAAGCCAGGCTAAAAGATAAAACAAGAAAAAAAAAAAAAATCTAGGCAGGGACATCAGAGGAATTCAAAACGCATGGGAAATAAACTTCAGAGTCAGTTTGACCAAGTCATTAAACAGAGGCAGATGACCAATCAAAACAAAAACAAAAACAAAAAACAAAAAAAACTCCCTGTAGTAGTTTGTGGGTGAGAATCAGTCTCCATAGTTTTGACAATATACTATCTTAAGATACAGTTTTCAACCAAGAAAATTATGGGACATGAAAAGCTCTAGAATGTGTACCTCACACAAATGAAACAAACAAACAAAAACATACAACAAAAACTATTTCTGTGGGACCCAGATTTTGGACTTAGCAGACTTCCAAGCAGCTAGTATTAATTTGTTCCAAGAACTAAAGTAAGCCACATGTAAATAAAGGAAGTCACAATAATGATTTCTCAGCAAAAAGTGAATATCGATAATGAGATAGAAACTGTAACAGAGAACTAAGTGGAAATTCTACAGTTAACAAAAATGAAAAATCACCAGATGCTCAATGATAGATTTAAGGAGGTAAAACAAAGACTGAGCAAACTTAAAGATAGATTATAAATGTGTTCATTCTGAAGAACAGAGATAAATATAAGTGAAGCAATATAAACAGAGCTTTAGAAAAATGTGGGGCATCATTAAGAACACCCAGATGCATAATTCCAAAAGAAGAGAAGAGAGACAAAATAACAGAAGGAAATTTTTAGAAAATAATGGCTACAAATATTCCAAATTTGATGAAAAATATTAATATATACATCCAAAAAATATAATGAATTCCAAGTAGGGTAAATACAAAGAGATCCACACTCAGGTACATCACAGTTAAATGTTGAAAACAAAATATTTTGAAAGCAGAAAGAGAATTATTCACCACATTTGAGGAAAACCTAGTAAGATTAATCACTGACCTCTTACCAGAAACAATAGAGACCAGAGAGTGGCAGACAACATATTCAAGCTTCTGAAAGTAAAAAACCAAGAATCTTTCAAAAATGAAAATAAGATATGGGATAGTTTGTTATTATATCTATAAGAGTAATGAAAGAACAAACGGAGGGTTGCTGGAGTGGTGGGGGCTGGGAGGGATGGGGTGGCTGGGTGATGGACATGGGGGAGGGTATGTGCTATGGTGAGCGCAGTGAATTGTGTAAGACTGATGAATCACAGACCTGTACCCCTGAAACAAATAATACATTATATGTTAATAAAAAAAAAAAAACAAGTAATGAAAGAAAATTCTACAGGTTGAAAGCAGGTAACAGCAGATTTAAATTCAAAGCCACATGAAAAAACAGAGTTCTGGTAAAGAAAAAAAATATATATATATATGGTTAAAAAAGACAGTGTGATTGCAAATTTCTTCTCTCTTCTCTTAATTGACTAAAACCGAATACAACAATATGTATATAATTGTGTTACAGGGTATGTATATATGTAATTTGTATTATATTATACAAGTATACTATATAATAGCAGTAGAAGGCAGGCAGGTGGGAATAAGGATGGAATGGAATAGTAACACAAGTCTATAGGAAGAATTAAGAGAATCTAAACTGGGGTGATGAAGATATTCTATATTGGAATTTGGTAAGAGTTGCCCAGCTCTGTAGTTTTACTAAAAAATTGAATTGAATGCTTTAAATAGGTTTCTGGAGAAAGTGTCCTTTGAGATATGTTATTAGTGAACAGAATTCCCACAGAGAAAGTATCATGGCCAAAGCATGAAATACTATACTTAAAATCTAAGGATATTCAGGTATAATATGTGATATGGTAAATTAAGGAGTCTACAACAGGAATAAGAAACAAGCAAAAGTCAGCCAATGACAGATTTTGTGTTACATGCTACAACACTAGGATTTTTTTTTTGGTCTAATTAAATCTTAATTAGAAAAGACAAAATATACTTTTATAATAGGTCATCAGAATATTTACATATTCATCTATTAGTTCATTCTACATTTATTTAGCATATATTAAGTAAAAGGCATTGCTCAGTGTTGGACCTTATAAAGTTGCTTAGCTTTTCTGAGAGGTTAAACAAAAACTAGTAACACTAAGGTTATAACGGAGACTTTTAAAAATGTTGTAGGTTGAACTGTCTATAGTGATTTCATAGACAATGATTGTCAGAATAGCCTTTAGTAGAAAATTGTTGAGCCATAGTATGTGGATTAAGAGATCACAGATAAAACAGTAGCATTGAAAAAGAAATCCTGTCTACCCTGTACATTGAGAATACTTAGTCATTCAGTAAGAAGAAAAGGGAAAACAGAGAGAGAGAATAAGAAGAGAAAAATAGGCAGATAAATATGTTTACACTGAAAATAAAATCACATTCAGAATAATATTGAGTAACAACCTCACATTACATGAGAGCAGGTTTTTTTAGAAGCTTGTTGTTGATTCAGTTCTTAAGAAGTAGCACATTAATGGACATTTTGAAAAATCATATTTCTTTATTTGTGTACTGGATACTGTTTGAAATGGATGGCAGAAATATGGAATGGTGAGAATCAGAGGAAAAAAAATAAAGATTTTGTTAATAGACAAGGCTTGTGCAGTTCCTTATTTCCCTGTCTTCCTGCCCAGGATTTGTTGACTGGTGCAATCAAGTGAAGGAGCAGTGGTGATGGATGTCAGATGATTATAATTTCTGTGTTGTTGTTCCAGCCATCACAAGTCTGAAATATTTTCAGAATGCTGCAGCTGCAACTGATGCCATTTCTGAGCAATGATCATAACAATTTGCAAATATACAGGGATTAGTGTGGTACTAATGTGAGCCTTGGAAACCACTACTCCATGCAGCTGTTCATTTCCAGGACCTAAATGTCCAGTCCTCCGAGAATGGTGCCTTTATAGCAGGTTGAGGCTACCCAATGGCCTTCAAAATGGCAGAAGTAGAAATTAAAAATTAAATGCATACCTGGAAAGTATATTATCTCTCTCCCTCCACACTAAAAGTCAAGCAATTAAAAATTGAAGTTTGAATCTATGAACCAACTTCCTCTGTAAAGAATGTTCAGGTAGGTCTGGATTGATTAGCGGCTGGTTGAATTAAACTAAAGGTAATGATTGGCTTTGGAAAAAATCATTTTTATGTTGAAAGCTCATGAGAAATTGGTTTCCCATAAAAATTATTTTTTACTCTAGAATGGAGCTTCACCTATGCAGTCTTTTAAGACACATTCCCCCCCCCCCCGATAAAATACACAAAGTGGTTCTTACCCATAGAAAAGCAAAACAAAGCAAATAGGATAACTCAATTTCTTCTTAATTATATTTTGTGTAAGTTCTTCCTCTCCTAAAAAATGATATATATCTTTAGGGAGAGCAAAGTGATGTACATTGAATTTTCTTTAATTTACTTTTTTTGGAATAGGTCTATTTTTAATGATTTAAAAATTAACTTGTTCAGCACAAGAAGTGTTTCTTTCACTATACAAACTAGATTTCAAAGCACACCAACTGTTAAGATTGTCAAAAGATTTTTCATTGGTGTTTCATAGTTTTTTGTTGTGATATTCTAAATGTTATCTATAAAAAGGCATATATGGAAACAGAAGTATGTCTACTTACCCTAATAATATCTAGCTAAAGATTCAGAAAGTATTTGACAAATTACAGTATCCCTTTCCTTTTGATGTTCATCAACACTAAAATAAGGTGAGAGACGAGGTTTGTGTGTTAGAAATCTAGATACAAACTCGGTTGCCCCAGTCTATAGTGTGCGCAAGAATTAGTGAGGCTCCTCTTGAAAAGCATGATTCTCAGATCTAGAACAGGCCAGAGGAGTCTCTATTTCTACAAGCTACTAGGTAATTCATTCTTTCACCAAAGAACCACAGAATAAAAAAAACACTGCCTTAGTACAAGATTCAAATAAGAATTACACAATGCTTGTTGCCTGCTGTATGCATGATGCAATGCCCAAGGCTGTTAGAGAAAACAGAAACTGAAGTCCTGGTCATTAACCTGAAAAAGCCAATGATACAGTTTAGGAAAAATTAAAAATGCATGCGAAAAAGTAACAATTTAAGAGGGGTGATCAACCAAATGAGCGGTATTTACTAAGGGACGTTAGTGTTAAAGGAGATTAGTGAAGGCCAGGATGTCTGATAATGTGTCTTAAAGATGATAAAATATAAGATTTGGTTGGTTCTTTAAAAATGAGAATAATTTGAATACTCAGAATTGAGTGAGAGTGTTTCTGGTCAAAGCTGTAGAATAGCAAAGTATGGAGGTAGTATGAGATCAGAATGCTACTTACATGTCGAAGAGAGCTGAGAAAGTATATTGAGTAAGTAGTGTGATGTCAGATTATGAAGAAAATTGGAAACCAGGCTGAGTAGCAGATTCTACACTGATTCCTGTAACATTCTGTCTCTTGCGTTGTCTGAATATGCAGACCATTTCGTGGGATGCACGAATCACTCTGATAAAACTTGTATATAATTATGAATAAACTACTGTTTTATAATATCAAGAATGAGATTATGTAAGAAGTGATTGTTGCTTATTTAACAATCTATTCCAAACAATATACTATGTAAAGCAGAATATCTTGATTTTAAATCTAGAGTTAGAAAAGGCTACAAAAGCTTTCTAATCCATTTATCTCATTTTCCAGTGTAAAATTTTAACAGTACATGTCATAATATCCAGTTTCATTTTTGCTATTACATCATGATACAATATGTTGAAAAAAGACTAATGTTATATATTAATATTGCTAGGGTGTTGGGTTATGGTTGCTTTATTTTAGAACATGTAATTAAAATTTTAAAAATCCAAATTTGTCTATAAAATATTTCTGTAAATATAAAGTACGTAAAAAATAATGAAGTTTCTCCTCTCTTCAGTGATTTTGACATGCAAATTATGCTGTTTATTGCTTAATTAGTGGTATATGGTTTTCATTTGTACTTTTTATAAAATCAGTGGTTGACTATAAATACGAGATAAAAATAGAGATGATCAAAAACATAAATGGAGGAATTGCCCTAAAAAAAAATAGATCACTGCTTCTGCAGTAAGAAAGAACAAGCAGAGAATGGGTTGAAATTTGAGACTAAGAGGGATAGGAGGAAGTGGTTATAGAAGGTCTCTCTCTAGCAGAAAATATTGTCCCACCAGTAAGAAAGCAGCAGGCTTAAAATCTGAGGATTGTTGTTGTTGTTCCATTATGATCATCACGAGAACTAGGAAACTGACTTGATTAAAAGACTTGAATTCACTTATACATCTGGGTCAAATGCCACGTCAAAAAGCCTCAGCTAGGAATCCAAAGGTATATAAAGCATGGGTCTCTTCATCACTAGGCTTGACCCCAATGGTAAAAAGTTGAAAGAAAGATGGGTTTGTTGAAGAATCAATTATATACTTATGCTTTTCTTCTTTATATGTTTAGTTATCTACCAAAAATAGGGATAAAAAGAGTATGACAATTTACCTAGATTGAAGGTTGATAGTCGGGAGGGAGGCTGGTAAAAAAGGGTAAAAAATGCAAGGGGATGTGAGTGGCAAAGGTCAGTGTGTGGGTTAAGCAATAATAATATGTTATTATACTGGTTATTATATTAAGAGTCATTTAATCTCTATATCAGTTTCCTTATTGGTCAAATGAGGATAATTGAATTTTATAAAGTTACTGTATCTGTAAAATGAGACTATACATTTAAAAGCACTTTGAAAGAAAATACTTTCTATATACAGCATCTTAGAAGAGTCTGGGAAAAAATCCCCCTGTTTTCTCCTAAACTGACACAGACTTTCTAAGGTACAAAATAATAGATTAATAAAAGGAATAATGGCAGATTTCCATTAGCTCATTTTCTTAGTTTGGTATATAATGTTCACTGGGTTGGATGGAAATGTATATTTATTCACAAACAGCTTTTGATGTTCTATGACTGAAAGTGGTTAACAGGCAATCAAGTTTATTGACCTGTGGAGAAAAATGGATGGATAGTCTTGAGCTCTCTATAAAGGGTACAGTAAATCTAGTAGCTGTGTAATTAACTCATAATTATGTAAGCAATAAAGACATAATTATAAGATTATTAATATGTTAAAATTATAAGGAATTTTCTGGCATTTAATTAACATTTACCAAGGCAGGCTAGAGCAAATTAAATATCAATTAATAAAAATAGTGACATTTATATAGATACTCTATTAGTTGTCACAATTATTAACTTGTTATCGCTGGCTTTTAAAGTCCCAATTAAGTGCCTAAATATTCCTTATAATTTTTATGTGTTAAAAATCTAATTATATTAGTGTCCTATAATTTAAAATTGATTACACAGCATCTCTCATAATAAATCTCAATACTCTCTTAACTGTCAATTGATGCATAATTGACATGTACTAGTTTATAAAGCCAAATAAACTCTTCCATGGAAACTAAGCAGTCTTAAAAATTCTCTCTTCATTTAAAGTATCCAATCCTATAAACCTCAAATTAAAAAAAAAAAAACGAACTAAACCTACGGGACCATCTGTCTATATCCAGTGCAAAACACCGAATGTGGCTGTATGCCTTTGGCTCAGATCCAAAACTCAGAGTATGTGCTTTCAGAAATACAGCTAACTTCCTAAACTATACTTATGTAAATTTAGTTTATCTGTTTTAATCTTAATTTTATTGGCAGTCTTGGGAAGCTTACAGGTATAACACTTACCAATCCTCCACTGAGTCCTATGACCAACAGATATAAAAGTATGCCTACTTAGCACCACTAAGGTAAAAGAGGTCTTAACTTTAGTGTAAAATACTCGTCACAGCCATATTAATCTTAAACTCTCACAGTTCAATTCTTTTATCCATAAGCTCCCAGTTACCAAGATGAAGTAAGAAGTTTGAGAAGTATACTAACAGATAAGCCAATATCTTTGCAAAATATAAATGAATGCCTTAAAAAGAATTGAAAGAAGTCAATCAGGTAAGCTGATAAAAGTAAGAGGTAAAATATTGTTTGTTTCATGACATCCATCACACAGTGTTAGAAATGCTTGCTGTGGCTTTTACTTAGAATTAAGCTCAACTTTATCAATGTATAGTCTGCAAATCCTGGCCAGTAAGAACTTACTTGAAAGGATTCTATGGTCTTATATACTTGAAAGTTTTTTCTTTAAGAGTCATGGTATGCACTAGCACATAGGAGAGTAGGAAAAATCCTGCAGTCAAGAAATCTATTTCCATTTGTCAAACAGCATTTAACCCTAGAACTTTAAATTCATATCATGCTTATTAACCTATCAACAAACTAAAACACAGAAAGGCTGTTAGAAGAAAGAATTATTTAAAAATAAAAATAATCAATGCAGTGCTTCCTAGACTATCTTAATCCTGAGAGTTTTAGTTAGAGAATATGCTGTGTGTGAAATTAAGTGATAAAGATTTCAGGGCTCTTCTGGTTAATTTATAAAATTAAGGGAGAATGTGTTCCTTTGAGCTAAATCTGTATCAAAAGTGTTATTTTAAAAAAAACAAAAACAAAAAAGAATGCTTTCATTCTGAATTCCTTGTTTCACCATTGCATAACCTGTGTTTTTTTTTTTTTTAAGGTAGGCTTAAATGTTTGATGGTCAGCAGGTCCTCAAATATTACAGACATTTGAACAGATTGATATCACACTAGGAGAAAATACAAGCTTTTCAACTAGAACAAAAAAGGAAAAGATTACACTTTTTTTTTTAGATTTTATTTGATAGAAAGAGTGCATGCACATGCGCAAGCATGGGTGGGGGAGAGGGAGAGGGAGAAGCAGAGCAGGGAGCTGAGGAGGGAGCCCTGCGTGGGGCTCGATCCCTTCCCTGAGATCATGACCTGAGCCGAAGGCAGACGCTTAACCAACTGAAGCACTCCGGCACCCCCAAAATTAAACTATTTTAAATAAATACTAAGCAGGTAATTTGTGATATATTCGATGTCTAAGAAATCTATTAAAAATCTTTAAGGAGTACACATAATAATAAGCAAATGATAATAAAGCAGAGCATATTATCTTTACATCTGAGATGTCCTTTTTGGGAAATATGTCTTTGACTCCAATTTTAAATATAATTATCTTAATTATTATAACTGCCACTTAGATTTTGTGGTTCTAATTCAAACTAAACTGTTTTCCTTGCTAATATCCTCTTAAGTGATCTTAGAAATAAGCTTTTCAAAACTAAAATTGGCATAATTTACATATCATGACACAATGTGTCATTTTCACAGCACCTGTCAATCTTCCTTTAAGAATCAGATGGCCCACTTAACCTGAAACATTGCTTAATAAATCACACATATTTTGTAGTTTTTTTTAATTTTAAACTTTTCATGATGAAATTATTATATAAAAGGCAAAAATAGAGTGCACAAAAAGGTATGTATTCTGCAATAAATTACTCTTAAGGTTACCCTTGTATTACACCCACCAGGTCATGAAATAAAACATCGCCAGCATTGCAGGTGGTCCCTGCATGATGCTTTGCAATTAAAATTCCTTTCTTCCCCACTGGGTACAACCGCTATTTTGATGGCAATGATAAGTAAATGTTTTCTTCCTTTTGGGTATAGTTTTACCAAATGAATAAGCATTTTTACACATGACATGTTGTGTTACCTATTTTTAAAACTTTATATAAAAATCATATATACTCTTATCTCTAGCTTTATTTCTTCAAGTTATGCCTGGGATTTCATTCATTTTGTTGTATGTCATGTGGTTTGTTCAATGCTCTTTATCTGTTTCACGGTGTATTGATACATTGTACTACTGCGGATGTTTTCATTTTTTCAGTGTTCTGTTATTATAAATAATGCTTCTAGGACCATCCCTATACATGTATATGTGCATGCATTTTTGGAGTAAAGGGGAATTATTTTCTGGCACTTGGTTCAGTAAATATATGTTCCCTGTTGGTAGATGTTGCAGCACTATTATGTAAAGTGATTTTTATCAATTTATACTCCCAACCAAAGTTCATGGAAATTTCCATTGATCAATACCCTCATTAAACTTTAGCACTGTGTGTCATTTTTATTTTGACCATTCTTTTGGCTGTGTATTTGTATCTAATTTTCATTTCTGATGAATAAGCATATTAACACCTCTTAATGTGCATATTGACCGTTGGAAAAATCCTCAATTTGAAGAGACCCTACAAACCTTTTACACATTTTTACTGGCCTGTCTGCTTCTGCGTACTTGTAGGGCCCTTTATGTTATCTGGGTACAGATAATAGCAATATATCTTTCCTAGATATATGCGTTGTATACATCTTCTCATGCTATTTGGTTTGATTTTCACCTTCTTAATGGTATATTTTAATCTTAATGGAATTTAATTTATCGAATATCTTTTTACATTGTATTCTGCTAAAAACTTTGCCTACTCCAAGGTAATAAATAAGTATATTTTCATCTAAAAGCTCTATTGTTTTATTTTTCTAAGTCCATGATGTATCTGTAATTGACTTTTGCATAGGATATTCATCAAGGGTTATTATTTCCTTTTTGAAAAAAGTGTATGTCTAATTGAACCAAAACCATTTAAGAAAAAAACTTTATCCTTTTCTTCCTGGGGTCATTTATCAGAAGACCAGTGATATATGTCCTATTGTTTATTGTCTGTTCTTATACTAAATAGCACAACTTCTAAAATACTACATATTTATAATGGATTTTGATATCTAAATCTTTAATTTCTCCAGCTGTGTGTTTCTTTTTCTATTTTTCCTTGACTGTTCAGGTCTTTTATTTACCATGGACACTTTTTTATTTTTATTTATTTTAATTTATTTATTTGACAGAGAGAGGGAACACAAGCAGGGGGAGCAGGAGAGGGAGAAGCAGGCTTCCCACCGAGTAGGGAGCCCGATGCGGGGCTCCATCCCAGGACCCTGGGGTCATGACCTGAGCTGAAGGCAGACTCCTAACGACTGAGCCACCCAGGCGCCCCTACCATGGATACTTTAAAAAGAAGTTGTGGATTTATACAAATGTACAAACTTTCATAGGATTACATGATTTCATTGAATTTATAGAACAGTTTTAAAATACAGAGTTTTCAAATATTTGAACATTTTCCAATTTAAGAAAATATATCTATATTATTTTTAAAAACCTAATCGTGTTTTGTATTTATAAGGGTAGAGATTTTGCACACATTTTGCTATATTTATTCACAGGCATTTAATGTTTTCTAATTCTGTTATGAATGACACCATTTAAAAAACTGTTTTTCTGTTTGCTTTCTAGAGAACCAAAAAAATTAGTTTTACTATTTTTATTCCACAGTGGATTTGCCTATGCATCTGTTGGGTGTCTATATAACAGCCTTGGACTAATTTTTATTATAATTGTATTTTATTGGTTTTAACACCACAGGTCTTATAAATTTGATATACATAGCCATAGAAGTTCAGGTTTAGCATGTTATTTCAGGAAAAATACTTTCCATTGAGCTCCCAGATCTATGTACAGAAACGTGTTAATGTGTTGTATCTGTACTACTGGTATACTTCTTTTCTTTCTGGTCGAAAGTACTGCTTAAAGGGTGTCACCTTAGATACTCTAATTTTATTAACCTGTCATTTTCTATCCCCTTAAATCCAAGCCTTGTTGCCAATCCTCAGCTAGAGATGAGTATGACAAATCTTAACTTACCAGGAATGAAAGTACTTCTGAAACAAGAGGTTACCTATTATTTCTCCTGTGTTCAATGCAGAAAACGCAGGAGGATTTGTACTAAGTAAGTGAGACCGGATTTTTTCAAATTTAAATATGTAATTCAGAAGCTGCTAGATTAAGATAGGTATGGTTTGGGATAATGTATTTTGCACTTTTCATTATGTCTTTGTATTTACATTTGAATGGGTGTGGCAAATATTTAGTAGTCGGCAATGCTTCAAGACAAATAATGAACTGCTTTTTACTTAAATGCTCCAAAATAAATAATGAAGAATTGTTACTCCGTGTTACCAAACTGACCTACTTCTCTAATTGCTAAATAATTTGACATTTCTGTAGGGAGATTTTTCACTTTAGCATTGAAAACAGGAGAAGGGTTAAGCGCTCAGGTTTCAAGGGACTTCTGTGCATACAAAGTAAACTGATACAGGTGCAGTTATAAATAAGTAAGTGTTGAATTAGCTATCAGTAAGGTTGCTAAAGAAGGCATCAAATCTGTAGAGTAGTGACATTACCGATAATTTGGGAAGTAATTTTTCTAGAGTAATCAGAGGCTGATGATGCAATCAATAATAAACTAGACTTGTGTTTCTTTCTGGATTATTCTAATATTTTAAAATTAATATTTATACATTAATCAGTCAGGCAAGGTATTCACAATTCTGAACTATTTTTGATTAAAATATGAATCCAAGTATGATTTTTTTTATGGGCCAGTTAAAGTTTGAATTTAAGATAATTCGATGCATAATGATTTCTAAAAAAATTCTGACTCAATTTGCAAAAATCGAAGTGTAAAAATCTCCATGTTTCCAGCAATTGAAGGAGTTGATAGGTGAGGAGTAGGAGTGGTAGTTATTCATTGGCTGTGCCCATTAAAAAGTTTACATTGTTTTGAATGTTTGTTGTGGTAACAATAGAGGTGGCTTAAGGAGGGCACATTCAGCATGGAGCACGGGTGTTATGCACAAACAATGAATCATGGAACACTACATCAAAAACTAATGATGTAATGTATGCTGATTAACATAACATAAAAAAAAAAAAAGAACTGTAGATCACCAATGTGGTTGAATAGACATGTCCCTGGACAGATCCTTAAGCCCTCCACCCGAATGACTGTATTAAGCATAAAAAGAGCTCACTTACTTTATTGTACATACCAAGATTGGATAAAATGTTTGTTACAATTATCTTAGCACTCAAAAAAAAAAAATAGAGGTGGCTTACTGACATACAATGATTTATTATAGATATGTAACAGATGAATATTTATGTTTTATTTTATGACTAAAGCTATTTTATATTATTTGTATCAGCCATTGTTTAAGATTTGAATTGGACAGGTAATCAGTAGGAAGTCATTGCTTTTTAGGAAAATCCTATAAATTACAAATATCTACTTGTTATTCTATTCATGCTGCAGGTCTATCAAAATCCTGTGACCTATATATTAGGTCAACACAACTTCTTTGTTTCATAGTCCAAATTCAAAACAAAGAGAAACAGTGACATTTTCAGAATGGTTTTGTAACCACCTGACTTGGAGATGGTATAAAAATCAATTTGTGTTTATTGAGCACACAGGGTACAAGCCATGATGCAATCTCTTAAATATTTAAGCATTCTTTTTAAGACTGGGCCCAGGAAACAAATTTTTTCTTATATTTTGGGGAGATGCACATTTTATCACAGAAGTTGATTCTCAAAAGATATCAACAACAAGGAAATATTAATTATTTTGGAAATTTTGCCTGAACTTAAGTTATTACTTTATGTACCATGTTTTTAATGCAATATATGGCTAAAATAACTCAGTTTTTAATATTTGTATTCAGTAATGTTATTTTATTTATTTATTTTTTTGGAGGGGGAGAGGGCGCCTAAGTCCTTTTATTTTCTTGGAGAGTTTTCTTGATAACTGTTATGTCAAGATGTCCTAGCCTCATCTTGTATGTTTTCTGTCCAGAATGGGAAATCAGTCATTTTTCCAAAAAACTCTGGTTTCTTCTAAAAGGAAATGATAAATCAAGATTGTTAGTTGTGCTAGTCATTGTTCTAAGATTTTTTAATGGATAGAACTAAGGATATATACTAAGAATATATACTAACTAGGAAATATGTGTGTGTGTGTATATATACACATGGTACATATAAATATTTGAAGGTAAAATACCTCATGTTTTATACTGGTATTTCTACTCTATATGTGGCGTCACAGTATTTTTTACTAAGCCTCTTCTATATTACATCTGAATCTCCCTAATTTCACACTGATAGTTCTGGTTTTCTAGAAGAATGGGGCTGATAAATTAATTCATAATTACATACTTTCAGTGTCTTCTTTGTATTTACTAGTTTTAGATTAATATTAATATTAGGTATTAATCCTTTTATCACCAGTTATTTTTTACTGAAAATGGTTAATATTGATATATGCTAGCCCCATTATCCTCCTCATTTTTCAATCATTGTACTGCATCTAAATTATCAGATCAAATAGGCATTGCATGCTATTTTCTCTCCCTTTTAATTCCTATTTAAATTTGATTCTATAAGAACTATATATTTAATACCACCTCTCCCCTTTTGTGTCTCTAGTCATTTTGTTTTACTGAAGCTTGTTCTTGAGCAAAATCTTTAGAGGGATGTCACAGAAGCCATATGCTCTAAGTTTGAACTAGCTGATAACAGTTTTACTCTTTTGTACTTGAATATCAATTTTCCTTGGATATAAAATTCATGGCTCATATGTTCTTGCCTTGAATAAGTTAAGTATGTTCCTTTATATTTTTGCATTAAAATTACTATTGAAAGGTCTGATGATAATCTAATTCTATTTTTCTTCCAGGTCAAATGCTCCATCTTTTACTAGAAGAGGTCTTGTTGATCATTATAGTCAATATTCTCAGGTGCACAGTATGTCTGTTAATGTAAAGTTTAAATATTTTCTAAAGAAAAGTTTCCCTGAAATGTACATTTTCATAATTCTCTCTGGTGCTTTCCCAAGTTCTTTAGGACCTCTAGTATCTCAGTGCTCTTTTTCTTCTTCAATACATATCCCTTTCTCTTGAATTTTTCATCATTTCTTTCGTTACTTTACATTTAATGTCTTCTTTTCTTTTTTTTTTTTTTTTAAAGATTTTATTTATTTATTCATGAGAGACAGAGAGAGAGAGAGAGGCAGAGGGAGAAGCAGGCTCCCAAGGAGCAGGGAGCCCGATGTGGGACTCGATCCCAGGACTCTGGGATCGTGACCTGAGCCGAAGGCAGACGCTTAACCATCTGAGCCACCCAGGCGCCCTTAATGTCTTATTTTCTACATCTACTTCCCTTAAGATTTTTTTTTATTGTGTTATCTTGTCATGTGTTTCTTCTACTTCAGTCTTCAGTTTTAAAGCTATTTGATATTATTTCTAATTTTAAATTCTGCCACTTATTTTTGAGAGTTTGTAGTTCTGTTTATGTTGTTATTTCATTTTTTGGGTATGTTTTCTTAATGTCTAACTTGTTTTGATATAGTACATTGCAATCTATGTCCTTTAATTTTATCCCTTGGTACTTCAATACTTCCAATAGCTATAATGATGTTATAATGATCTACAGTATCTTTCCTTAAAGTAATTTTCTATAAAATTTAATCTTGATATTTTTCTCTTGTACATTTCTATTTAGATTTAGTTTTCTCAAGCAGAGAGAAAAAAAATGCTTGACTCAAATAGTTTTTTCTAACTTCCCAGAGCTCCCCCTTCTGTTATGTTAGGGTACTTAAAAATTACCATAAACTGCTGTCTGGAGATTTTCTTTTTCCTGTTCCCCTCCTCTACTTTTATTTGTACCTTCCCTTACCTGTCTCTCCCTGGCCTCTCTCTTGCTTAATTATGACACCACCCTCTGCAGTTGTTCCTCAGTAGGAAGGGAGCTTTCAGTCCAATGGGAGTAGACTGTTTCAGACTTCTTAGACCTTACTACTAGCCCTTAGAGTTAAATCCTTTTGGAACATAAAATAATCCAACTGTTTGGAGTGGGACTGAATCAGAACACTGTTCACAATACTAGAAGTTTATTACCATTCTCTGATTAATTTACCAGATTAAAAATAAAATGTTTCGATATCAAAATGTATTTACAGGAAAAGAGGTAGGTTTTGGGTTTTGGCTTTTTTTTTTAACTCTTATACCAAAAGCAAAAAGTGAAAGCCCAGATTTATTTTCTTTCACTGTACATTTTTCTTGACTTGTTTTCTTGTTTTAGGAAAATTCACAAAAGTAAGCTAGAAATGAAGGCAATCTCAGAGAAGATTCTGAAGAAAGATCATAATGTTTATGTAGATACCCAAATCATTCAAGGTTGTCAAAATTAGAGGAATTGGTATTGTTGCTTGACACTGGCATAGAAAGTGAAAAGAATGACAAACATTTCCATAATTATAGGCCAAGAATTCTAAATTCCCAAAAGCAGGAAGTGAATTTAATATACGTAGAACACTTTTAAAAATATGGTGTTGCATTTGTGACTTTGGAAAAACAATTACCAATTTAGCGGCAGATATGTATAACACATGCTAAAAATATAATTCCTGTAAATACTAATATTGTAAACAAACTCATTTTTCCTTACATATATGTACTGTCATAATCTCATAATGAACACACTTGTTATAACTTTATTTCTCAAGTCACTGTTTGAACATGCTATGTTTTATCTGATTATTTCATGTCATATGATTATGCAGTATGTACATATTGCAAAATGCCAAAATATGTATCAAAATGCATATGCTTGAAGCAAAGTCTGAATAATATTATGGAAGTGAGATGATCACCACAGTGCTTTAGGACACATATTCAATTAAGCAACCATTTGTTTAAAAACCAAGGGACCAAAATGTTCATGTTTTATTCAAAATTAATATCTCCTTAAGGAAATTCTAAAATATCATAGAATTTTGGTCTTCTTACTGTCCTTCCCCATGGGTTTGTTAGTCTTAACGATAAAAACTCAGTAGTTGGGATTTTCATTGCTAACCATCAGAAGTCTCCTAGAAGGGTGTGCATGTTCACTTAGGCACTGATTTTATAATAAGTTAAAATGAATAAATCTTATTAACTAAAATGAAAGGTGATCTCTATAAAGGAAAGCAATTCTTTCAGGATTTCAAATACCATTTGAAGATGTACATACTGTAAATTTTACTTTCCCTTACACATAAATACCTGTGTTTATTTAGTTTTGCTCATACACATAAATCTATAAATTTATTACTAATTGTACATAAAAACTTAATAGCTCACTAAATTAGTGAAATAGATATTATTTTATAACAGATTCTTTAGTATATAATTTATATATATATATAATTTACCAATTTAAAGTGTACACTTCAGTGATTCTCAGGATATTCACAGAGTTGTGCAATCATCACTACCATCAATTTTAGCATTTTTTTTATCACTTCAGAAAGAAACCCCATACACATTAGCAGTCACTCTTCATTTCTCCTCAAGCCCTTCCTTCCTCCCCTTCCCAAAGCACTAGGCCACTACTAATCTGCCTTCTGTCTCTATAGATTGGCTATTCTGGATGTTTTATATAAATGTGATAATACAATAGGTGGTATTTGTGACTGACTTCTTACACATAGCATGTTTTCAAGGATTATCCATTTTATAGCATCTACCAATACTTCTTTTCTTTTATTCACAAATAATATTCCACTTAATAGATGTATCATGTTTTGTTTATCCACTGGATCAGTTCATGAGCAAGCACTTGGGTTTCCACTTCTTGGCTACTAAGAATAATGCTGCTATGAACAGTTTTTGTATACATTTCTGTGTGGACATACATGTTCATTTCTCTTGGGTATATTTAGTTGAATTGCCAGGTCAGTTAGTGAATCTATGTTTTACCTTTCGAGGACCTGCTAGAATGTTTTCCAAACTGGTGCATCATTTACAAGCCTCCTAGCAATATCTGAGGTTTCCAATTTTCCACATTATTACCAATGCTTTTTATTACATGTCATTTTGATTATACTCATCCGTGTAGGTCTGAACTAAAATCTTGTTAGGTTTTGAATTTGAACTTTCCTGATTGCTAATGATGTTGAAAATCTTTTCATGTGATTAACAGCCATCCATATATCATTTTTGGATAATGTTTATTTGGATGCTTTGCCCATTTTTAAATTGCGTTATTTTCCTTTTATTGGGTATACTCTAGTATTAGAGGTTTTTTTTAGTGTTTTTGTAATGAAACTGTGTTGAATTTTGCCCAATGCTGTTTCTTTATCTATTGACATGATCATGTGACTTTTATCCTTTATTTCACTGATAGAGTAAAATATTAACTGATTTTCAGATGTTAAACCAAACTTGCATCCCTGAAATAAATTCCAACTCTTCATGGTGTACAATCTTTTTTATGTGCTTAATTCAGTGTTTTCACATTTTGGTCTGGACTTTTGCATCTATATATTGGTCTATAGTTTCCTTTAGTTGTTTTATGCCTTTATTTTTGGAATAAAAGTAACATAGGCCTCATATAATGAGTTGGGAAGTATTTCTTTCTCTTGTATTTTTTGGAAGAATTTGTGAAAAAATGGTATGTAATGATTTTTAAAATATTTGGTAGAGTTCACCAGTGAAGCCATTTGGGACTGGACTTTCTTTTGGGTAGTTTTTTTTTTTTTTTTTAACTATTTCTTTACTTATTATAGAGGTATTCAGATTTTCATTTTTTCTTGAATCAGTTTCAGTACTTTGTGGCTTTCTAGGAGTCTATCCATTTCACCAGTTATTTTTGGGTTTTTTTAGGTTTAACTTCATCTCTTAAGTGTTAATAAGCTATCTTAATTTTTAATCACCATAAAGTATTTTCTCATTTCCTTTGTGATTTCTTCTTTAACCCATTGGCTATTTAGGAGTGTATTTAATTTCCACATATTTATTAATTTCCCAAATTTCTTTCTGGTTTTGACTTCTAATTTAATTCCATTGTCATTAGAAAAAAATAGTTTGTAGGATTTCAATTCTCTTAAATTTACTGAGCTTTGTTTTATGGCCTAGCATGTTGAGAACATTCCATGTGCAGTTGAGAAGAATATTTATTCTGCTGTTGTCAGAGCATTCTATGGATGCTCCTTAGGTCTAGCTGCTTCGTAGTGTTGTTCAAATTATCCATTTCCTTGTTGATCTTTTGCCTAGTAATTCTATCCATTATTGAAAGTGGAATATTGAATTCTCCAACTATAGTTGAATGATCTATTTCTCCCTTGAATTTTGTAAGTTTATGTTTCATGTAATTTAGGGCTTTGTTGTTTAAAATTGTGATACCTTCCTGCTAGATTCCCTGCTCCATGGTGTTAACTTTCTTCAGAACATCCTACTGTCTACTCTATCCATTTACCATATCTTGTATTCTCCTATAATGTTTCCTACAGCCCAAACCACAAACTCTCTTAGGTGAGCTGCAAGGGATGAAAATGGTGAGATTTAGTTGGGATGATACTAAGGAATAAAGAGGCAGTGAGGCCAAGCCTTCTCTGATTCATATTTCCCAGGCATCCAAATTGCTGTTCAAAGAGTATGATTATAGAATGGAATTACTAGATGTAAACCCCCAGAAAGGAACATTAAGATAATTGGACATAGAGCAATGCAGAATATAGAGAGAGACCAATAAAAAATCTCAGTACATTTGATAACATAAAAAGCAACTTAAGGAGTGGTACGTATAGATGCGGGGAGGAGAAAGCCACAGCCCAGAGCAAACACAGCTAAAAAGGGATCCAAAATGCCTTGAGGATACAAGAAAGGCTACATACTCTATGTATGAAAGCACAGAAGGGAGAGAGACATATTAGTCCAGAAATCTGGGTTAATTGAAATTTGGGAAGAAGATCACATCCCAAACAAGTTCTCATTCTTCTACATCCCCAAATGCTGTAGGTAGCTTAAATAATTAGTTCTATTTCTTAAGAGGAAAAGCCTTGGATTTTTTTTTTCAGGGCTGGAAACATGCAGTTGTGCACTTAAAGCCTATAATATCTTTTTTCCCCTATTTACTTAATATTGCTTTAAATTATTTTAACTAGAGATTTTCCTTTAACCATAGTGTTAAGCTCATACATTCAAGTCAAATTCTATCCACATGTGAGTGACCTCTCAAATCAAGTAATTTTTGTCTGCTTTGGTATCAGTATATGTTAAATGGAAGTAACAATAGGACAATAGAATATGATTAAATGTCAAATCACATAATCTACATAAAACTCACTATTATTAATTTTTAAATTTCCATAATTAAAAATTTAGATTTTCATTTATCTTCTAGTTTTGATCTATCTTGATAATAGCACTGTTAGAGATTAGTAAGTTCCTGTGTTTTCAATTGAAGGGGAAGTAAAGAGATACACTGCAATGGAAAAGTCAGCATCAATAGGATATTTTAGACGTAAAAGTTAAAATTAAGAACATATCAGTGTGAGAACAATATCATTTGTTAATAACTTTTGTTTGTGTTCATACAAATAGAAAACCCTTTAAATGGAAAAAATTACCTTTCCTTGTGTTAAATAACAACAGTACAGGCATTGATCCCTATGTTAGATGATACTGAGTTCAAGCTGAAATAACTGAACTATTTTCTCCAGGAAATATTTGCTCCTAGAAGACAGGACTAGGAACCACTTAACAGTGTACTTATAAAGACTAAATGGCTGATCATCACATGCTACAAGATCCCTGACATGCTGTGCCAACTAATCCTGAGCTATTATATCAAAAATTCGGCCCAACCCTCACCAGTACCCTTCTTTGCAAGACGCACTTTAAAATAATCCAGTCCAAGACCTAAAACCATTTTCTCCTCTGAGGTCTCGCTTTAAGGCACTGTTAAGACTGTTTCAAGCTGGATTCTCCCGAAGGCTCTGGGTCTAATAAATTTAACTTTTTGATCAAAAGGTTTTTCTGGCAGTCTCTTGGGAAGGCAACACATGACAATCTCTCTCATGGATACAAATGTACATAATACAGAACTTGGTTAAATAATATAGAAGAAATTTGATTTATTAAATAACTTAACTTTATGAATTAATGTTACTTAACTTCCAAATGCTTTTAATATTTTTGAAGTAATTCTTTTGAAAAATTATTATTCACATATAATTTAGATATTCTAACCTTTTATTAATGAAAAAGTAAGATTTACTCTAGCATTACTCTAGGAAATATAGAGTTTTATTAAATGTACAACTATATAAATTTACAACTAAAATGTGTGATTTGTAATAAAATTTAAGTCACATCCTAAAGACTTTCCTAATGACCACATAGGGAATCTGGTTGAGTTTAATACCCCGCCCTCAACATCTCTATGCCTACACAATACCTGATGATTAGGATTACAAAAACATATTTATTATACTTTTACGAGTGACAGTTGGTAAATGTTTTTGAATAACTCACAGGTATTTAAACGATCATTTCTTGGTTTTATAATATACTTAATTTCTTATTATAATTTTCCTCATAAATATGGTGCTGTAATAATTACATTCTCCTTCTATGTCTTATACTTCTTTTCCAAAAGAGAATAAAAGTATTGTATGAGTTGAAATTCTGATACAGACCAATACTATAGGACTAGAGAATGTTCCATTTTTTAAATAGAAGATTCAAGAAAATACTCCTAGTAACTGATTAGAAGAACAAATCACAATTGATACAAATTTGGACTGAGAGACATTTTCAACTATGGTTTCAATAATACTAAGTTTATAGAACATTTCAAAATAAACTATATATTGGCAGATATTCTTCATCAATTTCTATTAGTGATGGAGAAAATGTGTTCATTATGTCTCCTATTGTGCTTGTTATGATATAAATCTGTGTAATATAAATTTTCTTAGCAAAACATATCCATAGAATCAAAGCAATTGTAATACTACTTGCTTTATCACATATTCTAAATGAAATTGAGGTCTACATTAAAGAGGTTTCTCTATATTAATCATACAAATGAGGCAACTAATTATAAATAGAGCATAGAAAACACAAAGAGTACTTTTCTAAGGTAAAATTCAAAATTAAGCCCAAGGCCCTGAACTTTGGTTTTATTTCCCTACTATTAAAAAATACCATTAAACAAATAAATGTGTAAAAGCGATTGCTTATTCTCTTCTGGGAAAGCAATAAACTCCAATCCATGTAAAGAGATGATTTGTTGTTAATAATTTGTTCTCATTCTCTTCAAAAGTGAGAGAGGAAAAGCCTTGGATTTTTGCATGTCAACATTGTTCCTGGTCTCATAAGCTTTTACCAAATAGGGCATATCATAAGTTCTGAGGTTTGATATTCAGTGATTATTATAGCTGCATATATGTGGAAATGCTCTTTCAAGGTTGTTTTATTTCCTATTTGCCACACTTCATACCACAGAGTAGTACCTAAAAGTTAAATGCATTTTCTTGAAATGAGCCACATGATAAAACAGTGCATAAGAAGAAGGCAATAGGGTGCAGTGCAAGTGTGCTGTGAAAATGAGTAAACCAGATGTCAGCAATGCTTGAGCTCAGTTGTGGATGTGTTAATTTTCCCCTAGATCTGCTCAGGAAGCTGGCAGCCAGAATCCCTTGCCTCACAGATCAGGGAAATAGCTCAGAGAAGGCTCAGAGGCAGAAAATGCAATTGACAGGGGAAATTCATTGAAGCCTTTTTTTTTTTTTAAGTGAGATTATTTTTAAGTAGATTTTTGTTATTGTTGCTTAAAAGCAGACTTTACCACTAAAAACTTCAAGACATAAAGTGAAATGGGACAGAATAGAAGAGGATTTATTGAACTCTAGGTTACCTGATTGAGCTAATCAACCCCTATTCGTTATTGGTTGGATCAAAAAGAAGAATGAGGTTAAGTGAGTTAGTGAACATTATTCTTTGGATCTATGGAAAAACAAATAGTTCAATCCACATGTTTAGATTCTATATACAGTGTTTACTCCTAGTCAAAGTGAAGTATTTCAATGAATATTTAGCATTCATCCTTGCAAAAGTTTGTTAAGAATGAAAACAACTATGTCTGGGTCACCACCATCACGTTTCCATAGAATTGAAAATATTTTGTTTTTGAATGAGCTGGTTTTGCAATTCATAGAATCAAAATTGAATTTAAAAATGAGTCTTTTTTTAACACAGTTTTCCCACAAATATTTATTTAGAAATGTTCCAGAGTCTGCTCGTTGTCCATCAATATCTATTCTCCCTATTTTCTATACCAGAACTATGAAATTTCAGTTGCACACTTGCAGTTAAGTTCGGTTATACTGCTAATTAATGGCCAATGATACACACTGGGAGTGGTGTGTACAAATTTTACAAAATGTCCTTAAGTAGAGGGGAGGGAAAATTTCTGTTTACTACTTTCTGTGGTTAGAATACAAGCATGGTGGCTGGAGAGCTGGAACTGAGGCTAAAGGATCCGCCTGGAAGCTTATGGCTTTGAAATTAGGAAACCTCCAACCCTGACAGTGGGAGCATCACACCAGCTCCGATACACCTATAAAGTGAGGCACTTTTATGTGAGAGCAAAACAAACTTTTTTGTTTAAGCTATTATTACTATGGATTTTGTCATTGTCAGCCCAGCCTTATTCTGTTATATTCCTACTCTGTACCAGGAACTGTTGAAGGAGGTAGAGGACACAAAATCTCCCGCTCTCATGGATTTATTCTGAGATAGGCTAATAAAAATGGATTTAAGGGATGGTAAGAACCAAGATGGAGGATTTTCCCTTCTATATAAGGGGGCCAGCAAAGTGATAGGATAAAGTGACATTTAAGCAGAAAGCTTAAGGAAGTATAAAAGTGAATCATGCAGAACCTGGGGAATGAAACATTTAAAATCCTGACGTGGGAGCTTACTTTCCTTGGATGGTCGGTTGATCAGTAAACAGGCCAGTGTGCCAATAGCACAATGAGTAGTGGAAAGAGTGGTCGAGAATATAAGATGTTACAGGCCATTAAAAGACTGTGACTCTTACACTGGTTAGGATAAAAAGCTTTGGAAAGAATCTTGTACAGAGAAGTAACATATTCTGGCATATCGATAAAGGTTACCACAATAACTGCGTTACATGACCAAAAGAAGTTACAGTCTTGCCAAATGTTGAAAGGAAATTTAAAAATACATGATTCTGTAATGCAATATTTTTGCTCAAGAACAGAAAATGTGATGACTTTTTCTGAATATAATCCATGACTTGAACATATGAGTTGCTATGATTCATATGCAGAGATTCTGAATTCAGCGATATGTGTGCTATTTACATTTAATCTTCACAACAATCCTGAGATACTTTGCATCCTCATTTTACATATGAGGGCAAGTTTCCCAAGGTTACATAAAAAATAATTAGTAGAGACAGTTTTCAGACTTGGAAAACCTGAGGCAAGATCCTCTTGCCTTCTCGGCGGCTTTCTTAACCATTACACAATGTTGCCTTCCAATTAGATTCCAACTGTCAAGTGACTTTTCAGTTAATAAGACATCATATCATGCAATTGATAGAGCACAGGAAACAATTCACATGTTAACCATTTTACTACAATGCATTCTGTGTCACCAGAATAGAGATATTTTAAATGTAATTTAATTTCATTTAAACCTGTGGTAAATAAATGGAATAGTACAAAAAGGGTTAAAGAGTCCCAAATTCACTATAGTTAATAAAAGTGCTTTTCGGTTTTATTTATTTCTAACTGGTGGAGAATTAATTTGTCATGTTCCAGGGGGTGGCAAGCTCCAATTAACACCCCATGTGTGGTTAGCACATTTGTAATGGATTGGCTGTGTAGTATGATAGAAACAAGAGGCTCAGGCCTCGATACTTACAATTGCTGGGTCCACAGTTTCTGGGTCTCATGTTAATCCAGAGGTAGACACAAGGACCTAGCTAGTTCATGAGTTGCTTATTGAAGACAGGAACATCACCCCTGGCCATTCTCTATTTGGAAGATATCCAAAAAAGTATTTTGATTAGACTACATCTAAGGATGCTATCTTGGTTATAAGGCAATAGGTAGAACTTAAAAAAAATTTTTTTTTTTGAAAATGCAAAGAAGCTCAAATTCTTAAATTATATAATTAATGACATTTACATCTACATAAAATGGAATCTGCTAGTTTCATCCAATTGTTGGTCAATTTACTAAACAAACAATCAAATTACAATATGCTCTTTGTCATGAGGCAGTCAAAAACATTTTTTTAAAGATTTTATTTATTTGACAGAGAGAGAGAGAGTATGCACAAGCAGGGGGAGCAGCAGAGGGAGAGGGAGAAGCAGGCTCCCCGCTGAGCAGGGAGCCTGATGCGGGGCTCGATCCCAGGACCCTGGGATCATGACCTGAGCTGAAGGCAGATGCTTAACTGACAAACCACTCAGGTGTCCCCAGGCAGTCAAATTTTTAAAACCACATACTGATTTTTTTTTCATCCTATTCTGATACCAGGATATAGTCAGGTACTTTTCAAATAAATATTTTGAGCTCTAGTTTGGATTATTTTAATAATTTTGACTTAGGTTGTTGAAAGATAGAATTTCAATTTTCAATTAGTGCTGTATTAATGTAATAAAAGCCAAGTTTCTTTTCCAACTGCAAGATTATTTCAGTAATTGTTAATGTCACCTAAACTTTGTATTTAATATGGCAATGCTAGTAAACTGGAGTGAATTTAAAATGATGGGGAAATAACTGTAAATGTAGCAAAGTGAGATATTAATAAAGTAAAATGGTGAGAAAGAACTGGAGAGTGCAATGATGTAAGTGGAGTATTAATAAAGAAAATTATGCCAAGTGAAATAATTACCAGTCATATCATGGCACAATTCCCCTCTGGTGTTAACTGCATTCCAGTTCTTTTTTTTTTTTTTTTTTCCAGGCCTGTGGGACTAGGAGTGGCAAATTATGCTGCATAAGCACTCATTTATAAAGGTTTCATTTCATTTAATAAAGTAAAATACATGTAACCCTATTTTAGACAAAAATCTGGAATTTTAGTGGCTGTGCCAGAAGGCAACTTTCACAAATAAAGATGAATTATTTTAAAACATTGCATTTTACTTAATTCATTATGTCAGTCTGTCAGTGCCTTAGATGATCATACCTACCGACCAGCACTTTTTCCTTTTCTGTATCCCATGTTCCTTTCCCCCATCATTGCCCATTCTGGTCCTGTCTTAAGTGATGGGCTTAGGGCTATTTTATTTCAACTTGAAACAATATTTTGATTGAATACTCTGACAGGAAGCAATAAGAATAGAAAGTGTCTATTCCTGGTCATCTGCCAGAGTGCGTAGTTCTATTTTTAGGAGACTGGAAAAGACGTTCACTGCTGTAGCTATCATGGGTCACTGTGAAGGATGTAGGCAGCAAGAGAAAAGACTAAGAAAGCTGACAAACAGACTGAAAGTAGCTATGCTTTTCCTCCAGAAAAAGACCATTAAATGATATTGCCTCACTTACAATGTTAATGAAACAAGTCGTCGCTTTTGTTGTTATTTTTGTGCGAGTCTTTAAAGAGAAGGACACTCATGAAACTTTCCTGTTTAAAAGCACTCATTACAGAAAGGACTAGAATACTAACAACAGGGCATCCAATAAGATATTTTATTGAATAATGGAAGAAGGATGATATCAATATGTTTTTTATCTGGTCAAGAAATTTCTCTCTAAGAGTCTTTTGGTGCCTAGAGTTCTAATGGGCTTATGACTACTAATGGCTTTTTAATCTCATCGTCTGTAATGTTAGAGGCTTAAATCTATTTACTTCAATTTCCTGACATGCATCAGAGACAAAGAGGGTATTTACTGGCTTTGTGGGCTTTGTGTTACATTTTTTATTACATTAGAATGTGCCCAGACTTTTGCATCAGCAACTCAAACTGGATGGTTTTGGTGGAAGGGAAAACAGAAAAAGACAAGTCATCATATACACAGTTTCAGAACTATTATTGTAAATGATATAAAGGTTCATGTTAAACTCGCAGCGTGGGGGGGCTTTTGTATACCTAGAAATTTTTGGCAACGTTGTCAGCTTGTGAGTTTTGAATGGGCTGTCTGAAACAAACATGGTTCTCTTCTATTCATTTTACATTAGATTATACTTATATTATCTTTTGCTATTTATTTTATAATCCTTTATGGTTCAAGCTCTTGCTTTGTCTTGACCTGGGTATATCCTGTATATATAGCTAATATATTATATATTTTTATTTCCTCCAAGTGGAGTGATGCAGAGGAGGACCACTTGGGTCATCTTGGACAATTTATCGTGTCTCTCTTGTTTTGACATTCCTCAGATGTAAAATTAAAAGATTACAATACTTTTCGGGACACCTGGGTGGCTCAGTTGTTAAGCGTCTGCCTTTAGCTCAGGTCATGATCCCAGAGTCCTGGGATCAAGTCCCACATCAAGCCCCATATCAGGCTCCCTGCTCAGCAGGGAGTCTGCTTCTCCCTCTCCCACTCCCACTCCCCCTGCTTGTGTTCCCTCTCTCGCCGTGTCTCTCTCTGTCAAATAAATATAGAAAATCTTAAAAAAAAAAAAAAAGATTACAGTGTTTTCTTACCTGGAAGCTTTTTTAAAGTAGGCCATGTACGTCAAAATTACTTTGTAAATGTCCACATTTTAGAGAGAATCAAAGCCCGACCTACCCTGGAAGAAAAAAAAAAGAGAGAGAGAAGTAAATCAAGTAAAAAAAATCATAAATGCCAAATAATAGTATATGGAATTAAAAATTCTATTCTTTCAATTCTATTCTCCAGCATCCTCTCACAAAAACAGCACTTTGGAATAACTGTTTGAATATGTATCATTTATTTTAAAAACATCCAGAAAAAAAGTCTGCTTTTCACAGACACAAGTACAAGATAAGCTAAAATTAGATTTTAAAAAATTAAATATATATTCAAATATTAATTCATTTATTAAGCCAGTTATCAGTAACTGATTTTGCCCTTCTCTTCTCTCCTCTTTCACTACACTTTGTTTATGCTCCTGCTATGGTGCTTAATAGGTAATTAAAAATTATTGGGAAATATATCATCAAATCCTATGAGCTGCAGTTTTTACAAGCTTGGAGCTAACCAATAGTGCCTGGCATAGAGTAGAGTCTCAATTATTGTAGTTGAACTAAGGGACTAAATCATGAACTCAAGTCTATTTCAGATTATAACTGATCAAAAATAAGGTCATGATATATCTAGTAATTAGATAAGCCAATAAATGTATTTGCTAAAGCTTTTTAATACCAATTATTAAAAACAAGCAATGTTTCTCATTGTCCTCCCCTTAATCAGAAATTTAATCAGAATAGCTAGCTCTCTCAGTGCTCTTGGTAACTGAGATTCTTACTTTATTGTACACAGAAGGAAAAAATATATATGTTACTTTGTTAACATGAATTATATTAAATAGTCTCTGAAGATCTAAATTATTGAAGTAAATGATTCAGGTCCATTTTCTACACATGGCTCTTACCACCATTTAATATTAGCAGGTTCATGGGAAGCAATTCCAAAGATGCAGGTATGTTAGTCAGGATGGGTTAGAATATGCTGGAATTCCCCTAAAATTTAAATGGCTCACAACCCAGTTTTATTTTTCACTCAAAGTCTGATATAATTTGCTGAATTCCCTGAGGAGTATTCCTCTAAGCAGTGACTTAGCAGCCTACTTGCTACTCTTGTTGAGTCCAGCAGTGGCAACAGGTGGCCACCAGAGTAACTTCAAAGAGAGTGGAGAGTTAGAAAGGACGTTTATATTGTCAAAAGCTAGAAGACGTACACATCATTGTCTTTCAAATTCACTTGCCAGAACAGGTCCAATGGCCCTGCTCAATTATAATGGGGTTAAGGAATGTGGGCGAACACACAGATGTTCATGGACCTTACATGTTTTTGCCACAAGAGAGAATAATGAGATTAGCCCATCCTGTAAGGTTACTTAAAAAGGAAGATTCTAATAAGCTGGGAAATTTTAATAAAAAGTGAAGAAATACTAGCATCTAATAGGCCAGCCTGGCTTATACCTTAAAAAATAAAAAAGTAAAGATGACTCTTCAAACATGCTTTAAGGCAAAGGGACACAGCCAACATTGGTCTTGATAAGCACACTAGTGATGGCAAGTATATTATCTATAGCACATTGTTTTATAGATTTATAGGTTTGAGTCTTTATTACACCACCTATCAGTTGTGACTTTGAGCACGACTTCTCTGTAAATCAGTATCTTCACCTAATTGCAAAAATTAGATAGAATTAACTGTCTAATAACTCTGTGGAGTTACAGTGAGGATTAAAGGAAATGATATTTGTGGAGATCTTAGGTTAGTGTCTGGCACATAAAAATAATAAATTAGTGTTTGTCAATCAAAAAATTTTAAAAACCACTTTATTGATTTTCTTGGCACATTCTAAGGAGTTTTGAGAAAACATTCTAAAAAATCAGGGACTAAAAAATACCTAGCAGATAAGAAAATAAAGTATCAGAAAAATAAGCTTTAATTGCTGGCTGTCCTATCTCTCCTCTTTTCCCTATTCCACTACCACCAGTCCTTTTTTTCAGAGTGTATATGTGTGCCTGTGTGTGTGTGTATGTGTGCAAATAGCAGACCTCAATTAGGGTGAGTTTATTCAAGTTGAGCCATAAATTGAAAGACTTGAGAATGGGAAGCCAAGCATAGATACCAAAATATAAAATGAAATAAAAATAAACAAAATAACAAAATAATCAAATAGATTGATAATATGCATCAGATTAAGAATTATCAAAGGAAACATAGTAGTCTCTGAGAAAAATGACTTTCTACCCTCTCAAAGAAATTAAGGTCAAAATACCTGGAAAAAATGAACAAAGAGATACAGTTATTTAAAAAAAAAAAGATAAAACAACAGAATACGTTGAAAAATTGGATGGGTTGAGGAAACAAATTTTAGTTAAATATTAAAGCTATTACAGAGGCAGCAATGAGAAAATGCTGAACAGAGTTAGTAATAGAAAGCAAAATTTGCAGAAAACCACATGAAACAAGAATAAAAATAAACATGATAAAAGAGAATATGATAGTTAGATAATTCAAAGAATATTTAGTGCATAATTAGCATTCCCTAAAAAGAGAAAAACTCAAAGGTATCAGTTGAAGACAAATACTTAAAATAATAGAAGACCCGAATCGGTACTTTGTTCTTTTTAAACATGCGCTGTTATGACATCTTGTCTTAATGTTATCATTGTATTCTGAGTAAGGTTTATTTACTTTCATACTCTCTTTACATCCTTTCTTTTGACATGAATTAAATGGTTTTCTTGTTTAGACTGTATACATGTGTATTTACCTCAAATTTGAAGGCCTTGTTTCTACTTGTTCAAGTGTTTACTTGAATAAGAATAATTTATAAATCAGTATCTACTTCCAGTTTTTCCATTTTTTAGATGCTACTCCATTGGGAATCAGAAGGGGATTAGAATAAACTGCACACTAAGATATGCCTCTACAACACGGAGATTCTTAAGGATTGAAAAGAAAATGATGAACAAAAGGACAAAAGCTTATGGCACAAATAGACAAAAAAAGAGAAAAGAAAAAGGAGGGAATTAGGGAATTAGCTCCTAATAAACTAATGCTCCTGCAAATGACAATGGTAAACTCAGGTCTAAATAAAACAAAAACATAACCCCCTCCGCCTCCCCCCAAAACAAATCAGGCTGTTTTTGAAGTCATCTATTGGCTTGTTCATTATTTGAGGCCTTCCCCTGATGGCTAGCAGAGTTTCCATTGTAGTAGCTCAGGGTGGATGTAATTCCCATGGTAAATAAACTCTGATCTTTCCAGAATCACAGCAAAGAACTCCAGGGCAACCGGAGACACCAAACCACGAATGGGAAACCCCAGAAAAGATAGCCACAGAAAGGGAACCCTAATTCTTTGTATAATTCAGCCCAAATTTTTGTCTAACTCCTGAACCATGCCAAGACAGGCCAAAATGGAAAGAGTTCACAGTGAAGACAAAACACTAAACTGAGACATTGCCCACTACAGGCGTGGTCAAAGGCTGCAGTTTTAAGTGTGATCAAGTTAAATGACTGCCAAGATTTTAAAAATAAAAAAATAAATAAGAGAAAAAATATCAACAGATGTGAGAATGTAATTAAATCATGAGTATATACAACATTAATAGTTACACTGTCCCATTACTAAAATGAAAATTACTAAACTTAAGGGGAGCAAAGAAAATGTAAGCCATTCTCAAGAGAAAAGACAATGAACAAGCATGACGGCCCCCGGTGACTGGGTAGAGGACTGGCAGACAACGACTGAAAGCTATTAGAACTGAGCTTAGGGAAGTAAAGGAAGATACTCAAGAAAAATGAAAACACATAAAATCGCCATAAAGAAATACAGAACACAAAAAGGACCAAAATGAAATATTAGAATTAAAAAAATACAGTGACACCTAAGTGGCTAGTCAATTAAGCATCTCACTCTTGGTTTTGGCTCAGGTCATGGCCTCAGGGTTGCGAGATCAAGCCCTTCCCCGATGGGCTTCAGGCTCCACCAGGAGTCTACTTGGGATTCTTTCCCTCTCCCTCTGCCCTTCTCCCTGCTCGTGTGCTCTCTCTCTCTCTCAAATAAATAAATAAATCTTAAAAAAAAGAATAAAAAATATACAGTATCTGAAATAAAACATTCACTCATTGGTTTAGTAACAAAATATAGATAACAGGAGAGTCACTAAACCTGAAGAAAGATCAATAGAAATTATCCAATGGGAAGATGCAAAAAATTTTCACAAAATGAACAGTGCCATAGGAAACTATGGAAAAGTATCAGTGTCCCACAACTGGGTCATCGGAGTTCCGTTAAGGAAAGGGAATGAGGATGGGGCAGAGAAAAACTGCTTGAAAAACTAATGGCCCCAAACTTGACAAATCTGGTGAAATATAGAAATATAAATTTACAGTTTCAAGAAGTACAGAGAACTCCAAACAGGATAAATTGAAAGAGAATAATGCAAAGGCATATAACAGTAGTTGTTCAAAAAGAAAGGCAAAGAGTAAATCTTAAATAGTCAATGAAATATCTCATATTACATACAGGGCAACATTTATTTTGATTACAATGGGTTTCTCTTCTGAAATTACAAAGGCCAGAAGACAATGGAGCAACATTTTTTAAAAAACAGAAAGAAAAGATAGCACAGAATTTATGAAAATAACTTTCAGTTTTATTAAAAAAGAAAGTCAATTGACTTAAAATTAGGCAGCCTGAGCAGACAACCAAGAAATATATCCTTATGGCAAATAAACATATGAAAAGATGTTCAGCATTATTATTCATCAGGGATAGGCACATAAAAACCATAATGAGATACTGCTCCTTACCCCTTAAAATGGCTAAAATTAAAAAGAGTGACTATAATGAGCACTGGCTAGAATGGGGAGAAACTGAAATGATCATATACTACTTTGTAATCCCTTTACTGAAAGATTATAAGGTTTAGAGAAGATAAAATGTCAGAAATCTGCTTGTGTCAAATGACCAAAAATGACATATAAATACATATACTAAACTAGCAGAACATGTAAGGGAGAAATTTCATGATTCAATATTTAGACCAAAAAAGTACAGAAATAGGTTGAGATATATATATATCTTAATTATATATATATAATTATATCTATCTATATATGTATAATTTCTATATATATAACCTATATATATACACACACATTATATATATACAATATCATATGTAATATGATATATATACCAGATAATATAATATATATATAATATACATATCCTGGAAGCAGATAATATAAATAAATCACATAGTTCAAATCTAAATAAGACTGCCTAAATAGTGGAAATATAAGTATATGCTACTAGAATTCATTTTACTCAATCCAGGCCTCCCATTTCCAGAAATTCTCCACAAGTCATTCTTTACTGTTATTAACATAAATCTGCGTGCCTTCTCCAGCCCACAACACTCCACTACAACCTGTACTCTAGAGATCCTGTAAATATCTCCCTCTAGACTTTGTAAAACACTGGTTTATTAGAAGGGGCATGGTTAATAATTAACATAGAAATATGATTATTGAGAAATGACAAATACTAAACTTGCCAATTGTATATTAATAATTAATTATTTAAAGTCTCCATGGCTGTTACTTCAGAACTTTATCATAGATCTCATTTATGTTAATGAGAAATGGAATTTGTGAAAGGAATGACTTGATAATTTTCCTTCCATAATTTTCGACTTGCTTTTTTATTGGGATTTATGATTATCCAGTGGGTATATAAATAGTTCTCTGCCTCAGCACTCCTACATTAGTCTTCCATACCTATTTTAGCACACTGGCTAAAATTCTAAGCTGTGGCCTAAGAGAGACCTTGGTTTCAATGTGATATCCATTCACTTTGGAACTTTGGGAGCTTGAGCAAAGAGCAATTAACTTCAGCTTTATGTCCCTCATGTATGAAATGGAAATCTTACTATATCCTAAGGAATACATAGTAGAAGCTTGGTAAGTACTAGTCATTATTATTATTGACCACCCTAATAGTTGTTAGCAAAAAAACAATCACCTCTAGTCCCAGTTTGACTGACAGAATTAACATCAACAACCCTACAATACAACACTGGAAATGTTCTGTATTCTACCATACGCATGCCCATTCCCTTCCAACCTACCAATGCTAACTCTCATAACTCAATGTGTTTGTTTTCTAATACCTATTTAAGTGCAGTTACTCTGTCTTGAGTTTTTGCCATAATGTAAGATTTTAGGTCCAGTGCCTCATTATAATAGTATGCTGGGCTAATTTCCCTAAACAGAGAAGACAGAGCAATTCTAGCAACCCTTTGTGATTCCTTTGAGGTCATATGTTAAGTATTGCCTTCTTTTAACCAACCCAACAGTTAGATATTTAGTACAATTCTCTGGAGGGATTTTATAGTTCTTCAGAGATTCCCATCCCATGTTTTTTGATAGAAATAGTCTGTTAACTTTGCACAACTATTTTTTGGAAGGCTATTTGGCATATCGTTAGATAAGAAATGCCAAGGTTTAAGTGATGTGGCCTTGTAGTTCTCTGGCTGAACTACAAGATAACTCTCACGCAGTTTTGTGAATTGTTCAATAAATTCTCTGTTGAAAGTTAAGGGCAAGTATGTTGAAGTGCTCTTGAAAATGATTTACCATATCATTACCATATCAGTTCCTCTTCCCATAATTTGGAGAATGTGAATCAAAGACACTTCTTTGGTTTGTAAAATAACGCAAAGTTTTAAAAGGAAATTCAAAAGAGTACAACAAAGCATTCTCTAGGAAGGAGTGAACAGATGGTGGTAACATTTAATTAACAACTGGGCAGTGCAGTAAAGTAGCTTTATTCTTGAAACTATTTGGGTATTTCTGAACATTGATCATGTGTCACTCTTCCAGACTCTTGCAGAGATGGTGGAAAACAAAATACATAAAGCCTCTCCTATCAAGAAGTTTACATTCAATTGATAAATTCTATTGAGTTGGAAATAACTTTTCATTTTAATATACCAATGTCCAGAATTTTGCAAAAGACCTTTTTTTTTTCCACTTTTGTGTTGTATCTGGAGATGGGAGTGGAAACATTTACAATAATGAAACCATCATATAAAATGCTTATTTCTAAGACTTTTCTAGCATTCAGTCTTGAAATATCCATTTAATCTTTTATCTCCAAAGACAAAAAGGAAAAAAATCTGTATATTGTTGGCTTTGCCTTTGTGCACTGTATTAAAGTATGGTCAGGAACTTAGAGTGGGATTCTTTTAAGCTTATGGAGGCTAAATAACAAGCCAGCCATTTAGTATTCAGAGCCAAAAAAAGATGATTGAGGTCATATCAGATTAAATGCAAATACTGAGCAGTTTCCATCTGGTGGGGCATACTTATAAAAGGCAGGGTAGTTTTATCAATATCATTTTTCTACTTCATTAGCTTTTTTAGCCTGTGGAGTGGGATCACAGATCTCTTCACCATTAGTCCACTGTGAGAAAAATGGCAAGAAACTTTATTAAGCCCTAAAGGGCAATCATGAATAGATCCAGTCCCTTTTCTTGCCTTCACCTCCAGAACTTTCCGATGATTCTTCATGTGCACTCAAGAAAAGCATGCACTTGGGGCGTCTGGGTGGCTCAGTCTTTAAGCGTCTGCCTTCGGCTCAGGTCATGATCCCAGGGTCCTGGGATCGAGCCCCCTATCAGGCTCCCTGCTCCGTGGGAAACCTGCTTCTCCCTCTCCCACTCCCCCCTCTTGTGTTCCCTCTCTCGCTGTCTCTGTCAAAAAATAAAAAAAAAGAAAAAAGAAAAAGAAAAGCATGCACTTCAACTAATAGAAATGTTCCCTCACTTTCCTTCTATTGCATCTCTAGGAATTGTGTAAATGTCTCTTTGAATCCAGTGGGGCGTGGGGAGGAACTGGGGTTTGTCTCTAATCAGAGTCAACTAAATAAGGCAATTATTTAATAGAGAGGATTATCTGCTTATGTTACCTGGACCCACCATGGGACCAGATATGCAGAGAAATTTTGATGCTTCAGACACAAAAATATTAGAGGAAACTACTTCACTTTCTCAGATTAGCACAGTGGAGTGGGAAATCCTCATATATGTCCAGCACAATTCCCCAAACCTTTCTCACTACATAGGATTCAGATAGCCTAAGGATCCCTATGGTAATTCCATTTAAAAAATTAGACTTTTTTTTAACCCCAGTTTTATTGAGAAATAATTGACGTATAACACTGTATAAGTTTAAGCTGTATAGTATGATGGTTTGATTTACATATATTGTGAAATGATTAGAACTGATGACAACTCATAGGATTTACTCTCAACAACTTTATATACCACACAGCAGTGTTACAGTCATCCTGCTATATATTACATTCTAAATACTTATTTATCTTCTAGCTGCAAGTTTGTTTCTTTGACTACCTTCTTTCAATTTCCCTTTTCCCCACTCTCCACCTCTAGTAATTACAAGTCTGATCTTTTTTGCCATGAGGTCACAAGTTTTTTGTTTGTTCTTTAAAATTCCACATATCAGAGAGATCATCCATTAATCGTCATTCTTTAACTTATTTCGCTCAGCATAATGTTTTCAAGGTCCAATATGTTGTCACAAATGGTAGGGTTTTCTCATTTTTTATGGCTGAATAATATTCCAGTGTGTGTGGTGTATGTTATTATTACATATATGCATATGTGTGTGTGTGTGTGTGTGTGTATTTACACTTATTTATCCATTCATCCATCAGTGGACACTTAGGTTAGTTCCATGTCTGCTTGGCTATTATAAATAATGTTGCTGTGAACATGATGATCCAGATATCCTTTTGAATTAGTGATTTCATTTACTTTGAATCTATTCCCCAAAGTGGAATTGTTGGATTGTATGGTAGTTTTATTTTTAATTTTTTGAAGATCTTCCGTATCGTCTCCATAGTGGCTGTACCAATTTACAATCCCACCAACAGGGGTACAAGGGTTTCTTTTTCTCCACATCAATAACAGCATTTGTTATGCCTTGTCTTTTTGTTAATGGCCATTCAACGGGCATAAGCTGATAGCTCACTGTGGTTTTAATTTGCATTTTGACTAGTGATGTTGATCATCTTTTCATGTACATGTTGGCCTTTTGTATGTCTTCTTTGAAGAGATGTCTATTCTGGTCCTTTGCCCATGTGTTTAATTGGTTATTTTTTTTTTTTGGCTATTGAGTTATAGGAGTTCTTTACAAATTTTGGATATTACCCCCTATCAGATATATGGCTTGCAAATACATAAATTTTTCCCATTCCATAGAACAGAACCCAGGACCTGTACAGTTCGTTGATTAGGGACCCAACTCAGGCCAGAATATGCACCAAATTCCCTGGTCACGTGAGACCACTGATTCTCCCCTGCAGAGTAGAGAAGCCACACACTGTGTTCTCTGCTCAAGTCCACTGTACAAAGGGCTGTTTTATGGGCTATACAGCTTCATATGAGCTCTGGTCATGTTCTGTAGTCAGGCTGAATTTACTGATAAGCAGGACTACAAATTAGCTTCCCTGTACAGGTGCAGTGGGAGCAGCAGCTTTAAAGCTGCTAAAGTTGTTTGCTTACTTCAAGCCTATCTGTACCCCAACATCCCTGAGTGAACAAGGCCACTGGCTTTGTTCTACAAACTTTTGGCCCTGTCTGCCCACCTCTCAGCTCCAGTGCCTCTGGACCACAGAGCTTCAAGGAGTCGTCACCAGCCCTTCTAGTCAGATACGTCTGGACAGCACTCTCCACAGCGAGTGGGGCTGTGTCTCAGCTCTCTTGCCTGGGTGGCTAGACTTCTCTGCATGGTACTGCACTGGCCTGAGGGAGCGGCAATGTGGTCAAGGAGTAGCCACTTTCTAACCATTCTAATGCAGGCTGTCTTGATCTCTGTGATGCAGGAGAGTGCCTCAGCCTCACCCTTACTTGCTGGGATTCTCTCAGGGGTGTCTTCTTTGAATAGCTGTTAGGAGGAGGAAAGTCAGGAATATCCCATGATGCCATCTTGGTGATGTCACTCTATCCTATTAGATTCTTTTTTTTTAAAGATTCTATTTATTTATTTGACAGAGAGAGACAGCGAAACAGGGAACACAAGCAGAGGGGGTGGGAGAGGGAGAAGCAGGCTTCCCATGGAGCAGGAAGCCTGATGCGGGGCTCAATCCCAGGACCCTGGGACCATGACCTGAGCCGAAGGCAGATGCTCAACGACTGAGCCACCCAGGCGCGCCTATCCTATTAGATTCTTTTTTTTTTTTTTAAAGATTTTATTTATTTATTTGAGAGAGGGAGAATGAGAGATAGAGAGCACGAGAGGGAAGAGGGTCAGAGGGAGAAGCAGACTCCCTGCCGAGCAGGGAGCCCGATGTGGGACTCGATCCCGGGACTCCAGGATCATGACCTGAGCCGAAGGCAGTCGCTTAGCCAACTGAGCCACCCAGGTGCCCCTATCCTATTAGATTCTTAATGCTCAGTTTCATCAATTCCTTTTTCATACATCTCAGTAGAATCTGTCTTGTACACTGAAACATGTTTCTCAGATTCTAGTATACTTGTGGTTTTTTTGTCTTGTTTTAATTTCTTCAAGGCTGCATTGTGTAAAAAAAAAATATATATATATATATATCATCATCATCATCATTGTCATCCATTTTGATTCTTCTCCTTTCATAACCATCCATTTCCTTTAAAGAATATGTATGTATCAGGGGTTTAGTCTAGAACCAGAAAAATCTTGATGGTGTTGTCGAGGTTTATATCCTTAAATAGAATCTGAAATGAGTTTCTTGAGGTATCACAACACTGCTCAACCTGCTATTTAAAACTCTTCTGTGAGGAGAAGTCAGAATTAGAAATCTCAACCAGCCAGCTTCAGTGCTGAGCACTAATATTAATAATACATTGCTGTTTTCCTCAGGAACTCATCAGCTGTTATACTTTTTAAAATAGTAATCCTATCATTTCCCTATGTAGCCACAATTCCCTGATCAGTTTTTCCTCTAGAATGGCATTAGACAAAAAGTTCCCCTGGTTGAAAGCTTCTTTCTATTTTATATAGTAGTTGACAGCACTTTGAGAGAAGCAGGGCCTCTTTAAAGTTTCAGTATCTTCTCAAACAATCTTTCTTGGCTTCCCCTGCCTCTTGGCTACTAAAAATATGAAAGGCACTCAGCAAAATCAACTGGCAATTTCAAAGAATTTGGCTGGTTTCAAGTCAATTTTGCTTTAAATGAATTTAAATATAGTTCATCATTTGAAAAAACTGAAAATCGTACATTACAAATAACCTGAGGGCAGCCCCAGAATTTCTAGAGTGCCGGGAGAATGAGGCAGCCAGGCATGCAGAGAACCTAGATGTGGCACATTCTTGAGGGTTGGGCCACTGTTCATTCACAGCATTCAAGTGAGCAAAACTCAAAAGCTACCAAATCACCTTTGTACTTCATACCACATTAATACATTTTGTTTCCAATCTCTTGGTAATTAGAAGGCAACACAGACTTCTGTGTTAATATTAAGTGCATTCATCAATTCTCCAACTACAGAAAGAAAATTTTGACTATGTTGTGTATAGTATACCCAATGTAGGGGAGATGGAAACGAAAATCAACAAAATTCACTGGCAACTACAATAATTTCAGAGAGAACCAACACAAAGGGAATGGAAAGGAAGTAATACATTACAGCATTTTTTCCTTAGACTTGCCTAATGTAAAATTTGCCTATCATGAGATCTAGAGATTTTATGAGTCTGAGGCCGGCCTTGGGAACGTGTTTAATGGTTATTCCAGATAATTTTTATCCACAGAGGGATTTGTTGAAACACTAAGGTGGAGGGCATGTAATTAGGGTCACCTATGAGGAAACTCAGGTATGGGACTATGTTAGGGAGCTGCAGGGTATGCCAAGAGGCATGCAGATAAGAAGAGACCTCCTACTGATAACATGCTGCAGGATCCAAGTATAATTAAGAGGTCAAATGGGTAGGATGTAGGGTGGATTTATTCAGTTGTTTGTAAAATTGGATGATGAGAGTAGAAAAGGTAACAAAGAAGCAAGTAGACACATAGTCTTGAAATATAAGAAGGAATTATAAAGTAGCACAGAAGGGCTCATCTTTCGCCATCGTTTCTCTTTAATATAAAGACTATATATGATATCCTTTTTCTTATGTAGAAAACTATGACAAAAGGAATAGAATTTCTGTGTTATTAAAAGAAATGATCATTTTAATAATAGTTAAAAATAGATCACTTTGGTATGAAAATCCATCCACTTTCCCCATTTTTATTTTAGGGTTACAATTACAGAACATAAACACTTATATTTCCTATAAAAATGTTAGTTTAAGGCCCCAGATTTAATATTGGTATTTCTAGAGTATTCTTTTTTTTTCCTGGAAAAGTTTCACATTTAAAAGTAAATAAATCTCAGGGTGATAGGTATTTGTTGTTTTATCCCTTGTCTTAAATGTCTGTTTCCTCTGATTTGGCAGGATACATAAAAATTGTTGAATCTTATCACATTTTTGAGTTGTCTGCTTAGGAGAGGCTTCTTGGTGCCCACGCTGTTCCACTGTATTTGGAGCTACAGCCTAGCTTAGTACTTGCTGCTCCTGTCACCATGAAGTGTGATACTGAAAACTCCTTTATCTCCTGGAGGAAGTGTGCTTGATAGGATGATGCTCAAGCTTCAAAGCTACCAGTGCTGACAGGGACAGGGTTTGGGGAAGGCCCTGCATCTTTTCATTTTCTCCAGGACTTATAATACTCCAGTATTACTCCAGACCTCTATTAATACCAAATAAAGTGATTCAATTCAGTGTAGCAAGTTAAAGAAAAAAGTCTAATGTAGAAAACGACTTTTCTGGTTAAGATAAATAAAATTTTCAAGATTCAATATTTAAATTCAGATTTTCATTCTCCACAAGAGAATGTCCTTGAGTCATCCTGGGTAGACCTTTCAGGGTCTAACGTTAGGCCCCTGTACTGCTTCTGTCACAAGAAGGTCCTTCTTCAAATACCCCCAACTCTTAAGAAATTCACTTCTTTGACTGAAGTCTCTTATTCTCTGAATCACTCCTGTTTTTATGTATGTTTCCCCAAGTTTGTTTGTTTCCTTTTTTTAAAATTAAATCAAAGGGATTCCTAAACATGGTTCAAGGGAAGATTTTAGTTCTCAAGAACAAAGTAGTGTCTACCCAATTGAAGAAGGATATATATCTGTGAAACCGTCCCTTGTATTTGGAAATAGTCCCTTATGCTTAAGATCATTGTTTGATTTCTTAAGTGATTTTCATTGTAGTCTACGAGACTAAAAATGGAGCCATTCTATTTCCTTGCTCTACTCTGTTTCATGATGTAATTCTATTTCATAATTTTTACAAGAAGGAGTCTTTCAAATATCCATTTCAGGAAATGCTTGATTAAAAGCCAAAAGTTACTTTAAAATACACCACTACGACATAAATCAGTATCCTTAAAAAGGAGGAAGATATGGTAGATATGCAGATAAACATGAAGTCTTATTTTTAACCATTTCCACTTCTAATTTTTTATCTCCCTTCATTCCTTTGGTTTAAACAATGATAGCAACTTTCTGTGTATCTTTCTGTATTTTTGAATATAAGTTTATATTATTCATTGAGAATAGATGAAAGTGGATTTGTTATTTTATTACTGAGCTGGCCATAACTTTGCAACAAGTATAACTGGATGTTCAAATTTTTTGTCACCTTCAGAGGAGTCATAAAGAATTGCATCTGAAAACACTGTATCATTGAAGGAAATTATCCACTGGATTCCACCCCTGCCCCTCCCACCCACCGATTCTCATCTCCCAATGGCCCAATGCTTCTGCACTTCTACAATATGTCATTCTGGTCCTCTAGGCAGTCACTGAGGCACATAGTCTTTCTTTGCAAATCAGTTCAATTAGTACTCAGAACCCAAGTAGGGATTTGAAAGCAATGGTTCCATATATGAAATATAACTCTTGTTCTTTAACAATGGTATACAATGCTTGATTACATGAAATAAAATTTATTCTAAAATACAACACAATAGGTTTGGACTTGGTCTCACAATCAATTGGTCTAATACTATCAATAGTCTTGTTGAACCTATGCAACAACTACATTACCATGAAAATAGAATACCTCAATGAAAGTATTTGTTTCTGAATTTTGAGTAATTAGCAAGAATTGAAAATCATTAAAAATGTTTCACTTCAGGGGCGGAGTAAGATGGTGGAGGAGTAGGAGACCTGGATTTTCTCTGGTCTCAGGAATTCAGCTGAATAGGGATCAAACCATTATGAACACCTACGAACTCAACAGGAGAGTTGAACCCTCCTCCAGCAGGGACCCAACAAGTGGCAGATCCGGGGAGACTCCCCTTCCTCCATTGGGAGGAGCAGCATAGGAGGGCACCGCAGGGATCTGCTGGGTTTGGAGACCCCACACCGAATTGGGTGCCAGAGACAGAAATGCTCAGTCACAGGCCAGGTGAGCACGGAGTGTGGCCAGAGACTGGGGAGACGGGAGTGAATGACTGCTTTTCTCTGGGGGCACACTGAGGGGTGGGGCCCTGAGTTCTCAGCTCCTCTGGGGTGGAGACTGGAGGCCGCCATTTTCACTCTCATCCTCCAAAGCCCTAGGGAAAGCTTGCAGGGAACAAAAGCTCCGGAGAACAAACCCGAGCAGATTGCTTAGCCTGGACTGGCAAGGGCGGGGCAATTCTGCCTCCGGCAAAGACATTTGGGAACCACGGCAACAGTCCCCTCCCCCAGAAGATCAGCACGAACAACCAGCCAAGACCAAATTTACCGATCAATGAGAATGGCAGAACTCCAGCGCTAGGGGAACACTGCACATAGAATTCATGGCTTTTTTACCATTATTCTTTAGTCTTTCAAAGTTAATTTTTTTAACTTTTTTTTGGAATTTTTTTCCCTTTTTCAACCAACATCTTATCAATCCTTTTTTTAAAAAATTTTTATTTTTCATTTTTAGACTCATACTCTATCTATCCCTTCATAGTAGTTACCCTTACTTTTGGCATATATATGTAAGTTGTTCTCTCTTTTAAAATTTTGAGATACAGTTTCTTCTAACAGATCAAAATATACCCTAAATCTCTAGTGTATGGCTTTGTTCTAGTCTCCTGCCTGATCATATTCTCTCCCTTTTTTTTCTTTTTTTTTAAATCCTCTTCTTTCTTTTTTCAAACAATTATCAATTCCTTTTAAAAAATTTTTTATAATTTTCATCTTTACAGTCATATTCCATCCCTTTATCGTATTAACCCTTATTTTTGTACATATATCTTTTTCTTTCTTTAAAATTGTGGGAGGCACTTTTTTCTAACAGACAAAAATACACCCAAATCTAGTGTGTGGCACTGATCTATGCACCAGCCTGATCATATTTGATCATACACTGGTTTTTGTTTTTTGTTTTGTTCTGTTTTTGTTTGTTTTTATCTTTTTCTTTTTCTTTCTTTTTCTTTTTTCTTTCTTTCCCTTCCTTTTCCCCTGGCTTCAGGTCCTTTCTGATTTGTTTAGAGTATATTTTCTGGGGACATTGTTACCATGTTGGCATTTTTGTTCTCTCATTCATCTATTCTCCTCTGGACAAAATGACAAGATGGAAAAAAATCACCTCAATAAACAGAACAAGAGGTAGTACCGCCTGCCAGGGACCTCCTCAATATGAAGATTAGTACAATGTCAGACCTAGAGTTCAGAATTATGATGTTAAAGATACTAGCTGGGCTTGAAAAAAGCATGGAAGTTATTAGAGAAACACTTTCTGGAGAAATAAAAGAACTAAAATCTAACCAAGTTGAAATCAAAAAGGTTATTAAGGAGGTGCAATCAAAAATGGGGGTGCTTACTGCTAGGATTAATGAGGCAGAAGAGAGAATCAGCAATATAGAAGACCAAATGATGGAAAATAAAGAAGCTGAGAAAAAGAGAGATAAACAACTACTGGATCAGGAGGGCAGAATTCAAGAGATAAGCAATACCATAAGACAAAACAACATTAGAATCACTGCAATCCCAGAAGAAGAAGAAAAAGAGATAGGGGCAGAAGGTATATTGGAGCAAATTATAGCAGAGAACTTCCCTAATTTGGGGAAGAAAACAGGCATCAAAATCCAGGAGGCACAGAGAACCCCTCTCAAAATCAATAAAAATAGGTCAACAACCCGACATCTAATAGTAAAACTTCGAGACTCAGAGACAAAGAGAAAATCCTGAAAGCAGCTTGGGAGAAGAGATATGTAACCTACAATGGTAGAAACATTAGATTGGCAACAGACGTATCCACAGAGACCTGGCAGGCCAGAAAGGACTGGCATGATATCTTCAGAGCACTAAATGAGAAAAATATGCAGCCAAGAATACTATATCCAGCTAGGCTGTCATTGAAAATAGAAGGAGAGATAAAAAGCTTCCAGGACAAACAAAAACTAAAGGAATTTGCAAACATGAAACCAGCCCTACAAGATATATCGAAAGGGGTCCTTAAGCAAAGAGAGCCTAAAAGCAACATAGACCAGAAAGGAACACAGACAATATATAGTACCAGTCACCTTACAGGCACACAATGGCACTAAACTCCTATCTTTTAATAGTTACCCTTAATATAAATGGGCTAAATGCCCCAATCAAAAGACACAGGCTACCAGACTGGATTAAAAAATAAGACCCATCGATAAAGTATCTGCAAGAGACTCATTTTAGACCCAAAGACATCCCCACAGTGAAAGTGAGAGGGTGGAAAACCATTTACCATGCTAATGGACACCAAAAGAAAGCTGGGGTGGCAATCCTTGTATCAAACAAATTAGATTTTAAACCAAAGACTGTAATAAGAGATGAGGAAGAACACTATATCCTACTTAAAGGGTCTATCCAACAAGAAGATCTAACAATTGTAAATATCTATGCCCCGAACATGGGAGCAGCCAATTATATAAGGCAATCAATAACAAAAGCAAAGAAACACATCAACAACAACACAATACTAGTGGGGGACTTTAATACCCCCCTCACTGAAATGGACAGATCATTTAAGCAAAAGATCAACAAGGAAATAAAGACTCTAAATGATACACTGGACCAAATGGACTTCACAGATATATTCAGAACATTCCATCCCAAAGCAACAGAATACACATTCTTCTCTAGTGCCCGTGGAACATTCTCCAGAATAGATCACATCTTAGGTCACAAATCAGGTCTCAACTTGTACCAAAAGATTGGGATTATTAACTGCATATTTTCAGACCACAATGCTTTGAAACTAGAACTCAATCGCAAGAGGAAAGTCGGAAAGGACTCAAATACACAGAGGCTAAAGAATGAACGGGTCAACCAGGAAATTTAAGACGAATTAAAAAAATTCATGGAAACCAATGAAAATTAAAAAACAACTGTTCAAAATCTCTGGGATACAGCAAAGGCAGTCATGAGAGGAAAGTATATAGCAATACAAGCCTTTCTCAAGAAACAAGAAAGGTCTCAAATACACAACCTAACCCTACACCTAAAGGAGCTGGAGAAAGAACAGCAAATAAAGCCTAAACCCAGCAGGAGAAGAGAAATAATAAAGATCAGAGCAGAAATCAATGAAATAGAAACCAAAAGAACAGTAGAACAGCTCAATGAAACTAGGAGCTGGTTCTTTGAAAGAATTAACCAGATTGATAAACCCCTGGCCAGACTTATCAAAAAGAAAAGAGAAATGACCCAAATCAACAAAATCTTGAATGAAAGAGGAGCGATCACAACCAACACCAAAGAAATACAAACAATTATAAGAACATATTATGAGCAACTCTATGCCAGCAAATTAGATAACCTGGAAGAAATGGATGCATTCCTAGAGATGTATCAACTACCAAAATTGAACCAGGAAGAAATAGAAAACCTGAACAGACCGATAGCCACTAAGGAAATTGAAGCAGTCATCAAAAATCTTCCAACAAACAAAAGCCGAGGGCCAGATGGCTTCCCAGGGGAGTTCTACCAAACATTTAAAGAAGAATTAATACCTATTCTTCTGAAACTGTTCCAAAAAATAAATGGAAGGAAAACTTCCAAACTCATTTTATGAGGCCACCATTACCTTGATCCCAAAACCAGACAAAGACCCCATCAAAAAGGAGAATTACTGACCAATATCCTTGATGAACATGGATGCAAAAATTCTCACCAAAATACTAGCCAATAGGATCAAACAGTACATTAAAAGTATTATTCACCACGACCAAGTGGGATTTATCCCTGGGCTGCAAGGTTGGTTCAACATCTGCAAATCAATCAATGTGATACAATACATTAACAAAAGAAAGAACAAGAATCATATGATCCTCTCAATAGGTGCAGAAAAAGCATTTGACAAAGTACAGCATCCTTTCTTGATCAAAACTCTTCAGAGTATAGGGATAGAGGGTACATACCTCAATATCATAAAAGCCATCTATGAAAGATCTACAGAGAATATCATTCTCAATGCAGAAAAACTGAGAGCTTTCCCCCAAGTTCAGGAACGCGGCAAGGATGTCCACTATCACTACTGCTATTCAACATAGTGTTAGAAGTCCTAGCCACAGCAATCAGACAACAAAAAGAAATAAAAGGTATCCAAATTGGCAAAGAAGTCAAACTCTCTCTCTTTGCAGATGATATGATACTTTTGTGGAAAACCCAAAAGACTCCACCCCAAAATGGCTAGAACTCATACAAAAATTCAGTAAAGTGGCAGGATATAAAATCAACACAAGAAATCAGTGGCATTCCTATACACCAACAACAAGACAGAAGAGAGAGAAATTAAGGAATCAATGCCATTTACAATTGCACCCAAAACCATAAGATACCTAGGAATAAATCTAACCAAAGAGGCAAAGGTTTTGTACTCAGAAAAGTATAAAATATTCACAAAAGAAATTGAGGAAGATGCAAAGAAATGGAAAAACGTTCCATGCTCATGGATTGGAAAAACAAATACTGTGAAGATGTCAATGCTACCTAGAGCAATCTACATATTCAATGCAATCCCCATCAAAATACCATACACTTTTTTTCAAAGAAATGGAACAAATAATCCTAAAATTTGTATGGAACCAGAAAAGACCCTGAATAGCCAGAGGAATGTTGAAAAAGAAAAGCAAAGCTGGCAGCTTCACAATTCCAGACTTCCAGCTCTATTACAAAGCTGTCATCCTCAAGACAGTATGGTACTGGCAGAAAAACAGACACAGAGATCAATGGAACAGAATAGAGAGTCCAGAAATGGACCCTCAACTCTATGGTCAACTAATGTTCGACAAAGCAGGAAAGAATGTCCAATGGAAAAAAGACAGTCTCTTCCACAAATGGTGTTGGGAAAATTGGACAGCTACATGCAGAAGAATGAAACTGGACCATTTCCTTACACCACACACAAAAATAGACTCCAAATGGTTGAACGACCTAAACGTGAGACAGGAGTCCATCAACATCCTAAAGGAGAACACAAGCAGCAACCTCTTCGACTTCAGCCACAGCAACTTCTTCCTAGAAACATCACCAAAGGCAAGGGAAGCAAGGGCAAAAATGAACTATTGGGACTTCATCAAGATAAAAAGCTTTTGCACAGCAAAAAAACCATCTACAAAACCAAAAGACAACCGACAGAATGGGAGAAGATATCTGCAAATGACGTATCAGATAAAGGGTTAGTATCCTAAATCTCTAAAGAACTGATCAAACTCAATACCCAAAGAACCAATAATCCAATCAAGAAATGGGCAGAAGACATGAACAGACATTTCTGCAAAGAAGACATCCAAATGACCAACAGACACATGAAAAACCCTCAACATCGCTCAGCATCAGGGAAATCCAAATCAAAACCTCAATGAGATACCACCTCACACCAGTCAGAATGGCTAAAATTAACAAGTCAGGAAATGACAGATGTTGGCGGGGATGCGGAGAAAGGGCAACCCTCCTACACTGTTGGTGGGAATGCCAGCTGGTGCAACCACTCTGGAAAACAGTATGGAGGTTCCTCAAAAAGTTGAAAATAGAGCTACCCTACAATCCAGCAATTGCACTACTGGTTATTTAGAACCAGTTTTCCTTACTGAGTTCTAATCTTGGTATCCCATTTCTGGTACTAAAAAGCAGCATCATTTTTGTTCAGTGACACTGAGGGACTTGAGTCCTGTTTCTGAACTCTGGTTATTAGGATGGAACCAGAATTTCTTGCTGATGGTTTTTTTGGATGCCTTTTGGCTGCTTCACTTCCTCTTGAGTCATCCATCCCTTTGTTGAGAATTTTCCTTGCTGTCACACATCTTAGATAGTGTCACCTGCTGTCTGGGCAGGACCTCTCATCCTCCATAACTTTCAGGCTATTCCCCACAGCCTCTTCTAAAGACAGGCCTAGTGTCTTTCTTGGATCTCTTTCATTTGCTCCATGTTACTGTTTCTAATGGGAGAAATTCTCATCATTTTTCTTGCAATAAGTGCAACAAAATAGGGAAAGCTTTTTTTCAAGTTTTACATGTGTTTATTGTTGACTTTCATTTTTTTTGTCTCTGCCATTTTTGTCTTTTTATTTTTAGAGATGTTATTAGTACTCATTTCAAACTAGCCAGGGCATGGTGAAGTTTGCATAAATTGTGATACAAATATAATAGTCATTTTGTATATAAGTAGAATATACAGATTCTGCATGCTTCTACGCTATCTTTCCTATTGTGTGATGCTTTACAAGAAGGCCAGTAATTGCCTCATCAACACTCATGCAACAAAAGCATATTAAATTAGGAAATGATAATAATAAGAAAGGCCAAACTGGATTAAATAAACAAGTCCTTATAAATGGCATATGTGCATGTGCAAGTAGTACTAAGATGACATCCATTCATCACCCATTAAATGTCAGAATTTATTTATATGTCATCATCCTTAGAGATTGTTATTACATTAAAATGGGTTTAGAAAGTACACAAGAACTACTTTGCATAGGGACATAAGTAGTACCAGTAGTACCAGTTTGCTACCAGTGGTAGCAAAATATGCCTATTAATTTTGGGTACAGTGTATTAAACTGGATGATTTTGTATTTTTATGCAAAGAAAATCCCCATGTGTCTATATAGCTTGTCTGCTACTCCAATGCTTTGTCTAGATACAGAAGCTTAATTTTGGTTAGTAATATAAGTAGAATGTGTCATAGGTTTACATTTACTAAAATATTATTTATTGGATATCAATGATGTTCCATTCACTCTAGGTATAGAGTATTGAACAGGCAAGACAAACATCTCTACCTACTTGGAGTTTTATATCATAGGATAGTTAAAAGACTGAGAATACCTGTATTTAAGAACTGGTTCTTTTACTTAGATAAAGATTAGAACTCAGTAAGGAAAACTGGAGTATGAAGTAATAATTAAAAATAAGGCAAAATCCCGTTGAGGAGAGCTAGTATACAAAGTCAAAGCAAAAGTACACGAAAGGGAGTGTTTGATGCCGTGAAGAGGCAGTCTGAAGCTCTTTAAACTTTTCTACTTCTGGTCCAGATGGATCCTAGATAGGTATCAAATGGCCACAAATATGAGGGATAGAAAGAATGTAAGCTAGGGATCCAGGATCAGGATCTTACAAATTTTTCTTAAATAGACCAGTTGGGGATAGGTGGTATGGCAATCAAGACAAAAATGAAGTAATTTAGCACATATTTCTATTGTTGAACAGATTAATTTTATTTTCTTTAAAATTTTTTAAAGATTTATTTATTTATTTTAGAGAGAGATACAAAGCACGAATGGGAGAAGGGACAGAGAGAGAGAGAATCCTCAAGCAGACTCTCCACTGAGTGTGGAACCCAACACTGAGCTCAATATCAGGATCCTGAGATCATGACTTGAGCCAAAATCAAGAGTCAGCCTCTAAACTGACCTTCAGATAAATAAATCACTTAACTTGAATATGAAATGTACATACTTCATTTACAAAATGAGGATAATAAGACTATCATTGTTTTGAAGACGAAATTGAGTTATATAATGCATATGACAATGCAGTTGCCTATAACTAGCCACATTAGCATATGAGTACTTACTAAAAGGTAATCATCACTTAGGCCTATACCAGAGTTCATATAAATTATCAACTAAACTTCACCAGACCCTAAAGTTAGCTAAGAACCTGCTACAGAATTGTGAATGGGAAACATTAAATACTAAACTTTTTAAGAGATATAAACTAAGTTGAAATTTTTTTCTGAATTTTGTTCCTGCCATAACATATATACATGTTAGCTGTTAGAGCAAATATGCTCTTCATGCTTTATAATTGAAGCTTTTAAATTTCAGACATACTATTTTTAAAAAGTAAATGTCTATCTGAAGACAATACATTATAAATATTAAGATTTTTTTTCACTATTACTCATTACAATTTGCTTTCTGAACATTTGCTAAATATTTCCCTATGGTGAGTGGCTTCTGTATGCCTTTCAGATGTTTCTAAGTCAAGATAATAAGAAATAGTGCATCCACAGTGCCTATACAAATTTAGCTTACTAGCACCATGGGGATGATGTGGATATAAGATCTATCTCCAAACTGAATATGACCTTGTAATTCTCATGTCTATTACATGGCAGGGTTTCTATGGCAGGTTAGCCAGGTCCTGCCACAGCTTCTGCAAAACATCTATACTTTCACAACAAATGATTCCTAAAAATGAATCTTTAAGTGAAGAGAAAAAGCAGAGCATGATATGGACTCTTTTTCTTTGGAATAATCTGTTTTAAAAATTCAGCTGGCTTCCATAATTAATCTTATTGTGAGTGCTTTTTATTAAAAATATCATTCTTGGAAAAATTATCTAATCATTTAAACTAGTAATGATGTACTTTTATGAAAGTACGTTTCTAATTCTATTTCTTTTGTCTCTCAATAGGTCCTAGTTTGTTTAGGTTGTTCAGGGGAATTTCTAGGGTTTGGTATTCTATTTTGGCAAAACCAAAAATAAAATGTTTGATTCATGACTAAAGAATTTGATTACTAAACATAATTTAGTAATATGCTTGAAATAAAAAGGATTTAACACTGAAATTCAGGTAAAGCTAGGATAAGCAACTGCAATCAAAAGAGAAGGGAAAAGTAAGATTTCGAATTTACAGGGAAAATGTAAATACCAAATACAAAGATTATCTCAAACTTACACCTTCACTCCTCCTACACGCTCCCACATATTTTTATGAGTATGTATAAGTATGTTGGCAATTCTCGTTTATAAAAACTAATCAGAAACTGACTTATATTGAGTTTTTGTGTTTCTCTTTGTAACAAATCAGCTTTCAAGAAAAAATTTCACTAGTTATACATTCAAATATCACCATGGGGAAAATATTTCTAAGAAAATATTTAATTTTAAGTAAATAGAATAGTTTCACACATACATACATATATATCCAATATTATAACTTTACAATAAGATAGTTACTTTTCTTTGGGGGTTAGCATTTAATTATTTAATATAAATAAAATTAAATTTGTAATGAAAGAGATAAATGGTAAACATTTCTTACACAATTACTCTAATTTGTCAAAACAGTTTTCTAAAGTCCTAATTGGGTAGCTGGGTGATAGACATCGGGGAGGGTATGTGCTATGGTGAGTGCTGTGAATTGTGTAAGACTGTTGAATCACAGACCTGTACCTCTGAAACAAATATGTTTGTTACATACATTATATGTTAAAAAAACATACATATGTTTAAAAAGAATAGCAGGAGGGGAAGAATGAAGGGGGGAGAATCGGAGGGGGTGATGAACCATGAGAGACTATGGACTCTGAGAAACAAACTGAGGGTTCTAGAGGGGAGAGGGTGGAGGGATGGGTTAGCCTGGTGATGGGTATTAAAGAGGGCACGTTCTGCATGGGGTACCAGGTGTTATATGCAAACAATGAATCATGGAACACTACATCAAAAACTAATGATGTAATGTATGGTGATTAACATAACATAATAATAAAAAAATGGAAAAATATATAAACACAATAAAATAACACATATTAAGGGTGTAATATGTCTCTGAGCTTTACCTACCTTAGATCACTTAATCCTTAAAATATCCTTGTGATATATATTCAAATAGCAAATTATGTTGTAATGAAACCTGAAACTAATATAAGGCTATATGTCAATTATAGCTCAAAAAAAAAAATCCTGTGAAGTTGACTTATACCCATTTTACAAATAAAGAAACCTATGTTTGAAATGGAAATAGTACATGCTCAGGGTTACAGTCAGTAGAAATGTTGGTATTATCAGCAAGAAATTATATACAAACTGAAAATGGGAATGCATCATTTCTATAACTTGCAGATGCATGCAGGTACGCATGGATGAACCCTGTGGGCCAGGACAAGGGTGGCATGGCTACTAAAGTGCCTAGGGGACAAAAATTAAGGGGGTGCTTGCTCTCAGAGTTGTGAAAATGTGAGTCAGTACTTGAATGATCTCCATGGGCTTTTTTGTATAATTAACCTACAATGTTAAATTACTTTCAGGTGTACAACATATTGATTCAACAATTCTATACATTTCTCAGTGCTCAGTATGTTAAGTGTAGTCACCATCTGTCACCAAACATTATTACAATATCATTGACTCTATTCCCTATGCTGTACTTTTCATCTCTGTGACATATTTATTTTATAACTGGAAGTTTGTATCTCTTAATTTCCTTTATCCCCTGAAGTACTTGCATGATCTTAATAGAGGATGCTTCCCTAAACTGTGTACCCAGATACTTCGTTTGCCATAACCCCAAAAATAGAATAAGTGTGTTGGTTCTGGCAAAGTATAACGTAAAACTCTATTTTGCATCTGCTGATCTTTCTTCAGCATTTCTGATTCTCTGCTTTCCTTTCAGAAACTGTGCCCAGTGGTTGAACTTTCGTTCAGAAACAACCTCTCAATAATCAGTTGTGAAGATGTGCAATGGAACATATTTTTATGATTTCAAAATGATAGAACATAACACCAGTTACCTGCAGAATAAAACAAACACCTTGAGCCTATTCTGAGTACTAGGAAGTACGTAAAGAAGCCAGAAGCTCACGCAGGAAAGCAAAAAGGAAACTATCTTATACTGAGTCAAGCAATTTCCTCAACACTCGGTAAATATTTATTGAGGACCTACAATGTGATAAGCATTAGTCTAGGCACTAGAGATAAATCAGTGACAAAACAGATAAAAATTTCTGACCTAAACGGAGCACACATTCTACTAGAGGAAATACAGACAATGAACAGAATAAATTAATAAATCATCTGGGCTGTTAGAGGACACCAGCACCCCAAAACAGTTGGGCCTCATTAAGGAGCTTCCATTCTAGCTCTGTTCCCCATGACCAATCCTCTAGGTATGGAGAGTCCTCTGCATGTGTGCATCTGTAAACCAAGGAACCAAGCGTTCCTGTTTGCTGCCCTTATGGGAAAAGCTGCAACTTGATGTCTGGGAAGAAGACATGGACTCTCTCACTGTGAAGAACGGGGCCTGAAGTGGAAAGATGACACATTCGAAATTTGAACTGGGGGCTGAAACTCTGAGGAGTATAATACACAAGATTAAGTTGGTTATTAGCATATAATAACAAGTATGACATTTTGAGTATTTTGATAGAGAATTTTCACTGTATGTATTACATAATTTTGCAAAATGTGTACACTGATTTGTCTGATATGTATAGTATCCAGCCAGTACACTGGCATAGTTAGGTATCAAAGTGATAAACACGAGAAAAATAAATTTAATTTATTTGGTGCCATATTATGTATTCATTTATATAAAAAGAAAGTCACTAGAATGTAGCAGAGTCAAATTATGATCAGAATTTATACTAAAAAGTACTAACTCTTCAGAATGTAAAATTGTAAACTGACCACATACAATTTTGTAAAGAAATTGTTTTTAGTTAATTTTGGTACAAATCTATGGTAGGCAGAATAATGGTGACCCCCAAAGATGTTCATATCCTAATCCCTTGAACCTGTGAATATGCTAGGTCACATGGTAAAGCAGAACTAAGCTCACAGATGGAATTAAGGTGCCATTAATGGAATGAGGTAAGATTGTATTCTGGATTATCTAAGTGGGTCCAATGTAATCACAAGGATACTTATATGGGGGAAGTAGGTGAGTCAGTGCCAGAAAAGTGATGACAAAGCAATATTGGAGAGATGTGAGATAGGATGGGATGAGATATGGGGACTCAACCTGCCATTCCCGGCTTCGAAGATGTAATAGGGCCCTGATTCAAAGAGTGGGAGGCCCCTAGGAAGAGGAACAGGGAAAACAAAAAACAAAAAAAAGCCAATTATCCACCTAGAGCTACCAGAAATGAATGAAGTCCTGCCAACACCTTGATTTAAGCCCAATGAGAGCAATTTTAGATTTCTGACCTCCAGAACTGCAAAATGATGAATATGTGTTGTTTTAAGCTACTAGGTTTGTGGTAATCTGTTATAGCATCCACACAAAACTAGTAAAAATATGAATCTAAGGTGTATCAGATTGATCTATGGTTATGAAGTAGAACTACTTTAACTGAAATCTTTTGAAAAATTTTATTCTTGAAAATGGGTTGGGTAAAAGAAACCCAACATACTTTCTAGCAATGGGAGGTTGCAAAATATCCTGTTGACTTGGCCTCAGTTCTGATTAGTAAAAATGTCTCCATCTTACCTCCTACCCCCACTCCCTGTCATGAAAAAGGAAACTAATCTGAATATTTGTAATCACAACTCTGCCTTCATATACATTTAGGGTTTAAATTTTACATCATCTGTGTGGTCCATGAAATCACAATGTAAGAAATTAATCTATAATGGTTTTGAGGGACACCTGCCTGGCTTATTCAGTAGAACATGTGACTCTTGATCTAAGGGTTGTAAGTTTGGGCCCCACATTGGTGGTAGAGCCTACTTAAAAGAAAAAAAAAATTATTAAATTAAAAAAAAATGGCCTTGAGTTAGAAGTCCATCTTACAGGGGTGCCTGGGTGCATCAGTGGTTAAGCGTCTGTCTTCAGCTCAGGTCATGATCCCAAGGTCCCGGGATTGAGTCCCATGTCAGGCTACCTGCTTAAGGGGAAGTCTGCTTCTTCCTCTGCCCCTCGCCCTACTCACGCTTGCATGCTCTCTTATTCTCTCTCTCTCTCTCCCCCACAAATAAATAAATAAAATCTTAAAAAAAAAAAGTCCAACTTGCAGAAACAAATGCAAATATTTTCCCTAGGAAGACATTTTTACCTGAGGCCCCTCAAAATATCCATAGACTACAATAAAACAAATTTAAGCACAAAACTAATAAATAGATGTGGAAAGCCACCTCTGTGAAAGGCAGCAAATATAACAAACATAGAATTGAATCCCAACAACTTCAGTATTGAATTATCAACTACAAAATATAAGTATATATACACAGAGATATATTAGGAAAGTGAAAATTCAACTAAGTATCAAAAAATTATAAAAATGCTTTAGGACATTTTTGAAGAACAAAATCGAAGCTCAAAACTGAAAATCACAATTATAGAATATTAAACATTCAATAGATAGATGAAATAGCATATTGAATAAAATTGAACAGAGAATGAAAACAACAAAGTCAAGAAAAAAGTTGAAAAGGTCAAAAAGAAAAGGCAGATTATCCATCAAGGAAATACAGTTACTTTAACAAAAGATTGTCTAAGAGCATTAATAGGAATCAGAAGGTGATGAGTGCCTTTTGAAAATTCTGAGAAATAATAAATATCCACTTTGAACTATGTATTAAGCTAAATGATCATTTAAGAATAAAGTAAAATTAAAGATATTTTCAGTAATAGACCTACAATTAAAAAAAACAATAATAAGTGAATTCAGTATACTGGATAATTCAGGATTTGGAGGAAAATGAAGGATATGCAAAAAAGCTTAAACCTGGATTTGTTATATTTTATCAAACCAGTTGTTGGATCATCAATGATTATGATTCTCTATAGCTTTTTATGTGAGAGATTTCATATCTTTTAAATGATTGTAATATGAGAAAATGCATAATAAAAACAATGTTATAAATGACAATTTAAGAATAGTCTCTAAGAATTCAAAGGAAGAAAATCAAGATAAGAAAATGTAACAAGTTGAATTGAGTGTTGCAGCTTCAATTGATAATTAGCATCTGGAGTATTGAAAGTAAGTAAGTTGAAAACAAGCAAAGGCACAATAGAATAATTAACTGAGTTGAAAACCATAGCCTCCTTAACAAATTCATGTGCAAAGTTAATCTTCCATTGCTCCAGATCAAATGAATACAAAGAAGAAAGCAGATGGATTTTTATGGCAATTTAAAAATATCAGAGATAAATTTCTTATTAGTATCCAGGAAGAAAATCTATTGTCTAAATAATAAAAAGAAACCAGAAAACCTCAATTTTCTCATTTTCTTTTATTTATTTCTTTAAATAATGAACGCTTGGCACTACATCTAAATATCTGAACTGAAAAATTATAAATGCAATTGTTTCTGGAGATGTTGAAATAGTTCTCTCCCTAAAATTGAAAAAAAAAAAATGGTAGATAAAATACAAGGAAGATATTGGGGCCTATAAATGAGATTGAAGTAATTAATATATTAATACCAAAATTAACACCTCATAAACATATACTACACCATTCATTCAAGGTTTTGTAAACTTTAAAAAACCCCTTATAATCTGCCCATCTATTTATTATCATTTTGTAGACCTGTATAAACAAATATATATTTATGTATTATAAACATATATATAAGTTCAAATGCATTTATTCATTTATTTAATATTGTACTATGCACAAAATAAAGGAAGTATTCAGAGGACAAAAATGAAGTAAAAGCAAGAATTGAAAGAAATAATTTAGAGTTGACATTTCCAACTAACCTGAGAATATCTTTTATTCCCTGGTGGCTGTTAGCTTTTTTTTTTTTTTTCCTTTGATGATGCAAGACTTTGTGGACCAGACACAAAATCAGGGCCCACCTTCATAGGATTACCCTATGTAAAGCTAAGACTTAAAGTCTATGAAGTATGAACTAGGGAAAAATAATCTTATAGAGTAGATCATTGTGGAAACTTGCAGACTTTTACATGGGGTAAAAGAGGGAAAAATAATAGTCTAACAAGAAAATTTTAACTACAAGTAGGTCTTTTCTGCAGGATTGTGTCCCACAGTCAAACTCTGGCTAAAAATTGCCCCTTGGTGCCTGAGAAAAGAAAAGACAGATCCTCTCTGGAACAAAAGCCCCTTAAACTAAGGTCTCAAAAATTCCACAGAATTCCTAAAGTGAATTCATAATCAAAAATCACAAAATAGCTGAGGACACAAAATACCATGAGAATGAGCCAGTAGAAATAATATTCTTCCAAAGACTCAATAAGTCAGAATAATAAAACAAGAAGGGCTACCTAAACTCTGGTAGAGTTTAAATGTTTCCATGATGGGACTGGTGAAAGATTAATGAGGGCAGTTTCATACAACTAAATATCATCTAGATTTGAGTTTTTTGATTCCATAGTTACATTGATTGTTGTAATCCTTCTTAAATATATTTAATGTGGTGGATTAGAAGGTCTGGAGAAGATATAGAAAATGTGGGAATTATCTTCCTTGTGTAATTAGCATTCCTTTGAAAATTCAGTAAGTCTATCCACTTGATGATTTAATGTTACAGCTCTAGGACCTTGTGTCTCCAATTCAGGATCAAAGCTTTGAGCTGGGGCTCCTGGGTGGCTCAGACAGTAAAGCGTCTGCCTTTGGCTCAGGTCATGATCGCAGAGTTCTGGGATCAAGCCCAGCATCCGGCTCCCTGTTCAGTGGGGAGCCTGCTTCTCCCTCTCCCTCTGCTGCTCCCCCTGCTTGTGCTCTCTCTCTCTCTCTCTGTGTCAAATAAATAAGTAAAATCTTAAAAAAAAAAAAAAAAAAGCTTTGAGTGGATACTGTCTTGGTAGGAAGGGAACCTCAAGGAGTCTAGATCTGTTTTCTCAACATATCACCAGAGCATATTATATTTTATTACAAAATAAAACATCAAATTAGTGTATCCTCGGTCCCATTTACTAGCTAGACATTTGCCAGGTAACCTAGAATGTGAGAAACAAAAAAGGGATATAATATTGATTAGTATGGCATTTTTGCATTTAACAGTCATATTTTCCCCTCTGAGGGCTGCTCCCATACACACATGAAAACTAGGAATGGGTGGGTGTAGCTGACATTGCTGGAGCTCTGTGCATAGCCCTCTACTGGGACAGTACACTAACCCTTAGCTTCCATGAGTGTTGTCTGCTAATGGCTCAGTTTACAGTCTCAGATGACCCAGGACCTAAAGAAGTCTCTTCACCAGGGAATGCCCAGTAGACTTTAGCTGAACCCATATCTTTGCCTGACTTCTTTCCTCATCCTGCTTCCTTCACCCCCTTACAGGTCTCATCCAAGAGCCCCCCGCCCCAATAAATCATGTGCATAGTAATCATCTTAGGCTACTGAACTAGAAAACCCAAGCTAAGGAAACAGTATTTGAAATTGTTGTAGATTATTTGTTGTGGTAAATTGCACACTGTCAAACATCTGAGAGCTACTAACACTCACAATATAGGCTATTACTTCCTCCTCCTATCAGACACTCCTTTATGCTAAGTAGATACATGTGCCATGAGTGTATGTGTGTTTTAAAAATCTGTAAGCAAATGTATTTGCATGTATGTGTTAATAAACCAAATGTACTCATCTTTGTGTGAAAATTCTGGTGGAATTATCCAGCATATTTGTACACTTCCAGGCAATATTACTTCTTGAAAAAAAAAAAATAGGTCCCATTGGACCTGGTTGAATCTGGCTGTCTAGATAAAAGAGTATCCTGGTTGTTTCAGTCTAATTTTATAGCCCCATCATAGGAAGAACTCATCTATTGGAAGACACATCACTGGGATAAAAACAAGAAACACAAATGAATTTTATAAATTTGAAGTTACAGAAGAATAAAATTTTTTTATAAGTTTAGAGCTTTAAGTAGAAATTCCTTACGTTATCATGAACCCCATTATAAAAGAATTAAGAAAGATGATTTCTTTTTAAATAACCCCTTATTTTTCCCCCTAGTTCTTTTGGAAATGCTTGGACATTTTTTACACTGCTTTTGTAACAATGCAGATGGTTTCACTAGTTCTTCCTAACCATTGCCATCTCATTTTAATGCCCAAGAAAGAATTTTCTTGATTAAAATCCTTCTGTGCTTTTGTCAAATACTCGTTGGCTTCAGAACTCATTTTCAGCACTACCTTGGGCTCTGGGAAGACAGCCAGTACAACAGAGAAAGATGTTTTGGACCGAGGAGTTGCACTTACTAAACTAAGAGGACGTAGATTCCAGCTAGTTAGCCTTTTATGCATATATTCATGCACCCATCCATTCAGTAAGCATCTTGAATGTTTAATATGTACACAGAACTATACGAGAGTCTGAGTATTAAAGATGGGCAAGGCAAACTTATGTTCTAAAGGGGCTAGAAGTGTAGAATTGGAAGTTGAATATCTAATAATAAGTCACAAAGCATCATTTATTAAGAGTCATAGAGGTAGGATAAACAAGGCTCAAGCACTTCAGAAGGAAACAAAATAAAGGTTTGTTCAAAAGAAAAAAGTTCTTAATTTTTCTCTGCTCTGGTTAATCAGAAATGAAGAAATCCTTTACTTAAAAAAATAGAAATTGAAATATACAATCAAGAACTCATCACACATGGGACGCCTGTGTGGCTCAGTCAGTTAAGCATCTGCCTTCGGCTCAGGTCAGGATCTCAGGGTCCTGGGATCGAGCTGTGCATTGGGGTGCCAGGGAGCCTGCTTCTCCCTCTGCCTCACCCCCCTGCTCATGTTCTCTCTCTCTCAAATAAATAAATAAATAAATCTTAAAAAAAAAAGAACTCATTACAGAGACACGCACAAGCAAAATTGTGGATTACTATATATGAAAATACTGAAAGGTAAATTTTGAGGGCAGGGAACCCAACCTGATTCATTTGGAAAGACATGGAAAAGAAATATCTGAGCTATTTTTATGGACCATCAAATTTCTCTATCTTGTAATACTTTGAAGCAGCCATGTCAGATGTAGAACAAAGGCTGTCAAGATTCTGTTCAATTTCATTACAAAGCATTCAAAATGAATTTTTGACTATATGTGAAAACCTTTAATAATGTTAATTTAATCTGCTATTGTTTTGTCCTGGGACTAAGAGTCTAAAATTTAAGGACAAAAACTTTAACTTAGCAAAAGTCTAATTTTTCCAATCTATCAAATGCCCAACAATGTTCCTGGATATCTGGTTGAGTATTTTCTCCTAGAGGGTCTTAGAAATTTTTTTTCCAGTTATAGGAACAATAAGTAGATCATATTAGGGTGGTTACAAATGAGATATTAACCTCAAAATACATTCTTTTATTTGCACAAATAAAATACAGCATAGACTTCTCCAAATGACTATTTTTTATGTTTTCTGTATTTTGTAACTAATTTTTGCCTACCTGATTATTAAATCATGTATCTAAATTTCTAAACAGGTTGTAGATTATTCTCTTTCTCTGCAGTTCTATCAAGTTTTACTTAATTTTGTGGCTATGTTGTTAGATGCATACAAGTTTAAAACTTGTATCTTCCTGGTGGATTGAAATGTTTATAATTATATAACAACTTTGTTTACTTCAATAAAAGTTTATGTCTTTAAATATACTTTATATTGAAATTAGCATGGCAATAATAATGATTCTCTTTTGCCTAATATATCTCCAGTATATTTTTTTTTTTTACTTTCAACATTTCTGCAGCTTTATGTTTAACTGTGGCTTTTGAATGCAGCTTATTTTAGCCATTTTATTCAACTCTGTCTGTTCCTCCCGTGTGGATTCTGTTTGCTTCTGCCATGTACCTGGGTCATAATTCAGGGACACTTTAAACTAAATTCTCAGTTTCCTGAGGTGTTTTGGGCCATGCAGGTAATATGAATTTTTCTGTCAATCATCTTAGGGCTAGATTAAAGTAACAAATTCTCAGGGATAATTTAACCGTTCATTTGGCACTAAGATTTGAGACTGGAAAATTTCCCTGCAGTCCCCTGAAAAGTTGGGTAAATTTTAAGTTTATTCTCAGTCTGAGATCTCTGAGGTCTCATATTTATATGGAGAACTGGGTGATATTAAATATTAGGAGAGAGATACTACATAATTATCAAGATCCAGAGTCCATATAATGCTGGTGGAATTAAAATTTCTCTTTTCAAACATTTATTGAGGACTTAATAGGTTTCTTTTTTATTATTACGTTATGTTAGTTTCCATATAAACCAAGATAATGGGATCAAACCTTCAACAGGCTTTCAGTCTAGCTATTGTTTGCCTTGGTCATTAAACTACATCTGTATTCTGCTCATTTTGCCTCTTGTTTCTCTTCTTACTGAGCTCATCTTTCCAAAAGTTCTTTCCCTAATATCAAGTCTCAAGTTTCAAACTGTATTCAAATTAGTTATCCTTCAATATACAAATTACTTTAAAGTCAACATTTCTCAAACTCGAGATTCATGATTTTCCCCACTAAGGCTATCTGTCCTATGGTCACATGATGCTCTATAAATATAAGGAGTCACTTATGGGAGCAAATTAAGTGTATATTTTTAAAAGGTATAATATGTAGTAAACATTCACAACGGGAGTGAGAAGAAAAGTACCAATAATGAGCCTCAACGATGTTCTCAATTCTATTTTTTTATAATTTTTCACTGCCTTTAAATCTTGGAGTTTAAAAGAATATTAAAGTTCACGTTATATAACCCCCTCATCAAATATCAAGAATATTCTGAAATATTCCAATTACATGGCTATTCCTGTAGCCTATTCCTGACACTTTCTCTAATATGCAATTCATTTAATCAGAAGACAATCAAATTGCTAACTAGCTCTAATTGTAGACTTTTTTTTATAAAACAAAATATAGACTCTTTCCCCCCTACTCATCTTGATTCTAAATTGATATCCTAAATTCTCACTGAGATTAGTTACATTTGACTCAAATTCTTCACAATTATCAAGTAGGGTTAGAACACGATTTTCATTAGACAATATACCTACTGAACAATGCAGATGGGAGCCTGAATGTTTACTGGGTCAGATAACAGTGCTCATCCCTTCAGAACCATATGTCTGGGGCGCCTGGGTGGCTCCGTCTGTTAAGCGTCTGCCTTCGGCTCAGGTCATGTGGGATCGAGCCCTGCAACGGGCTCCTTGCTTGGCGGGAAGCCTGCTTCTCCCTCTCCCCCTCCCACTGCTTGTGTTCCCTCTCTCGCTGTGTCTCTGTCAAATAAATAAATAAAATCTTTTTAAAAAAGAACCATATGTCATTTAGTCCTAATTTATGGATTGTTCAGCCATCATTGGTTCACAATCTTGGCTGCATATTTTGACCACTCAGGAGTTATTTAAAATTACTCATCCTTAGACCCCACTGCATGCAAATTAAATTAGAACCTCTGTTCATACAGATTGGGACACTCAAAATTTCCTCAGGTGATTCTATGTGGCTGTGTCTGAGACCCACAGTTTTCATAAAACCTTCAAGTTCTATCATTTCTCAAGCTTTCTAAGGCTTCTCCTCATAATTCTGGTCTACATTCATTTTCCTCCTAGAGATAAAACTTTATATGGAATAATATAATCAGAAAGGACCTCCCTTACCTGAAAATAGTGAAGAACTTCAATAGCATATTGTGCTTTTACCACAATCTTCTTTTTCTTTTGTGGGGTCCTCCCAAAAGCAGAGGGAGAGAGAAAATCTTAAGCAGGCTCCATGCCCAGCGTGGAGCCCGTTGGAGGGCTCGATCTCATGACTCTGGGATCATGACCTGAGTCAAAAGCAGGAGTCGGATGCTTAACTGAGACACCTAGGCTCCCAACCACAATGTTCTTTCTGCTTCCATTTTCCTCTCTGCTGTCATCCAGCAGATGAGAGATTTTCTGATCTCTAGTTCCACTATAATAAGAAATGATCTACTATCAATTATTTTCCTTTTAATTAGCATATGTTAAATCTGTGCTGTTACACTCTGAAACCTCTGAAATCATGTGTTATGTATCATGGAATAGCTGTGTTATGTATCATGGAATAGCATATTTTCTTTCTCTCTCAATGCATTTACTTCTCTCGTTCTAGAAGTTATATTAGTCATTGCAGATAAGTTGGATAAGACTAAGATGTAAAAGAATTTTTTAAGATTTTATTTATTTATTTATTTATTTGAGAGAGAGAGAGAGCACGCATGAGTGGAGAGAGAAGCAGAGGGAGAGTGACAAGCAGACTTCATGCTGAGTGCAGAGGCAACACAGGGATCAATGCCATGACCCTGAGATCAACACCTGAGCTGAAATGAAGAGTCAGAGGCTTAACCAACAGCCGCTCAGGTGCCCTGGAATTAGAATTTTTAAAAATCTTTGGGATTCTTTTCCCATGGAAATACCCTTTGGTTGTCTTTTTAATGCTTTTTATTGTACCTATTTTTTATAGACTTAATAGCATGTATTGAGTATTTCCTAACTTGCTTTGTCACTTAACAATGCTACATGAATATCTTGCCATGCAAGTATGCTGAATATTTTACTTTTTCATGGTGCTATGAACTAATTGTGCTCCCCAAAATTTGGAATCTGAAGTCCTAACCCCCAATGTAATGGCATTTGGAGATGGGGCAAAAGGGGAGGTAGTTAGGTGGAGATGAGTTCATGGGGACAGATTCTTCATGATGAGATCAGTGCCCTTTAAAAAAAAGACCAGAGCATGCAAGTGTGTACACATCCTCCCTCCCTCCTTCTCTCCCCTTCTCCCCTGCTACTCACATACTTCATATGATAGGTGAATGTTTTACTTCTTAAGGAACAGTAAAACTTTTCTAAAGTGTTGGTATCATTTTACATTCTCACCACGAGAACCAGTTCCAGGTGTCTTATGTCTTTACCAATATTTGGTCTGGTCAGTTTTAGTGATTGGATAGATGTGCAGTGTTATCCTATCATTTTAATTTGCATTTTCCTAATGATGTGTGGTTTTTCATGTGTTAATTGCCAACCCTTTATATTTTCTTCTTAAAAATTTCTGTTCATCTGATTTGTCATCTTATTACTGAGTTTTGACAATTCTTCATGTATTTCAATAAAATTCCTCTAATGGAAATATCATCAATATATTCTCCTATTCTTGGTCCTGTCTTTTCACAGTTTTTCTAGAGAATACATTATTACTTTTAATAAAATCTAATTTGTCCATTTATTCCTCTACTGGTAATTCTTTTGCTGAATTAAAGACATATTTTCCCATATTTCCTTCTGTAATTTTTATGGTTTTAGGGTTTTTTTCATTGTTATATATGATCCATTTTAAGTTAATCTTTGGAGGATCTTTTTTTAGAATATGGATACCCAATTGTAGTATCAATATTGATTTAAAAAATTATTCCTTCTCCACTGAAATGCTTTTGTACCTTCCCTGAAGGTCAATCATTTATTTTATATGTTTATTTCTGGACTTTCTCTTCTGTTGCATTTGTTTATTTTGTTGATGCCAATATTTTCATGTATTGATTACTATCTTTTTTATAATAAGTCTTAAAATCAGGGTCATATACTCCTTCAACTTTCTTCTTAAAGTTGTTTTGGCTACTTGTCCTTGCCTTTCTATAAGAATTTTGTTTTTATTTTTTTAAATATTGTATTTATTTGAGAGAGACAGCATGAGAAAGAGAGCACACAAGCAGGGGGGAGGGGGAGAGGGAGAGGGAGAAGCAGACTCCCCGCGAGCAGGGAGCCCAATGTGGGACTTGATCCCAAAACCCTGGGATCATGACCTGAGTTGAAGGCAGATGCTTAACCTACTGAACCACCCGGCACCCTCCATAAGAATTTTAGAATCCATTTGTTAATTTATACATTAAAAAAAGAATATTAGTATTGAAATTGTATTTAATCTTCATTTTTTATTGTTATGTTAATCACCATATATTACATAATTTGTTTTGGTGTACTGTTCCATGATTCATTGTTTGTTCATAACACCCAGTGCTCCATGCAGAACGTGCCCTCCTCAATACCCATCACCAGGCTAACCCATCCCCCCACCCCCCTCCCCTTCAGAAACCTCAGTTTGTTTTTCAGAGTCCATCATCTCTCCTGGTTCGTCTCCCCCTCTGACTTACTCCCCTTCATTCTTCCTCTCCTGCTATCTTCTTCTTTTTCTTTTTTCTTAACATATGTTGTGTTATTTGTTTCAGAAGTACAAAGATTTTATTTATTTATTTGAGAGGAAAGAAAGAGAGCATTGGTGGGGAGAGGGGCAGAGGGAGAAGGAGAAACATAAACTGAGTAGGGAGCCTGAGGCAGAGCTCATTCTCAGGACCTGGAGTTCATGACCTGAGCTGAAGGCAGCCACTTAACCAACTGAGCCACCCAGGCACCCCTAATCTTCAATTTAGAAAGAAATATTGAATGTCCCTCTCTCTGCTTTGCCACCTGTCCCAACGTGACAATACAAGCCAGGAAGAGTCCTCACCAGGATCCAAATTAGCTGACAACAAGATCATGGGACTTCCCAGCCTCCAAAATGGTGGGAAATATAAATTCTACTGTTCAAGTCACCCAGTCCATGGTATTTTGATATAGCAATCCAAGCAGACCAGGATATATGGCATTGCATTTTATATTTTATCTATTCATCTAGAGTTATTTTCAAGTTGTTTGCTATGATCAATAAACTCACAATAAATACTTTATATATAAAAATTTAACTTATATCTCTATTTTATAGGGATTCCCCCCACTTCCAAAGGAATCTTAGGATTCCAGTAATGAATTCCAAGCTGGAACACACTATCAACCTTGCAATATCAATGCTTAGTGCTGCTAAATGGAAATAATTCTAATATTTCTTCATTATATACTATTCCAATCAACTTTTTATGGTAGGCTATTTTGTATGTATCATTTTCAGTGGCCACTCATGTTTAAATTTTTTTTTTCACATTCACAAATTTGTTTCTGAAAAAAAATTAAGCAGGTACTTTAACACAGAGAAATATTATTTATTTCCTTTTCTTTACAGACCTGATGATATAAAGCAGATGTTTAATAAAGACTTGGCAAATTAAAAGAGGAAGAATGTTTTTCCTAATTTATCACTTTTGTTTTCTTTATATAGTGGCCACATTTGACAAAAAATTATTGTACATGGCATGCCATTTCCTGTGAATGGGCTTGTGGACATGATAGCACAGAATAATTGAAACTGGAGATTTAGACTATCACATGAAATTAGGGATGTTTATTTTATTTCAGTAACATTCCTCATCGTTATTTCTTCACATACAAATGAACATAGTAAAATAGCTAAGTAATATATTTATTCCTAATGCTGTTTTAAAAAAAGAAGACTTACCCCTTTACTGATGGAAATACTATTTTTTCACAGTCACTGTAAGTCACGCCTACATCTGAGTCCAAAATGTAATACACAATATTTAAAACTATGTATTTCCTAAGTCTTTATAAAATTTTATGACCTAGCAATTTGAAATCTCAGAGAAACTAGCACAAACTGAAACTCAGAGTTCCTCCAATCATAATTGGAAAACATGCAAAGTGATAATATAATTTATTTTCATTTCTGAATTGTAAACAGCTCATATGTGAATAATGCTTGTTACTGCTCTCCTCCTCCATTCTTTCCAGTGAAGAGTTAGTCTGGTTTAAATTACACAGCATAATGAGCAATGATGGTATAGCTACTTTTTTTTTTTTAATTCACTTGGAAAGTTTAAGAGAATATAACTACTTTGAAACTTACAGTGACAATTCTAATATCTAAGTAGCAGATTCCAATAGCTCTGGTGATTTTTTTCTTCACAACTTTAGGCTTTTGCATTTTTAGATATCAAGTTCACCTTTATCTTAATATATATCTCACTTTAATATTTATCTTAAATACTGGCCCTAAGCATCCACAGAACTGCCCGGAATTTCTCACCAATTGAGATAATCAAATGAGCTAATTTCTGTGAATGTTCTTTCAGTTGTTACATTGGGCCAGTAATATATTCAGTATAACTTAAAAAAAAAAAGCCTTCATTGTTATACTAAACAATCCCAAATAAGCATTTAAAAATATTTACAATAAACTCTATTTACTAGACTATTTATTAGATACTCCAGTCTTAAAATTCTAGAATGTCCATAAATATGATAATTTTAACATTTGCCATCTATTTCCTTCCCAGAAGTAATACTCTCAGCAGGCTCACCACTTCTGACATTTTCTTTCGTTTTGCAGAGATAAGTGGCATCCTGGAAGTGCCTTCCCTCTCCCCATCACATTAGCATTCATAATATTAATTGCCAAAAATTACCAGCTGCAAGAAGTTTTATCTAACAAAGCTGTTCTATGGCTTTCTCAAGACAATTTAGTACCATTTATGTCCCAAGCAAACACTTATGTATGTAAATAGGAAGAAGCCCACAGTATAATTAATATTTAAAAGGTAAAATGTCAGACTCAGCTAAGCAATTTTTAACATCTTCACCCCTCCACCCCCTTAGCTTTAACCGCATGTTCTTCCTAGAGATGTGCTCTGGGATTTTACTGGGAAAGCTACAATTGATCACAGCTAAGTGTTTTGCTATAAAATGCCAACAATTACCCAGGCATGCAGTGCTGAATTCAGGTTTGCGAATGAATATATTTAACTCTGAAACTTCTATTGCTCATTTGAATATTTCTATTGAAATGATTTATTTAACCCAAGACAGCAAATTATTTGAATTAAGTTAGTACAAGAAAAATATAAATCAGGGTCAAGCAAGTAAGAAGCAGCTGGCAAGAATAAAATTCTCCATAATTTGATAGATATTGATTAATCACCTGCCAATAAAAAGCTGAATATTGCATGCATCTCAAAAGTACAATGAATTCAAATTACCTCTATTAACCAAGTGGTCATCTTTATTCAGATGTGTTGGTGATTCTTGAGAGTTATGTCAATTTCTGCCACTTGTAGAAAACTCACAGAAAATAAAGGTTCTCTTCAAGTTAAAAAGAAGATTTACAAGAAATAAAATGCATGCAATTATCTGAATATTTACTTATTATAAAAGGGGGTGAGTATCGTGACTTATTTGGAATTCTAATATCTAAATAAAAATTTCAAATTCTTTCTTGAAAGTTTCTAGCTCTCTAAAGGAGCTAAGAAATTAAATAAAAGAACATGGCATTATAGAAATCACAACTTGAGGGGGGGCTGGATGGCTCAGTCGTTGAGCGTCTGCCTTCGGCTCAGGTCATGATTCCCCGGTCCTGGGATTGAGCCCCACATCGGGCTCCCTGCTCAGCGGGAAGCCTCCTTCTCCATCTCCCACTCCCGCTGCTTGTGTTCCTCCTCTCGCTATCTCTCTCTGTGTCAAATAAATAAATAAAATCTTAAAAAAAAAAAAAGAAATCACAACTTGAAATCAGAAAAAAAGACAAAAGGAATAATTGGGTAAAACCAACTCAACCTAGCATAAAAAAGAGTTTGGATTTAACAAATGGCAATACTCAGTATGAGTAGGACTGAGAACCAACAATAAAGCACTCATTGGATATCCTGGGACTAGCATGTAAGAGAACAACAAAGCATCAGAACAGAAACACTGAGTATTTCTAAGGCATTCAAATAAATAATTGGGAATAATTTGCAAAAGTGAAAGTATGCAAAAAGGCTGTTTCTAAAATACATTTCTTTTTTTTAATATTTTATTTATTTGAGAGAGACAGATAGTGAGGGGGAGCACAAGAAGGGGGGAGGAGGAGAGGCAGACTTCCCCCTGAGCGGGGAGCTGGATGTGGGGCTCGATCCCAGGATCCTGGGATCCTGACTTGAGCTGAAGGCAGATGCTTAACCTACTGAACCACCCAGGTGCCCCCCCAAAATACATTTCTTTAAACCTCTACTTATAAACAAGCATGTGTTTTTTTCTACTGTACTAATAAGTGTTTCTCCATTGTTGTTTTAATATATTGAATATATTTCTACTACTTCAAAGTTAGTATCCCAAATGCCTTAGCATTTATTTCAATGTAGCAGAAATTCTTTTCCTTAAATGTTAAGATATAGTCATAGGTTTACATGTGACATTGTCAGCAAATTACTTCTTTTTTTTAAAAGATTTTATTTATTTATTCATGAGAGACACACACAGAGAGAGAGAGAGGCAGAGGCAGAGGGAGAAGCAGGCTCCCCACAGAGCAGGGAGCCCAATATGGGACTTGATCCCAGGACTCTGGGATCATGACCTGAGCCGAAGGCAGATGCTTAACAGACTGAGCCACCCAGGCGTCCCACAGCAAATTACTTCTACCATATAAAAGACTGTAGCTCCTGAATGTGAACTCTAAATTACTTCATTCCAATCACCACGTATTAACAATCTCTATATTTTATGGAAATACAAATTATCTTTCCTTTAAGATAATTTATACAGATTCCTCCTCTATTAAGCAGAGAATGTTAAGCAAAAGGCTACTTACTTTTTTTAACATTTACCATTTGCAAAATGTAATATCTCACCTTAGTATAGAACTACTGAGCATGTTACCTATCAATTTCTAAATGGATTCACCCCAAACTGCTTGCTTTAAAAAAATATTGTATTCTTATGTGTATCTTATTCACTTCTCTGGAAGATTATCAGTAATCTTCCTTTATAATAAGTATTAAATCTGTCTTTAGCAGTCTCTACTACAATTCAAATTTCTTGTCTATGATTTAAGAATTGAAAATGCAAATTGATAGAATTATTTGTAAAATAAGGAGTAAATTATCTCTAAGTGAGAGCCTGAGTGGTTTATATATTTAAATGTGCACATGTGTATATATATGAATACATTTTCCTATACTTATGTTGGTTTCTCAAGCATCTTTAAAATTAGTTAAAGCAATTGCCTGAAGTTCTTAGTTGAGTTTGCTTCATTAAGTACAGTGTGACTGAACATACTTATTGAACTTACCCTCTCTGCCCATATAGCCTTCTAAGAATCCCAGGTTTGCCAATAATAAATGAATGGTGGCTGTTTCATTACAATCAGCTAACTCTTCAGTAATGGTTAACTCATCTATTTACTCAACAATAGCCTAAAATGAAGCATAAAGAGCCACATAGCAGGGTCTTAAATGGAGCTAATCCAGAAATACCAAGATTGTGCTAAAAAGTGACCAAGAATAAGAAAATAAATGACCCAATTAAGAATTGGGCAAAAGATTTAAACAGACACCTAAGGAAGGTTAAAGATGACAAATACATGATAAAGCCATCAACGTGATTAGTTATTAGGAAAAGGCTATTTAAAACCACAAAGTATATTATCTGACCAAAGTGCTATCATCAAATTGATATGTTAACGATATAAATCAAGGTGATGCAAGTTGGATGCAGTTGGCAGGAAGAAAATTCTTCACAATTTGATAATTACTGATTCATTACCTGCTACCCTTTATTCCATGTATTTCATTCTTCTCAAATTTGAATTCATATTATCTCTATTAACTGATATTTTTATTTATAAAATTATAAAAATTATTTTAAAATTTATCTACTTATAACAATTTTAAAAAGTGAAATATAGAGTGCTGGTGAACAGGTGGAGCAATGAGAACCTTCTTATATTGCAGTGGGAATGCAAAATGCTCTAACTACTTTGGGAAATTGCATGGCAGTTTCTTACAAACTTTTACTTATTACTCCCTACTACTTTATCCAAAAAGAAATAAAAACTTAAGTTTACACACACAAAGGAAACCTCATTCTAATATTTACAGAAATGTTCATACTGGCCCTTAGTGTGGAACAATCCCAAATGCCCTTCAACAGGTGAATGGGTAAAATGCTACACATCCATACAATGGAACACTACTCAAAAATCCAAAGGAATGTAACTACTAATCCATGTAACAATATAGATGAATTCCTAAGGCATCTTTCCAAGTCAAAGAGGTCAGACCGAAAAAGCAGTGTATATAATTCATTTCTATGACATTTTAGAAAAGGTAAAAAGGATAGGAATGGAGGACAGACCTATAGTTTCCAAGAATTTATGAGTTAAGAGGAGTTGACCACCAACAGCAACACAAAGGAATGTGGGTGGGAGGGGATGACGGGAACAGCTGAATCTTGATCGTGGTAAATATGTGTCTCTGCAGTTTTCAAGTCATAGGACTCTATACCACTAGTAAATTTTACTGTAAATAAATTTTTTTAAAAGTAAAAATGGAAAAAAGGATAACATGTAGAGATTGTGTCTATGTAGACCCTATAAATAAAGGTATCAAATGATACCCCAATATTTTAGTTGCTATTAAGCCCTAATAAAATAAGCATGTTGTTTTCTGTTTTTAAGTATGTTCTGGATCTTTCTTCAAAATAGGAAGGAGGCAAGACCATGAGATCAGTTAAATGAAGAATAATATATTCGAAGTCAAACATATGATACTGAAACACACACACACACACACACACCATACCATATACTCTAAACATGAAAGCATGGAACAGAGTGTAAGCATGGACAGTATACAGATTTTATTCCATTTGCCAACTTCAATAGCATGCTAAGATGTCCGACATGTTGAGAAGAATTCTGAGGCCAAATCCAGACTCAGTGTTAAAGAACACTACAACTGACTGCTGGTGCAACAGGGAAGTAGCAGCATGCATATTTGCCATTTCTAAAAAGATTAGTGGTATATATGGAACAAATCAATCTGTCAGAGCAGAACAAGCTAATAGAGTTAGGAGATTTGATGTAATAGCAGAGTCTTCCTCGTCCTAATATAAATTTAGATACATAAATTCTCCCCACTGGACCTTAATTCCATCCCAATGAAAATATTGGGGCATTTGTAAAATGCACTAACATTTTTCAGAAATATTTTTTCATAGACCACTTTGGAAATTCTCTAAAGTCAGAAATGCTCAAATATAAGACAGTGATACTTGCTTTTACCAACACTACCAGAACAGAAACCAACCAAGTTAGAATAAAAATCAAAAAAAATTATAAATAGATGGAAGGACCGACATTTGTTCAAATATTAACTCTTTCAGAATGCCAGCTGTTTCCAAATATAGATATAACTCAAAAACATCATTATTCAAAACGACAGTGGATTTCACTTTAGAATGTAAGCAAAGTGATTGCAAATTTCACTCATAAGAACACAAAGTGAAAATAGATGAATTTTTTTCAAAAGCAGAAATGTTAAATGGGCACACTGGGAAAACAGCTAATCAGGAAAGCATAATAAAAAGTACAGGAAAAAAGTCTGTATGTGTAAATAATTATATGAATCTATGTATATATAAATTCAAAGAACATTATAAGGGAAGCATTTAATAAAAACATAAGTGAAATTATGGGTTAAGGTAATGCATGGTTTCATGAGCATGCACACTTTTATACTTTGAATATATAGTAGGAAAATATCCTATAAGAAAATTGCATTTCATTTTCACTAATTAATATTAAGGAAATACTCATGCAAATATGGAAAAATATAATAAAGATGTTTAGTACAATACTATTCACAGTAGGAAAAATCTGAGTAACTTACACATACAATAACCAAGGGTTTGTTAAAGGCATGATGGATAATCCATTCAGAACAATGTTATGTGACAATTACAATTATTTTATATATGTATTTGTAAATGCAAATGTGGATGTACATAATATTTTATTATAGGACAACTCAGTATCTAAGCAATTAATTATGATAATTGTGTGTTTCTAAAAAACAAAATTTCCATTATTATATACATAAACAAATCTACAAAATAATGTTACTAAGAAGTGGGTAGGAAGTTCAGCAATGAATCTATGCATATTGCAGTCTTCTAGGATTATGTTCAATTTAGAAGAGGCTGCACAATTATGTTATCTAGGCCTTTGTGGAATCCATTCTTGCCACTTTAGGTCTATTAACATGGAATCAGTTTTCATGAAGTGATAGATATTGAAGTCTAGTGTACAGAGGGAAAGGCATCATGGAATATGTGTAAGAATTATGTTTAGGATCCATGTTTATAGATGCATATTCAAGTGGGCCTTAATTATTGCTTTTCAGGTATTACCTTACATGAAGAATTGTTACTATATAATCCAGAACACAATTAATTTGGCTTCACAAACAGGTAAAATGAGGACTCCAAGTTTATAAACAAAGACAAAAGTTACTGGCTGCTCTCTTTGTGTGGGCATCCCTATTAGAAGTCATCAAAGCAAAAGGAAAAAAAAAATCTTTGGAGCAACTTGTCCCCTCACATGTTATAATGTTAGCCCATAGAGATGAGCTCTAGATAGACCAGACTCCCAACTGCTTTGATTTCCAGATTTACTAACACCAGGATTTCCCAACTGCTACCTCCTCATTGGCCACAATCACTATGTGAGCCTGTGGTGCTCTAGCTTAGACTGTGCTACCCAATCTACCTTCAGTATATAATAGCAGCACTCACTGCAGTTAAAGACACAAAATGGGAATAAGAACAGTAATAATTTTTAAGAGTTAACATTCACTGAACACTTAGTATATGCCTGAAATCATGCTACTCAGTTTATATTCATTAAGCCATTTAATGACATGACCTTTTATTCATGAATTAAATGAATGCAAAGGTATTGAATAATGTTCAAGATAACAGCATATAAGAAACATACTCAGAACTCAGATTAAAATGTCTTTTTCTAGAATTTTTTTAATAATTTCCTCAGCTGCCTATATTGATGAAAGAGGTAACAGTTTATTAAATAATATATATTACTTACTACAGAATATCATTCTATATATTATATACTTATATGCCATAATTATAGTTTATTGAATAATATAAAATATATAGCATATAACACTATACTATATACTCTATATTTATATACTGTAAATATACTATATATTTATATACCATATATGTAAAACATTTGTTGTATTGGTAGCAAGTTTAGATTGCAATATTCTCTGGATATGATATTTTTTTCCTGTCCCGAAGATCATAAATCAAATCTTGTGCAGTGTTGGATTTTGAGTGAGTATTACTAGTGGCAAATGCTGAGCACTGGGCATTAATGTTTGACATGGTACTATTTTATCCCTCAGGTCTTATTTGCTTATCTCTATAATCTGTTAAAAAAGCCAGATCATGGATCACTATCAGTGGTAACTCATCCAAGAGATTAAGACACATAAGAGACAAAATCTCTTTACCAATGATGGCTTTGAGGATGTCTCCTTCTTCTTACAGTTTACCTATTGCTATTAGTTTCTTACAAAGGGAAACTAAGCTTCAGTAGATAACACAAAACACTGGGATAAGGAAATCTTAATTATCGAATTTGGGGATGCTTGTGACATTGTAAAAAGTGGTGGTCAAGAGCAGTATCTGTTTGTCAAGAGTAGTATCTGTTTGTCAAGAGTAGTATCTACCTACCTACCAACCTACCTCCTTATCATCTATCTATAGATAATTGATGAACTCCAAACATGCCATTTCCTCTCATTCCCTACCAATGGCTTTTGCATATACCATTTCTGTTCCCCACATGCTCTTCCCATACCTCTAGTAGTTATTTTTCAAAGTTGTGGCATGAATGTTCTTTCCTAATAAAATAATTACCTTCCTTGTAGATTAGGTAAGATGCCCTCATTCATTTTTAGAGCATCATGTACATCATGTAAAATGTGTATCATAGCACTTTTCAGGGTTTTAATGGTGTTTGCTCATCATTGCATCCACAAAGCCAATTTGCAGTGAGTGTTTCATAATAGGTTCTTAATTTAAAAATTAAAAAAAATCAGTGAATAAATAATATGACATCCAATAAAATGGTGCTATCTTATTTCTGGCAAATGGGATTGCAAGAGATAAGCTTTCATGGCTTTATGAATGCTCTGAGGATCATGATAATTTTGCAGCAGATCAGAGTTAGAAAGCTGGTTTGGCAGTAAGCCAACACACTTAAACAGGTACATCTCTTTTAGGATAACATTGCCTTGAGCATAACAATTTTTGTCTTCACAGAAAACACAAAGAATCCCCTTTTACACAGGTACTGCAATTTGCTTGCCCCCTACTGCTGAAACATGAGTTTGTATTATGCTCTACATTTAGATAGTTTCTCACTTTGAAGAGGCTTTAGATGATCCTTTTGAATAGGTGCTCTATCTTAACAGAAGACACTTGTCAAGGGGTTAACATCCCTTTCTTTATGTTCAATCTGAGGATTTTACAAATTTCATACCAAACGTACCTGAACTCTGGTGTTAGTCCGCTCAGTGACATCCCACCACAGACTCCTAAAGGCAGGCTTATCCCTTCATCTCTTTGTAGTCTCCAAAATAAATACATTTTATCCACTGATGTGATGTTAGCATCAAGCCTTTAATTTTCTTAGAATCTAAGTTACTGCCTATGCACTTTGGATCCCAGGTTGGATCCAAATGAACAAGTAACCAGGACCTCCACCACCAAGTCCCTTCTTAGGCAGCTGCTCTCATCCCTTGTAAAACAAATGGGCATGATTTTTAAGCCTTCCTGAAAGAGAGCCTCCAGTCCTCTCCCAGAGGAACTGCTCAGGTGTTCTTCCCATACTCTCTTAGGGCTTTTAGAAAAAACAGAAGCAAATATATTATTTTTTTCTGCTTATTTTGTTCTTTTCCCTTATTTTTATAATTTGCTTTGTTTAGTAAACCAACCATACTTTGATATCAAAATTAAATAAAAACTGATAAAACAAACCTACCATTATATCACACTTATAAATTAGCTATTTCATTCAGCCTTATAATACTCGATCACATCTGAGCATGATTTTTATGGTACACATTTATAATTAAAGTTTTATGGTTTAGACTTATTAAATCTGTATAAAAAATTGTCTCATGATTTTATACTTATGTCCCTTATTTATCAGGTTTCTTTCAAGAGAATCCCTTTTCAACATGGGCATTTATGATGCAATGTATTTTTTTAAATTATTTTTGAACCAGTTTCCAGAAGTATTGATTTTAGAAATCTGGCAGAATTTCGTATGCTAATTTTTCTGAATCAATAATGTTTTTTAACATTTTAGTTGTGTACTTAAATTGTGCTTTCAGATACTAATAACATTTCACTAATTATAACATGCATATTTGATCACATTTAGCATTTCTGAAATTGTAGTGCATCTTCCAATTGATGATATATTACAACTGCTTTATCAAGCTGTCCACTACATGGTAGTTGCCTTCATCTGTCCATTTGCAAAAACAAAAGCAAAAGCATTAGACTCACAGAGCATATTTCTCAGGCTCAGAAAAAAAATTCTAGAGAGAATAGTAAAGCACATTTTAAACTTTAGGAACCAAATGACTAAGAGAAGGGAGGTAGCAAATTTTCAAATCACATGTTGTTACCTTCTCTCCCTAAGAAAAATCATATGATATCAGTAGATGCAGGAGGAAAAAAAACACATTAGACACAATCTAGCATCCATTCATAATGAAAACTTGGACAAGAAGATTATCTTCTCAACTTAGTAAAGAACATATACAAAAAACCCTATAGCTAAGACCATATAATGAAAAACTAGATGTTCTCCTACTAACAAAATGAAAAATATGTCCTTTCTCATCACTTCTGTTCCATATCATACTGGAAATCCTAGCTAAGGTAATAAACCAAGAAATAAAAATATACAGATTGGGAAGGAAGACCTAAAGCTGTCTTTGCTCACATATGACATGTTTGTCTACATAAGAAATCCCAAAGAATCATGAAAAACTCCTAAAAATAACTACCAATTATAGCAAGGTTGTTGCTTACAAGTTAATATGCAAAAGCCCTCTACTTTCTTAGATAAAATCAATGAAATACTGGAATCTAAAGTTGAAAAACACATTTACATTAACACCAAATAAATAAGTAAATATGTATAAATCTGAAAAACAATGATACATGTATCAGACCTATATGAGGAAAACCACAAAACTTTGATGAAAGAAATCAAAGATCTGAAAAAAATGTAGAGATATTCCATGTCCAAGGATAGGAAAAAATCAATATTGTCAAGATGTCAGCTTTTCTCAAACTTATCTGTAGATTCAATATAATTCCAATTAAAATTCCAGAAAGTTATTTTGTAGATATTGACCAAATGAATCTAATTTTATTTAAAGAAGCAAAAGACACAGAGGACCCAACACAATATTGAAGGAAAAGCACAAAGTTGGAGGACTGACACTACTCAAATTCAGGGCTTACTATAAAGTTATAGTAATTAAGACACTGTGGGATTAGCAAAAAAATAAACAAATAAATGGAACAGAATAAAGATCCCCAAAATAGACTCATACAATTATAATCAACTGATAACCGACAAAGGAACAAAGGCAATTCAGTGGAGAAAGAACAGTCTTTGCAACAAATGGTGCTGACACAATTTGATAGCCACATGCAAAAACCTGAAATTAGAAAAAGACCTTAGACGCTTCAGAAAAAATGACTTAAAATATTTTGCACACCTAAATGGAAAAACAGAACTATAAAATCATAGAAGACAACATAAGAAAAAACCAAGGAGACCTTGGCTTTGACAATGACTTTTAAGTTGCAACACCAAAAGCATAATCCAAGAGGGGGAAAAAAAAAAAGATAAGCAGGACTTTGTATAAATTAAGAACTTTTGCTCTGTAAAAAACAATGTCAAAAGAATGAGGAGACAAGTCATGGGCTGAGAGGAAATATCTGCAAAACACACATCTGATAAAGGAATGCAATCCAAAATATACAAAGAACTCTTAAAATTCAACAATTTCAAGAAAACAAACACCCCAATTAAAAAAAATGGGCCAATAACTTTAAAAGATACCTCACCATAAGAGATATATAGATGATAAGCATAAGATGCTCCACATCATATGTCATCAGGAAGCAAAGAAAATGAGAAGACTAATTCAAAAAGATATATGCACCCCTAAGGTTATTGCAGCATTATTTACAATAGCCAAGATATGGAAACAACCCAAGTGACCATCCATAGATAAACGGATAAAGATGTGTGTGTGTGTGTGTGTGTGTGTGTGTGTGTGTGTGTGTGTGTACACATAATGGGATATTATTCAGCCATAAAAAAGGATGAGATCTTGCCATTTGCAACAACATGGATGGACCTAGAGATATTATGCTAAGTGAAATAAGTCAGACAGAGAGAGATAAATACCATATGATTTCACTTATGTGTGGAATCTAAAAACAAAATGAATAAACAAACAAAAATGGAATCAGACCTACAAATACAGAGAATAAACTGATGGTTGCCAGAGGGAAGGGGGACACAGGGATGGGCAAAATGAGTGAAAGGGAGTAGGAGATATGGGTTTCCAGTTATGAAATGAGTAAGTCATGGGAATAAAAGGTACAGCATAGAGAATATAGTCAATAGTATTGTAATAGCATTGCATGGTGACACATGGTAGCTACACTTGTGATGAGCATACCATAATGTATAGAATTGTTGAATTATTACATTGCATACCTGAAACTAATGCAATGTTGTATGTCAACTGTATTAAAAAATGAGACTATTTTTTAAAAAATCAGGAAATTCACTGTAAAAATATCAATGCATTCCAAACTTCATGTATATGTATACACATAAAACATTTTCTATAAAATGTAGTATTCCCAAGTTCAGATTCATAAACTAATTTGAAAAATAAAAGTTGCTTTTCTTCACTTTTCTTTACTGAAAAGTACACTTTCAGTAAAAATTAAAAAACAAAACAACAATGACCATAACCTATTGGAATGATCCAAATCCAGAGCCCTGAGAATGCCAAATGCTGGAGGGGATTTAGAGCAACAGAACCCTCATTTATTGTTAGTGGGAATTCAAAATGGTACAGCCACTTCGGAAAACAGTTTGGTAGTTTCTTACAAAGCTAAACATACTCTTAGCACACAATTGAGCAAACTGTATTCCTTGCCAAAACTTGGAAGCCCCCAAGAAGCCTTTCAGTAGGTGAATAGAAAAATAGACTATGGTACATCCAGACAATAGAGTATTCTTCAGCACTTAAAAGACATGAAAGTTATTAATATACAAAAAGACATGCAGAAATCTTAAAAGCATATTACTAGGTGAAAGAAGCCAATGTGAAAAGGCTACATACTAATGATTCCATCTACATGACATTCCGAAAAAGGCAAAACTACGAAGACAGTTAAAAGATGGTTGCCAAGGGTTCAGAGAGGGGGGAAGAAGAAATGAATTGGTAGAATACAAGGGATAATTTTTAGGGTAGTTGAAATATTCTGTATGATACTGTGACATTGTGAGTGGCATTTGAAGGGGTGGCAGTCTTGTGGGACAGAGCCCTTGAACTAGGGTGTCAGTGCAACTAAAATAGTTAGTGTCAAAACTGAACTGAACTTCAGGACACAAAGTCGGGGTCCAGACAATTGGAAGACTGGTCAGTGTGGGAGTAAATCCCCACACATGTGGTGTCACAAGTGTGAATAAAAACACTACAGGCAACCTAAGACACTCAAAATTTTGGAAACAAAGTTTGGGAAAAGATTGCTGGTGGGAACGGAAGGGTGGTTATTGTCTCAGAAGAGGTTTAAAACTAAGTGTAGATAGAAGAGCTTTACATACAAATCCTATTAAGCTTAAGCCCTCTAAGCTATCTCATCTTTGCAAATAAAATGAGACTACTGTGTACTTCTTAAAGACAAGGTAGGAACACCATGAACTGCATTAAAAAAGAGAAAAGACTATAAACTCTAAAACAGAAATAAATAATAGCTAATTCCGATCCCAGTTTGTAAGCCTGAACGCTCAAGAGAGATACCATGGATTCTGTGTCCTGCTCAGGAGGGTGGAGAAAAATAAGCCACGTGTCAGATTAAAAAAAAAAAAATCCTGTAACAACTGTTTAGAAAATGCAAAACAGGAGACACCAATGAAGTTGAAACAAATTTGGAAGCAAGTGATAGTAATAGGAGTACTTTTTTATAGAATCACTTGAAGGATGATCTAACCTGGAAAAAGTTACTGAAAACCAATTCATGTTGAACCACGGAAACTTGAGTCCACGAGCTCAGGACTTTATACTCCCCAAATTGAGACTTTATGTTTTACTGTATTAACAGCAGGGGCATCACTGTCAATTTTAAGATAAATAGTCAACTTTATGTCATTTTTATCCACAGTGATGATTCTTTTGTTTGTTTATTGTTAGCCGTCTTGAACTCAAAGCCTTTATTAGGTAAATTCTCCTTGACAATTTAGGTGGCATTATGGGGAGTTTCTAGGTTCATCTGATCTGCAATTTAATCTGCAATTTAAGTAGTATTAGGAAGAGTTTTCCAGTTCTACATTGAGTTTTCCAATTTTATATTGATCTCTTTACATATTTTGTGGGAAACTACAGCAACCCCAAGACCAAGTATTTCAATTAACTTCAAAGCACCCAGGGAATTGGATTCTAGAACAATAAGAGCCCAAAGACCTCTCTAGTAGTAAGGGACAGAATGAGGCATCTCAATGAAACTCTCTCCCAGATTAAGAATTCTTCAAGTCATAAGAAGAATGATAATCTCAAACGGTAGAGAGAAACATGGAAAAGCTGATGTATTTAAGGGGAGATGAAAGAGGATATGACCTGTATCAAGTGTTGGAGGATTAAGACACACTTAGATAATTCTTATAACAAACAACCTGATGAAGACATGATGTATTCTCCCTATTTTGTTGAAGAGAAAACTAAGGCTTAGAGAGTTAAGGATCCTATCTAAGATCACACAGATGGTAAAAGATAAAGCTGAGATATAAACAATTCACAAAACTAGTTAGTTCATCAATTCATCAGATAAGAGCCAAATGAATAAATATTAGATACATAAACATATCTTTTTACTTGCGAAGGGCAAAGGGTCTGCCCACTGTTGCAGCATCTATGACGACAACTGCTGAAAATTATTTCTCTATCAGTGTCACTGAATAGCCACTCCCACCACCTGAAAGGGAAGAACCTCTCCTGGAGGTCATTCTGATGGAGCATTTTGGAGATCAGAACTCTAGCCAAACTACTGAAGTAAGGCTTCCAGATAGAAATGAATCTCTTCTGGTAGTTTGGTTTTGCTCTTTGAAAGAAGTTGATAACACACTGGCCTGACAGGAAACCTACATGTCCATAAAGTATGAAGGCATGATTACTTTTCATTCCACTGCTTTCAGAGGCAATGGAGATATTGCAATTGAACTAAAATATGCTGTGAAAGTCAGTGTAATGATTCAATTTGTACAGCTTTTGATAATAGATTTTCAGGTCAAATGAAGACATAGTGAGGAAGTAGTACCTAGTCAAATTCTCTCAATTTAAGTTTAATATGACAGTGAACAGAAGGAAATCTGAATTATCATTAAAAATGTAGAAAAATATGGAGAACAAAATACATGGATGCAATACATTTGTATATGCGCATATATTATACAGGCAGAAAGAACTTATGCCTTTCGTTAAATGTATGATTTTTAGATTACAATTTCAGTTATGTAGGAAAAATTAGAATTAACTGTCAAGTATCCACAGGACAAAAGAAATCACATAACAAAAGCTGAACTTTAATAACAAATTCCATTTGAAACAAATAACAGACTGGCATTAATCTAAACACTTTCCATGCTTTATTATATTTAAGCCTCAGAAGAGTCTATATTAGGTAAATATCAAATTACTCTTTATGTTGGAGAAAAGGCATGACACAGTGAATAAGTACGGACTCCAGAATTTCAAATCCCAGTTGCTTTGCTAATTAGCTGTGTAACTATCCTCAGGCAAGTCGCTCTTCCCTCATTTACAAATTGAGATCCACTGTGGTCATAATTATTCCTTTTGCTTGTTAGGAAGCTTAAATGAGATAATGCATGTGAAGTTCTTTAGAGCCTAATTCCTGGCCCAAGTAAGTGCTGAGTGAAAAAGTTTTATGCTCACGTCATCATTTAGAGATGAAAAATTGAGAGAGAAGGAACTTGTATAATGTCACAGCATTGGAAAGAGACAAAGCTGAAATACTTTATAGCAATCACTTTATAATTTCTCAAATGTCATATAGAAACACAAAATCTAACATTATTCCATTCTGATTGATACTCAAAAATCTGCCTAACTTCATTATCCTTTTTGATGAATGAATAGTCAACCTTTTAGGTTAATATTAAGCACCTTTTAAACTAAAGGTTAAGAATCAAATCTACCCAATTTTCCCCTTCCCCAAAATATTTAGATTTCTCATTCAGATAGATATAAAACACAAAACAAAACAGTTGTGATGTATGAAAAGTATAACAAAGATAATGGGACTTTTACAAAATTAATCTCCAAGTTGCCATTCAACTCTTTTTCTTTAAAACTCAACTTTTAAAATGACAGCCGTATTCCAAATTCCATTAATTCCTTCATTCATTTGAATCACCCAATGCCCCACTTTAATGAAATCCAGGGCCATCATAGCAGGCATATCCTACCTGACCTCCTCATATAGACTGACCTGAATGAATGTTCCCTACTTCCTCATAGAACCCTTTCTGTTTTATATCAGACTGTTTTATATCAGACTGTTCCTTGTTGGTCTCCAGCATGTGTACCTCATTCAAACTTTTCCTGAATTGTCAAGGCTGCTGGGGTTTGTTTTGGCCTCTTTCTGTCCTTGTTGTCTCTACTGATACATTTTTACAAAAGAATTGTGTCAGAGACCATGGTTTCAACTGCTTCCTTTATGATGATGGGTTGAAATATCTATTTCAAGATCCCCAAATTCCCAGCTTTTTCCCATATGTCTACCTGTACACTAGATATTTCTATCTTGAAGTTCTGCACAGATTCTAGTTTAACCTATTCAAAATAATTGACCCTTGATTATCTATAAAATTCTACCCTTTTCTCTTTTCTATTTCACCATATACCTGGTCATGTCAGAAATTCATGTCAGAAAACTTAGAGTCTCATTCATTCCCACATATGTTTAGTTCCTCACTGTAATTAATTTCTAAGTATCACTGGTTCTGCCATAAAACTATCACATAAATGTAACTTTACTGTTTCATCTTAATGGAGGCTGTGTTCAGAATCACACAAATAGCTTGAATTATTGTGATATTTTCTAAATTCTTCACTCTGGTCAGGTTTCCATGCTGGTGGTAAAGTCATCTATAAGGAAACTAAATCTGCCACACCTTTACCAGGAAACATATATTGTATCTCCCCACTGATTGCTCTATTAAGCACAAACACATTGCCTTGTCATATTGAAAAAAACATGCCTTTGTAGTTAGCTGTAGTCAAATAGTTCAACACAAGTTCTGAAGCCAAAACTTCTGGATTCTATTACTGGCTTTGCCATCTATTTATTGTGTGATCCTTGGCAACTTGATTAGCTTCCTAGAACATGTGAAAAGAACTCAACAATTATTAACAATTGTATATAAAGTTCGGGTTAAGTAAAATTTCACCATTGAAGTGAAATGGTAAAAATTCAGTGAAGATACAGATAAAAGGAACCCACAAAAAGACATTCAATATGATCCAGAGATTTGTGAGGAGTAGCTGAATTTATTTTTGGTGTTCCAGTGCCCCCCAGAAAAGGAGAACCATAATCAGACTATGCTGTGTGTGATTACAGCAAGAAAATAAAAAGAGGAATCTATGACTTTACTCCTTGATCAACTCTGCACATTTTGATGATCCTCCATCCCTCTTTACTCTCGTCTCTTCATCATTTGTGTAATAGAATTAAAGAGAATTCCTAAGTATTACTGGACATAAGATCAATACCTGAAAACCAAGTACATTTTTATACCAATATCAAAGAGGAAGTGTAATTTAAAATAATGGCATTTACAATAGAAACTGAGATATAAAGTATCTAGGCATAAATCTAACAAAGTATGTGAAAGACCTTAGTAAAAATAGTAAAACTTTATTGAAAGATGTTAAATGAGACTCCATAATCAAAGAAATACACCATATTTAAGGTTAGGAAGCCTCTTTGTCATAGATAAGCTGATTTTTAAATCCAAATTAACACATACATTTAATGCAATTTTAATCTTTTACTTCACAGAAATCAAGGAGTTCATTATGAAATTCATAGGAAAATCAAATGAATAATAAAGGTTATTTTCCAGAAAACTAAGATCAGGAATTTACCCTTCTAGATACCACAGCTTTTTATTAAAAGCTTAACATAAGCTTAACATAAGCTTTTAATAAAAAGCTATGCGATTAAAAACAAGGTGGTACTGAATAAAAACTGAATAAAAACAAGGTGGTACTTAATCAGGTGCAAACAAATTAAGCAAGGATCCTTCTAATAAATGAAACAAATTTTGTTTACAGATTTTGTTGCATATCACTAGAGAAAGGATGGACTATTAAGGATATGGTGCAAGAAATTACACAGAAAATTTTGTGGAAAATTACATAAGCAAAATATTCATGGACTGGAAAAATCAACATTTTAAAGATGTAAATTCTTCCCAAATTGATGTAAAGATTTAATGAAATTCCTATCAAAATACCCACAAGGTTTTTATCAAAATACTTATTCTGAAATGTGCATGGAAAGGCCTAGGCCCTCAAATAGCTAAACAAACAATCTTTTGAAGGGCACCAGTCGGTTAAGCATCTCACTCTTGATTTTGGCTCAGGTCATGATCTCTAATCTTTAAATCAGCCCCTTATCAGGCTCCATGCTCAATGGGGAGTCTGCTTGAGATTCTCTCTCTCCCTCTGCCCCTCCACCCCGCTAGCACTCTCTCTCTAAAATAAATAAATCTTTAAAAAAGGCCAATCTTTTGGGAAAAAAGAGAGAATAAAGTTTAATGATTCACTATACCGAATATTAAGACTTTCTATATTGATACAGTAATCAAGATCATGTGCATTAGAGGAATCGAAGCATAAATCAATAAAACTAAACAGAGAACACAGAGGCAGCCCTATACATGTATAATCAAGTGATTTTTGATAGAGTATAAAAGCAATTCATTTGAGGAAGGACAGTCTTTTCAACAAGTGGTGCAGAAGTGGCTGGATAGCCATATGCCTACAACAACAAAGAACCAAAATGTAAATCTTGTACCTTCTATGCAGATTAACTTAAAATGGATTATTAAGTTAAATATAAACATAAAACACTAAAACACAGGAGAAATCTTTGGAAACTTTGGCTCAGTGAAAAAGGCTTAGACGTTATACCAAATCATGTACCATAAAAAAAAATAAATAAATCAAATGCGTGAAAATGAAAAGACAAGCTACAGACCAACATGGAATATTTGGAAACCACATATCTGACAAAAGACTTACATCTAGAGGATATGAGGCACTCTCAAAGTTTAATTATATATCTATATGTATAGATAGTATAAAATATATAAAAATGTATATATTATTTATATATATCATATCTTAGATATAATGGGCAAGAGATATAGCCACACTTTGCTTTACCAAAGTGGTACAAAGATGACAAGTAAGAACATGAAAAGATGTTGAAATCACTAGCTATTGGGAAAATGCAAGTTAAGACTATGGTATCATATCACTACACACATATGAGAACAGCTAAAACAAAACAAAAAAAAATTGTATAAAAAACAAATTCTAACCAGGATGTGGTGAAATTCAATCTCTGATACATTGTTGGTGGGAATTTAAAATGGCGCAGTCACCCTGGAAACTTTTTTTTTAATTTAATTTATTTATTTGTTGGAGAGAGAGAAGGAGGGCACAAGCAGGGGAAGCGGCAGGCAGAGGGAGAAGCAGGCTCCCCGCCAAGCAAGGAGCCCGAGGCAGGACTCGATCCCAGGACCCTGGGATCATGACCTGAGCCGAAGGCAGACGTTCAACCGACTGAGCCACCTAGGCATCCTGAAAATTTTCTTTTTGTAATACTAAACATACATTTACCATAGGCCCCAGAAATCATAATCCTTAGCATTTATCCCTCTTCCACACAAGAGCCTCTACGTGATTATTAAAGCAGCTTTATTTGTAATTGTCAAAAACTGGAAACAATCAAAATACAATTGGTGACAGTTAAACAAATTGCTACATCCACAGCATGGAAAAAACTCAGGAAAAAAACTCAGGAAAAAAATTGATAAATGCAACTTAAATTTATGCTGAATGAAAAAATAATAAAGAGCTGTATATACACTATAGGATTCCACTTACATAGCATTCCCAATATGACAAAATTATACAGATGGAGAATAAATTAGTGGTTGCCTGGAGTTAAGAATGGTGAGGAGAAGAGAGTAGGTGTGACTATGAATGGGTATAGTATAAGGGGAATCTTTGTGGTGAAGGAATATTTTTGTATCTTGATTAGGGTGGTTACATGAAGCTACACATGAGATAAAATGATAGTGTTTTCACACACAGTGTGTCAATGTCAATCTGGTATTGCTATTGTACTATAGTTACATAGGATGTGACCAGTGGAGAAAACTGGATGAAAGGTACAGAAAAACTGTTTCCCCGTACAGAGAAATTATCTTTGGAACTTCCTATGTATCAAGAATTATTTCAAAATAACTTTTAAATTAGATTAAAATATAGAAGACCTATCAGAAGACTGATCAGAAAAATCAGAAGACTGATTTCAGGGTAGAAAAAGCTTCTTTACAGGCACACGAGGCACAAACTATAAAAGACAAGACTGAACAGTCAAGCTAAATTAAAATAATTTATGTCAATGAAAAATAATGTTAAGAATGAAAAACCAATCCATAGGTTAAGAAGAAATATTAAAACATAATCATATATATATGAAACAAAGAAAAGAAAGACAAACCAAAGGAAAACAGATCAAGAAATGCATTAAGAAATTCACAGAATAAGAAAACAGAATGGTCAATAAACATATAAAAAGTTCTTCTACCTCATTAGTAACCAAAGAAATGCCAATTAAAAGATCAGAGGACATTTTCCTTTTTGTGTACTTAAATGACATTTTATTTCTAGCACTGAGGCAAGTTTTCTCTTCTTCCCTGTATATATTGATATTTGCTTGAGTGCGCAAGGAGTTCTCTTAGAAATCTGGTATCCTTGCCAGGCTCTGTCTGATTTTTAATGTTCTTCTACTGATTTTTAGGAAACATGGTGACTACTTTAATAATATAAATTGAAGTAATATTTTTTTTTATTTTTCTCATTAGATAGAATACTTTTTATATTTCTATCTGATACTTTTAGTAAGTTCTCATCTTGGGGGATATAAATTACAAATATTTTGGATCACCTTTGTATATGTTCCATAGCTATGATTTTCCTAACACTGTGCAAATATTTTTTCCTTGAATTTTTTATTCCTTCATGGTTTTTGTTTTAATTGTTCATTTCTACTTAATCCAGAAAAACTGTGAAAATATGCTTTGTGTGGGTTTGTATGGATGAGTGTGCTTGTACTATTTTGTGTCTTGTCTGTATGTGTGTGGGGGAATTATTTTAGCTTTTATCTTTCTACAACCAAGAGAGATTAACAGCGTCAGGGATGCTAGCTGTCTAAAGTCAATTCCCCACCCCACTGTTTGATGTCTCATTCAGGTGAAACTCTAGGACTACTCGGGTGTCATAGTGTATGCCCAGAATCTTTTACCATCAGATGACATAATACTTCTCTGCATTTCCAAACAAGATATTTATAATTCCCCCCAAAGGATACACTATCACTGTTGTAGAACCAAACACTGGTGGTTTTGCTTAGAATCTGCAAGTTCAGGCATGTTCCAACATCTTCACTTGACCTTTAGGGCATTAGTTCCTCTCTTTCATATAATCTCCAAAATTTTACTTCAACATAGTATGAGCTTTTGATAATTTCTGAGCAAAGGACGGGAGTCACTCTCTTTTCTGCTATTTTAAAACTTGAGTATCATCTAGTTATGATATTTATAATAACATGAAGAGTTTTCCCAGTGCATTTATGTGATTTTTCAATAGAGAAAGCAGGTAGAACTTTATGAACCAAGATTGTTCAGTTTATTGTAGTTAAAAAGTTTCCATGAAACATTGCATTCTCCAAGATCCCATTTCATATGGATGTTAAACAACAAACTGATGTTTCCTTTCATTTACAAAATGATGCTCTACAGAGTATAGGCAAACATGGTAAAATGGCTTTGTGAAGGGACCTGTTAGTATCTGATTTACAAGACCACATATAACAGAGTGCAAAAAGTAACTTAACACTTTTGTGCATAATGTGAAAGGACTAATACATTATGTGAAAATAAAAATCTCAGCTGTTTTGAAATTTTGCATGGTCAGGGCAAATATATCCATAGAATTTTGTCACCAAAAAGAGCCATGCTGCATGGGAAGATGGATGTAATCAGCATTCTGCATTATAATTGAGCCAACAGTCAATACAGATTAACTATTGACAGAGTTTCTTGACCAGTGCTAAACTGAACAGTCCCTAAGAGGTTCAGGAAACGTTAGCATTATGACACTGAATTTGTGTGATAATTTTGCCTCTACTGGTGTTACTCATTATACAGTACTAGGCTCTGAAGACAGGTTTCCAAATGAAATGTTAAAAAAAAAAAAAAAAAAAAAAAGCCCCAGGCTGAGAAATGAAAACCAATACTGGATTTACTAAGAGCACTAAACAAAACTTAAAAACATGATTCATAGACAATTAACCTGTCATACAGCAAGGAAGACTGTACATACATATGACAGCAGATTGCCTCTACCTAAAAACTGAACTTTATTAACTTTTCAGATATAGGATTCTTGTCAATAGTTTGGGTCATCTATACTGTATTTTATTTTTGAAAAGGAAGGGACATGCAACAACATGAATAGAGCTAGAGAGTATAATGTTAAGCAAAATAAGTCAGTCAGAGAAAGACAAATACCATATGATCTCACTTATATGTAGAATCTAAGAAACAAACAAACAAAAAGGAACAAAAGAAAAAAGAGAGAGAAACCAAGAAAGAGACTCTTTACTACAGAGAATAACTGGTGGTTATCAGAGGGGAGGTGGCTGGGAGATGGGTTAAAGAGGGGATAGGAATTAAAGAGCACACTTATGATGAAAAAAATAAAAATAAAGAGAAAGTAAATGAAGGACTGAAGAACATACAAATAAAGACAAATAATCTACAAAAAAATTAAGAAAAAGTGAGGGGTGAGCTCTTGCTTTAAAAAGAGCTCTTAGATCAGGAAAAGATGGCGGAGGAGTAGGGGACCCTATTCCAACTGGTCCCCGGAATTGAGCTGGAGATCTACCAGACCACTCTGAACACCCATTAAATCAGCCTGAGATGTAAGAAGATAGATCTGGATCTCTACAAACAGAATATTGCAGGTGGTTGGTTTCCATGTATGAAGCAGGGGGCCTGATTCCATGGGCAGAAATCAGAGGATAAACGGCAGCAGGAGGGAGCCCGGCCATGGGGATCCTACACCGCTGGTGAGAGATAGCCTCCCGCGCTGGGGACGGGGCACAGACTCGCAGACCGGTAGCCACAGGGAAAGGACTTTAGGGCAGCCAGGGAGAAACCCAGAGCGGGGCCACACGTGAGAACTGGGGGTGGCTGGCGGTTTTAGAAGCACAAAGGGCAGAGATGTGCCCCGACCTGGAGGCAAGGACTGGGAGCTCTGCTGAGGGGCGCACAACCCAGGACCCTGCAGTTTATAGCAGCACAGACAGAAATGGAGATGGTGTGGCCTGGAGAGCTCACTGAAGAACAGACTGCGATCTCTTTGCTCTGAGGCAGAGGGTTGGAGACAATCTCTTCTGCTCTGACCCTTGGAAGAGATGTGGAAAGCCACCAGGGAAAGCCACTGGAGAACAAAAGCTCCAAAAAACCGGTTTTCACGGAGCCCATAGACTGCCACAGGGGGCAGGGCAACTCTGTCCAACCAGGGTTGCCTGAGTAACAGTGTGGCCAGTCCCTCCCCCAGAAGACTCTACACCTTAAAGAACTAAAGAACAAGCAACAAACGATGCATAAGCCATGCATTAGAAGAGGAATAATTAAGATTAGAGCAGAGATCAGTGAATTAGAAATCAGAAACACAGTAGATCAGATCAACAAAACTAGAAGCTGGTTCTTTGAAAGAATTAATAAGATTGATAAACCACTGGCCAGACTTATCCAAAAGAAAAAAGAAAGGACCCAAATTAATGAAATGATGAAGGAAAGGGGAGAGATCATGACTAACACCAAGGAAACAGAAACAATTATTAGAAATTATTATCATCAACTATATGCCAATAAACTGAGCAACTGGATGAAATGGATGCCTAACTGGAAATCCATAAACTCCCAAGACTGAAACAGGAAGAAATTGACAACCTGAATTGGCCAATAACCGGTAATGAGATTGTAGCAGTGATCAAAAACTTCCCAAAAAACAAGAGTCCAGGGCCTGATGGATTCCTTGGGGAATTCTACCAAAAATTCAAAGAAGAAATAATACCTATTCTCCTGAAGCTGTTTCAAAGAACTAGAAACAGAAGAAAAGCTTCCAGACTCATTCTATGAGGCCAGCATTACCTTAATCCCCAAACCAGGCAAAGACCCCATCAGAAAGGAGAATTTCAGACTGATATCCCTGATGAATATGGATTCCAAAATCCTAGCTAATAGGATCCAACAATACATTAAAAGGATCATCCACCACGACCAAGTGGGATTTATCCCTGGGATGCAAGGGTGGTTCAACATTCACAAATCAATCAATGTGATAGAACACAAATAAGAGGAGAGAGAAGAACCATATGGTCCTCTCAACTGATGCAGAATAAGCATTTGACAAAATACAGCATCCTTTCCTGATTAAAACTCTTCAGAGTATAGGGATAGAGGGAACATTCCTCAAGTTCATAAAATCCATCCATGAAAAACCCACAGTGAATATCATCCTCAATGGGGAAAAGCTGAGAGCCTTTCCCTTAAGATCAGGAACACGTCAAGGATGCCCACTCTTGCCACTGTTGTTCAACACAGTACCAGAAGTCCTAGCAGCAGAAATCAGACAACAAAAAGAAATAAAAAATATTCAAATTGGCAAAGAAGTCAAACTCTCTTTTTGCAGATGACATGATACTTTATATGGAAAACCCAAAAGACTCCACCCCCAAATTACTAGAACTCATACAGCAATTCAGTAATGTGGCAGGATACAAAATCAATGCACAGAAATCAGTTGCTTTCTTATACACTAACAATGCAACTGTAGAAAGAGAAATTAGAGAAATGATTCCATTTACAATAGCACCAAAAACCATAAGATATCTCAGAATAAACCTAACCAAAGAGGTAAAGGATCTATACTCTAGGAACTACAGAACACTCATGAAGGAAATTGAAGAAGACACAAAAAGATGGAAAGACATTCAATGCTTATGGATCAGAAGAATAAACATTGTTAAAATGTCTATGCTACCCAGAGCAATCTATACTTTCAATGCCATCCCAATCAAAATTCCAATGACATTTTTCAAAGTGCTGGAACAAACAATCTTAAAATTTGTATAGAATCAGAAAAGACCCTGAATCGCCAAGGAAATGTTGAAAAAGAAAAACAAAGCTGGGGGCATCACGTTGCCCAATTTTAAGCTATATTACAAAGCAGTGATCACCAAGACAGCATGGTACTGGCACAAAAACATATAGACCAATGGAAGAGAATAGAGAGTCCAGATATGGACCCTCAACTCTATGGTCAAATAATCTTTGACAAAGCAGGAAAAAATATGCAATGGAAAAAAGACAGTCTCTTCAATCAATGCTGCTGGGAAAATTAGACAGCTATATACAGAAGAATGAAACTTGACCACTCTTTAATACCATACACAAAGATAAACTCAAAATGGATGAAAGACCTCAATGTGAGACAGGAATCCATCAAAATCCTAGAGGAGAACATAGGCAGTAACCTTTTTGACATCAGCCACAGCAACTTCTTTCCAGATACATCTCCAAAGGCTAGTGAAACAAAAGCAAAAATAAACTTTTGGGACTTCATCGAGATAGAAAACTTCTGCACAGCAAAGGAAACAGTCAACAAAACAAAGAGGCAACCCACAGAATGGGAGAAGATATTTGCAAATGACACTACAGATAAAGGGCTGGTATCCAAGATCTATAAAGAACTTCTCAAACTCAACACCCAAAAAACAAATAATCAAGTCAAAAAAGGGGCAGAAGACATGAACAGACACTTGTCCAAAGAAGACATACAAATGGCTAACTGACACATGAAAAGATGTTCATCATCATTAGCCATCAGGGAAATTCAAATCAAAACCACATTGAGATACCACCTTACACAGTTAGAATGGCAAAAATTGACAAGGCAAGAAACAACAAATGTTGGAGAGGTTGTGGAGAAAGGGGAACCCTCTTACACTGTTGGTGGGAATGCAAGTAGGTACAGCCACTTTGGAAAACAGTGTGGAGGTGCCTCAAAAAATTGTACTCCTGGGTATTTACCCCAAAGACACAGATGTAGTGAAAAGAAGGGCCATATGCACCCCAATGTTCATAGCAGCAATATCCGCAATAGCCAAACTGTGGAAAAAGCCGAGATGCCCTTCAACAGATGAATGGATAAAGAAGATGTGGTCCATATACACAATGGAATATTACTCAGCCACCAGGAAGGATGAATACCCAAGTTTTACATCAACATGGATGGGACTGGAGGAGATGATGCTAAGTGAAAGAAGTCAAGCAGAGAAAGTCAATTATCATATGGTTTCACTTATTCGTGGAACATAAGGAATAGCAGGGAGGACATTAGGAAAAGGAAGGGAAAAATGAAGGGGGGGGTAATCAGAGGGAGAGATGAACCATGAAAGACTATGGACTCTGAGAAACAAACTGAGGGTTTTAGAGGGGAGTGGGGTGGGGGGATGGGTTAGCCCATTGATGGGTATTAAGAAGGGCATGTACTGCATGGAGCACTGGGTGTTATATGAAAACAATGAATCCTGGATCACTGCATCAAAAACTGATGAGGTATTGTATGGTGACTAACATAACATAGTAAAATAAAATTAAAAAAATGAAGTTTAGATCAAATTTAAAAAAAGAAAAAAGAGCTCTTGCTCTTTATTTATTTTTTTATTGTGGTAAGAACATTTAACGTGGATCTACCTTAAAATTTTAAGTGTACAATACAATACTGTTGATTATAGGTACAATGTTGTATAGCAGATCTCATCCTAGCTCCTGAGGACTTGGGACAATGTTTCAGAGTTTGTAGCAGTAATTGTGTAGGTTTGCATGTTTCCAAGAACATTAACTTAAGGATGAGGTTAGGTTTTATTTCATCACAAAATGAATGTTAGTTATTAGTTTAAAATAGGATATACATTTTATGTCAGCCTCATGGTAACTACAAAGGAAAAAAAAACTATAGTAGATACACAAAAGATTATGAAAAAAGTCAAAGCATACTGATCCAAAAAGACATCAAATCATAAAGGAAGGCAGCAGGATAAGAAACATGGAATAAAAGATCTATAAAATAGAAAAAAATTTTTAATGGCAATAGGAAGTCCTTATCTATCAATAATTACTTTAAACATAAATGGACTAAATTCTTCAATCAAAGACAAAAAGTGGCTGATGAATAAAAAACAAGATCCAACAATATGCTGACCACAAGAGACTAACTTTAGCCCTAAAGACCCTCACAGATGGAAACTGAAGGGATGATAAATGATACTCCAAGCAAAGTTACCAAAAAAAGTAGAAGTAGCTATACTTACATCAGACAAAACAGACTTTTTTCCCTTAAATATTTTATTTATTTATTTGACAGAGGGAGAGAGAGAGAAGCAGGCTCCTTGTTGTGCAGGGAGCCCAACGCAGGGCTCCCAGGACCCTGAGTTCATGATCTGAGCCAATGGCAGATGTTCAACCAACTGAGCCACCCAGGTGCCCCCAAAAGAGACTTTCAGCTAAATATAGATAAATAAGACAAGGAAGGTCATTATATAATAAGGGGTCAATCCATCAAGAAAGTATCACAATTGTAAATATCTATGCACCCAAAATCAGAGAATTTAAATATAAAAAGCAAATGCAAATAAAACTAAAAGGGAAAGTAAAGAACAATATGATAATAGTTAAGGACTTTAATATCCCTTTCTCAACAATGGATAAATAATCCATACAAAGAACCAACAAGAAAACAGTGGATTTGAAGAACACTAAAGACCAAATGTAACAGCTATATACAGAATATTCCATCCAATAGCGATAGAATGCCCATTTTTCTCAAGTGCACATGGAATGTTTTCTAGAGTACATCATATGTTAGACCACAAAACAAGTCTCAACAAATTTAAGAAAACATAGAAATTACATCGATATCTTTTCTGACCACAAGAGTATGAAACTAGGAATCAGTAATAAGAGGGAAACTAGAAAATTCACAAATATGTGGCAATTAACCAATACATTCCTGGACAACAAATGGAACAAAGGAGAAATCAAAAAGGAAATTTAAAAAAATATATTGAGACAAATGAAAATGGAAGCACAATATACCAAAACTAATGGAATGCAACAAAAGCAGTTCTAAAAGAAAAGTTTAGAATGCTAATCACATACATCAAGGAAAAAAATCTTAAATAAATAACTATATACCTCAAGGAACTAAAAGAAAATGAACAAAGTCCAAAGTGAGCAGAAGTTAGGAAAATATAAAGAGCAGAAATAAATGAAACAATAAGAAAACAATAGGAAATATTAACAAAAGAATTGGTTTTTTGAAAAGAAGAAATTGGCAAACCTTTAGCTAGCTAATCAAGAAAAAGAGAGGACTTAAATATGTATTCAGAGCCTCACTATTCGTAAGAGCCTTGTGATTTCCAGGTTGGTGCTCTCATCTATCATTTATGTTCTCTGGAGAAGTTTCTGACACCTGAAGAAGAATTCGAATACCCTTCACATATGGATTTAGAGCCACACAGAAATTTCAAACAGAATTATTGTGAAGTTGTTCCCTCTAGGTTCTTCCTTTCTTCTCTACGTGGTGTAATTATCAACCCACTGTTGTTCTCTGGAGAATAATCCAAGCTGATGGTGTAGGAGCTCCTGTATCAACAGCTCAAATGTAGCTATGGAACTCTCATCTTGTATAATTCCTGTCTAATTTCCTGTGTCTGTCATCATGAAAAGCTGTGTTTCCCTCCATAGTATGGGGAGAGGACTTCAATTACAAATACACTTTGGTTAAACCATATGGAAAGAAATTAGTGTAAATTGAAACTATCACTCTATGTCAAAACACCCAAGAACTCTATATATGATTAAATATACTGATGTCTATATTTGTGATCTCATTAATTGATTATTAAACTAAGAAAAGAACAGTCACTCATTAGTATCTGTTTTACTTTCCTTTCTGAGGGGAGAGTGGAGAAAGAGCTCCTCTTGCCCAACCAATGTGGCCATGGTGCTTCCTGTCTCCACCGGAATTTTCAAAAGGTCTTTCAAATTCCCATTCCCCTTTATCAAGTTCAATCTATTAGTTTGCTATTGGAGGCACTCTACATTTTCTTCCCTACTCAGAAGAGGCACTTTCAGATTTTTTTCTCCAAAAGGAGAAAAATCACTAATCTGTTTCCTGGAGAATAAGGTTCTTTGCCCTCGTGGTATGCTGTGAATGGACTGTATCTAACAATAACATCAGCTGGGTTTTATTTCTCAGAGAAATGACAGGTCTCCCTGGAATTAAGTTGACCTGAAAATTCAAAAATGGCAGAGTTTCAGGGTCCTTCATTTCACTGAATTGAGTTGTAGATGTCACCCTTTCTACTAGGCATAATATATTTGAATTTTTATTTGTGACTTCTTTCCAAACAGACAATAAATTCAATGTTTCATCAGTTATCATACGCATCTGCTGCACATTTTCTATTTCTCCCTGTGGTGACTTGTGAGCGTGATTTCAACACAGAGCTATTTCTGTAAACAAAGTTATTTCTATTTTCTGTCTCAACTTATTTTCACCCATCTCCCCCCGCCCCCAGACTTCCTTATTATTTTCTTCATTGTTAAAACTGGATGCTAAAAAATATTGTAAGTTAGTACCTCCTAAATGACACTTATTAGGAAATGTCCTCATATATAAGGCTATGTGAATTTAAAATTTGAATGTTTAAATGGGATATTTTATCAAATTCAACGTCAAACGAACAATACCCTCTATAACAACAATTCGCCAAATGGAGAAATGTCGTACTCTGAATGAGCATTATCCTTCATCCTGATAGGTGAAATTAATGAAATAATTAAAAAGCCATAAAAGGAAAATGAAGAGTGTCAGAAGACACCAACAGGATTGAAAACAAAATATTTCTGGCATGGAAATGTGATTGCAAAAAGGAAAAAAAAAACCTACAACTTTCTCCCATCTCAAGAAAGAGAATGTTGTTTCATTACAAACTAAACAATTCTACATGTAGTTAGCATATTTTCTTTAATATTCTAAAACTTATTAGATTTGTCTTATATCACAGTGGAATACTGGTCCCCAAATTTCTCAGGATTAAGAAAGCTAATCAGGCACCATACATAGGCATTTTTAAACTTTAAAAAAAATTTCACAATCTTGCCATATTTTCTATGAAAGATCCAATGGTCTTCGCAACATAAAAGCTGAGATAGGATCAGATAAAGAAACACAAAGTATCTCATAGAGCAAATCACATTGCAGGGACCACTGCATTGTCCTGAACCAGAGAAGCCCCATTTTAAAAACAAAAACAAAAACAAAAACAGGGGCACCTGGTGGCTCAGACAGGTGAGCATCTGCCTTTGGCTCAGGTCATGATCCCAGGGTCCTGGGATCAAGCCCAGCATTGGGCTCCCTGCTCAGCAGGGAGTATGCTTCTTCCTCTCCTCTTGTCCCTCCCCCTGCTCTTATACACTCTTTATCTCTTTCAAATAAATAAATAAATCTCTAAAAAATAATAAAAACAGAAACAAACAAAAAAACTCCTTTTTGATACAGTACTTTCCCATTTGTTATGCTTGAACACACTGTTTTCCCATCTTTTTCACAATGTACTACCTCTTAGAAAAATACAGGATGAAGATGAAAAACAGTCAAATTTCAGTGTTGTGATTTTCCAAGGAAAAAAGAGCACTACAGAGAAACTTTTAGTTGAACAATTCCCAATAAAATGTAATTTAGTTATGAACATTTGACTTGTGCAGAAAGTCAAATGAACTTCTATAATGGGAAGTTATTTTATGATGAGAAAAAACTTGCTCTAGAATAAAAGAATCGTATTTGTTTGCATTGTTCTGTCAATGAGCAGAAAGAGTAGTAGTTGGCAGGTGTTCGAAAACTGAAGGCAAAGGAAAACAGGTAACAAGAAGCCCTGTTAACCCAACCACACTCTTACCTTCATTCACTGTTTGCCCATCTTCTTTAGTCTTCCCTTTATTGAGACCCACTGGTGCTTTCCATAAATAGGAGTCATATAGACCACAACTGTATGATAAAATTCTTTCTTCCATTTCCCCTATTTGGGATTGCAATATTATTTTTGAGTCAATTCTTATGGATTAAAGAATACAGAGAGAAGGAAACAATTAGGTGCTGCAAATAGCCAAAATCCTAAGAGGGAATGTTAAAACACTTGATAATCATTACTTAATAATTGTAACTATTAGGCAAAGAAGCAGCAACTGCCACCAAGAATGGAAAATTCCATCTCTTATTCTGTTGTGAAAGAGGAAAATGCTCTCCTCTATTGCTATGAGATTATTCAATCTAGGAACAAATCTATATACTAGATTTGACTTCCAGTTAGATGGACTGAAACAACCATATCTTCATCTACTAACCTCGGATTCCTATCCACTCAAACTTGTCAACACAAACTGATGGAATATCATCTTTATTTTCTTCACACACACACACACACACACACACACACACACACACACACACACAC